>NC_091704.1:26378636-26681666 GCF_041296265.1 Equus caballus
CCCTTATAGCTAACAATGTTCAGCATCTGTTTATGTCCTTATTTGCCCTCCTTACAGCCTCTCTGGTGAAGTCTTCAAGACTTCTGCCCACTTTTTAATGGCTTCTTCTCTCCCTGATGATTTTGAGAGAGCTTCATATTATTCTGGATATAAGTCCTTGTTCAGATACGTAATTTAAAAGTATATTTTCCCAGTGGGTGTACGACTCTTCATTCTGCTAATAGTCTTTCACAGAGAAAAAGTTTTGAATTTTGGTAAATTCCATTTATCACTTTTTTTCTTCTATAAATCATGCTTTTGCTGTGATGTCTAAGAACGCTTTGTATAACCACAAAGATTTTCTTCTAAAAGTTTTACAATTTTACTTATTACATTTGAATCTATGATCCATTTTGAGTTAACTTTTATATAAGGTGTGAGGTTTGGGTCAGGGTTCATGTTTTGCATAGAGATTTTCAATTGTTTTAATACCATTTGTTGAAAATGGTATTGAATTGAATTTGTACCTTTTGTCATTGAACTGAATTGTTTTTGCACCTTTGTCAAAACCATATATTTTGGGGTCTATTTCTGGGCTGTATTCTGTTTTATTGATCTATACGCCTGTCTCTTCGCCAATACCACACTGTCTTGATTACTCTAGCTATTTTATAAGGCTTATTATTGAGTAGTGTGACTCCTCCAACCTTATTCTTCTGTTTCAAAATTGTTTTAACTATTCTAGTTCCTTTGCCTTCCCATATAAATTTTAGAATCAGCTTGTCTATACCTACAAAAAGTCCTGCTAGGATTTTGATTGGAGTTGTGTTAAATCTATCGATCAATTTGAGGCTAACTGACCTCTCTACAACATTGAGTTTTTCAATCCATGAACAGGGTGTCTCTCCATTTTTAGGTCTTTGTTGTTCTCTTTCCTCACCATTTTGTAGTTTTGGGCAAATGGATCCTATGCATGTTTCATTATGTTTACAGCTAAATGTCTCACTTTTCAGAGCTATTGTAAATTGTAAGGGTTTTTGAAATTTTGGTTTCTAATTGTACATTACTAGTATATGAAAATCCAATTAATTTTTGTGTGTTTACCTTGTATCTTACAAACTTGTTAAACTCACCTATTGGTACTAGGAATTTTTTGTAAATTCCTTGGAATTGTTTTCATAGACAAATAAGTCACCTGTGAATAGGAACAGTTTTGTTTCTTCTTTTCCAATCTTTATTTCTGCTTCTTGCCTTATTGCACTTGGTAGAATTCCCAGTACAATGCTGAACAGGAGTGACGAGAGTAGCACCATTGCCTTGCTGCCGATCTTAGGAGTAAACCATACAATCTTTCATCATTAAGTATGTTAGTTATATGGTTTTTATAGATGTCATTTATTAGTTTGAGGAAGTCCCTGTGAATTTCTAATTTTCTGAGAGTTTTTATCATGAACGGATGTTGAATTTTGTCACACACTTTTTCTGCAGCAAATGAAATGAACATGTGATTTTGCTTCTTTAGACTGTTAATGTGGCAGATTACACTTAATCATGGTAAAATATTCTTTTTTGCTGGATTTGACTTGCTAATACTTTGTTGAAGAGTTTTTCTATGTCACTGTTCATGAGGGATAGTGATCTGTAGTTTTCTTTTTTTGTATTATCTTTGTGAGATGCAGATTAAAGCAGTGTTTAGAGGGAAATTTGTAGCATTAAATGCTACTTAGAGTATTTAACAATGCTAAAAAACAGGAAAGGATTCAAATCAATAATCTAAACTTCCACCTTAAGAAACTAGAAAAACAACACCAAAATAAACCAAAACAAGCAGAGAAAAAGGAAGTAATAAAAATAAGAGCAGAAATCAATGAAACAATAGGATCTGTTTGGTATTGAGTTAACACTGGCCTCATAAGATGAGTTGGGAAGCGTTCCATCCTCTTCCATTTTCTGGAAGAGATTGCATAGAATTGATCTAATTTCTTCTGCAAATGTTTGAGAGAATTAACTAGAGAAATCCTCTGAGCCTGGAGATTTCTTTTTTTGGAGATTTTAAAGTACAAGTCCAGTTTCTTTAATAGTTATAGAACTATTCGGGTTATCTATTTCATCTTGGTGAGTTTTGGTAGTTTGGGTTTTTCGAGGAAAACGGTACAGTTCTTCTAATTTGTTGAATTTATGTGCATAGAGCTGTTTGTAGTATTCCCTGATGATTTTTTTTTATTGTCTGTGGGATCTGTAGCAGTATCTTCTCTTTCATTCTGGGTATTGGTAATTTGTGTCCTCTATCTCAATCTCTCTCTCTTTCATTCATTTGTTTTTCTCTCACACACACATTTCCTCTTGCTAGAGGCCCATCAATTTTAATGATATTTGCAAAGAATCAACTTTTGGCTTATTTTATTTTCTTCCTTCTTTTCAATTTCACTGATTTCTGCTCTTTATTGCTCCCATTGCTGCCATTAACGAATTCCTTGGGGACTGGGGTGCAAGGGAACAGAGGAAAAAACCAGAAATGATGGGTTTTTGCACTCCTTCTGAGAGTTAGGAGTTTCTTTCCCTGCTCCTTGAACAAGCTTCTCCTGGAGCTCTCCCAGTCTGCTTCCTGGAACCCACTCCTAGTTTTCAGGCTACACTGAGTTCAGGGTGGGGAATATCAGAGGGAAGAAATGGTCAACTCACCTCCAGTTCAGTGGTACTCCAAATTCTGGTCTTCTTCCCCAATTTACCTGCTACTTTTAAATTTTCAGAGTCCATCCTTTCTGTCCAGGTTTTATAGTTGCAGTCAGTCAGAACAACCGGGTTGTGTGTGTTTCTTCCATCTGACCTAGAACTTCCATCCCCCACGTTCTTTGGGTCCGATTCAGAGAAGGGCTTGGGACCTGATATATGGGGCCATCTTATCTTCTACCACCACCACTGTTCCATCTCCATGAGCTTATCTTTCACCACTACTGCCTTCACCACTACCCCATCTCCTTGAGTTCCACAGGGACCATCTGCACTTGAGGTTGAGGCAACTTTACGATTGGCACATCCAGGACTAGACAGATCCCAGACCAGCTAAGAAGTGTCTTCCTTGAGAGATCAGTTCCTACTACATAAGAATTAGTAGTTTGTTCCAAAGGGGATACTTAGTGAATTCCGTGTTGGGGCATCATGTTCAAATGTGGTACAGATTGTCCTGGAGGCCCATGGTTGCTTTCATGAAGTTGTTTTCCAGGCTAGACTGACAATTCATGAGATGACTTGATTTTTCTTATGAACTCACTAAAAGGAAAAGCAAGCTTACCTGTTCTTCAGGCTCATGCACACTCTCTATGGTCTTTTCTGATGCTAGGTGAATTTGTTCCAAATTTCCAGTGCTCTACTGAGAATGCAACCTGAGCCAGGCATCCACATCATCCTCATAAAGTTGAGTACCAATTCTCCTAGTGCAATTAGAGAGAAATGTCCCAGTTGCAATACCTTGCAGGCTTGATGGAGAAGCCTGACAGCAACTGAGAAACCCATCCTTTCCCTGCAGGCCTGTCTGAACCAAAGGCGCCTAGCAATTCAAGGGCTTGTCTTTTTAACATATTTTAAAATTAAAGTCAACATGGAAATAAGGTGGGTGGGTGACTCAAACTGAATGGTCATTGTGTGCCAGGCTGGTTATCTCACTGTTTGTTATACAATAAAAGAGGATCAGATAAACACAGGCATAACCTCTGCCTCCATTGATAATGTAAATCATCCCTTGTATCATTTGTCTTTCCTTCAGACTGGATACAAAAGGCATAGAAATGAACAATTCATGCCTAAACACAGGAGAGCTTGAAAGCTAGTGTATGTCAGATGTTTATTCTGGGTCATCATTAAGGGGTTGAGTGGATTTGCTTATAAACACAGGCTATTCTGTCAGTAGGGAGTAGGAGAGACAGGTGTTTCTTGTAGTGTGGAGACAGCTCTCTTAAGAACACACTGCAACTTCTCTGCCATGCACAGTAAGTTATAAAGATAATTCTTTTTATAAGATATGAAATGTTGTCTCCTGAGCAGTGAAAAGCATAATGTGTTATAGAAACAATGCTTTTTCTCTCCACTTTGTGCAAATGCCATTTTTCATTAACCACTGAGTGGGAGCTTGCTAGAGATTGAAATGAGAGCAGAGTTGCCCCTCCCGCAAATGGTCAGGCACTTCCTGACACACATTCAGCAAAGACCTCCATGGGGGCCCTGGGAGATCTCCCCGGGCAGCTTCCCCCACAGTGAAGCTTGGAGCACCAAGCCCTTGAAGGATGTCGTGTCTTTTCAGGTTATCCATTTCCACCGCCCTCATTCTCTGCTGAGGCTTTTGTGGGTGGTGCTGGTTGTTTTTCCCACCCAGTCCAAAGGCAGCTAAAGAAAAAGTGCCAAGACAAACAGAACGAGAGCCTTGGGGACTCGGTAATGGGCACAGAGCGTAGAGTGCAGTAATCATTCTTTTGATTTGTGCTCAGATATGTTTTCTATTTGCTTTCACACAGAATGTACATTTTCCCCCTGGATTGCAAATAATCTGAACCAGGGTAAAACCATTACAAAGTGGCCTTCAAACATCATGTCTGTATTGGAATTGAATGACTGATCAGACATTTAAATACGAAAACTGGGAATTCGGGTAAACTGCACTGATATGGTTTTTTAAAACACGCTCAGAGTTGTTTAAATAACCTTTGCTTTCTTGGGTCTTTCTCTCTCTTTTTAAAAAGGTTCTGCATTTTTTTTCTTATTAATTTTGCTCCCATTTGGTTTGATTTTAATGTTCTTCAATGATTTGGTTGTATCCACGAAGCCAAAAATAAAAAATCACTTATGCATCATTCTAACAAACAGAACAAGGAAAGAAGATGAGATGGAATTCTCAACATCCCCAGCGTCTGGTGATCTCTGCCCTTTCTCCAAGGCCACTTTCTTGGGATAACCGACATCTTCTTATGTTATCATGAGTGTCCCTGGGCTAGCCCCTTTGAAGTCAAAAACAAGCAAAGAAATAAGCACACGTGGAATGACTGCTTCAGCTGGGTGTCCTGCACCCTGACCCCGCAGAGAGGGAAAGGAAAAGCAGAGCTGGGGAAGAGTGAATGGCTCATGCTGCGCTGGGCTAGGCTCTTCTCTGACGGCGACCCTGATGGCAGTCAGGCGAAGGAATCCTGCGACGACAGGCCTCTAAGTCCCAGGTTAATGTCAAGTGCTAGATTTTCTTTTAGTTACTCAAGGATCAAAGGGAAATTATTCAATAAAAAGGAACTTAAAGGGGACTTCTGGGCCGACACAAACCTTAATCAAAAACACTTGTTCAAAGGCAGCTTCCTTGACCTGTTTTTTCATATTGTCTTTCCAGTGCTTGTACACATTTGTGATTAAAGTAAGGATTTTCTCCATCACAACTCCACGTTCCCTTTCCTCTCAGCTGACCAGAATTTCACAAGGGTGACATGACAGTTTGTTGCTAAGGAACTGAAGATATATGTCACAATTCAACATTCTGATGAAGAAAGAGTAAATACTTTTCAGCAGATTGGATGTTAGGCATAAATAAGCAGTGTGCGCCTGTGTCTCTGTGTGCGCATGTGCGTTGTTATAACTGACAACAGGAGGGAGAGCGAAAGCACAAGCGTCTTCCTGTTTGAAATGTCGGTGATTAGCCACCTCCTCTGTGAAAGCTACTCTGTAATAACCCTCAATTGCCTCTTACTTGTAAGAATATCGCTCATGCATTTGAACTTTTCACTTCGGCTTGTTTCACTCCTCTCCGTTCAGATCCCTGCTCCTTCACTCTGTCGTGTCAGAGATTTATCACACCATGACCTTAGTCATATTCTGCTTTAAAAGGAGTCAAAAACAAACTTCCCAGAGTCTCTAAAATTCTAGGTGTTCAGCAGGGAAACTGGAACATGAAATTCCTCCCACTTGGAGTACACCCACGTCGATATTTCTTGAAAATCTATTTATCTTAGTCACGACCTATGAACATGAATAGACTATGGCTGATGTTTCCCCACATCCCGCGTGCCTGAGCACTAGGAAAAGTTAGCATTTATACAGTGACAATTTCTAGAGGGAAGGACAAGAATTTGACGGGGTTTTTTAAAATGTTCTTTAAGAAACAGAACATTTTAAACGTGACTTTTTCTTTTGCACGATTAAAAAATATTTCTGGTCTCATTTATTGCTCCTGCTATCGTGTTGCTGATTTAGGTATACATACAATAATACAGAAGTACACACCATGAATTAAAGAGGAGATGCACATATGCAGAAAAGGAAACAGTGATCCTTCGAAAACTGAAGATAGAGCTCAATTACTTTATAGAAAACTACAGGAAAATGTGACGTGAATTTGATTGAAGAGAAGTAAACTTCAGTGGTCAAACCCCTGGGTTCTGGGCCAACATTTTGCTTGAATTCTGTCTATACCCACTGCAGTGGGGGACAGTTTGGAGTAGCGCAATGTTTACTCTGCCTAATTGAGGAGGTTGGACGTTAATGAGTTTGCTGAACACTGCCAAGAAGAATGTTGCATGTGAAAGGGAAACCAAAGGGTAGGTGGAAATGGAAAACTGTCCTGGGAACATGGGAAAGTTCATTTTGGTGGGCTGGGAGAAGTCCAAACAAAATAGGTTTTAGAAAGAGGTGATGTGGTTAAAAGACACCCCAACTACAACAGAACTATAAATGTTGAGTTTGACCTGACCTCACATAAATGATACAGGCATGTTCACAAGCAAACAAATTGACATTATGTCACTTGATTCTGCTCATTATTTATGCTACATGGGCTTGCTTTCTGTGGGCCTTGAAGATTTCTCCCAAACACACCAAAAATTTAAAGTTTACACCCAAATCTGAGAATAAAAAGTGGGAAGTATCTCTAAATCTAAATACCTAATGGAAATGTGTAATTGAAGACAAACCTTGGATTGGTACCAATATAAATTTGGTTTAAGGTGACTAGGGCTATGTATTCTCAAGATGAGAACATTTAGGAGTCTCAACATGTTTTGAATCCCTTCTGTCCAGGACTCTGCCAAGGGGCAGAGGGATCGAAAAAAAGGAGCAAGGAGTAGGCTCTGCCCTTGGGGAGTTAGGACATGACAGAGGCCAGAGTATCAAAGAGGCACATATGACCACACACCCAACGGGTTCTAAGAGTGGCTTTGGCCAAACTTGCTACAGAAACAATGAATAATCAGAGAAGGCCTCTCCAAAAGGGAGATATGTCCTGATAACCAAAGGATATAGAGGTGGGGGAAAGGATGAGGGTGTCCTTAGGCTAGGAAAAAACATAAGGAAAGGCAAGGAGGCTGGAGTAGTCCTGAGATGACTCAGAATATTCTGGTTACCCACTGGTGTGTAGCAAGTTACCTCGAAACTTAGCAATTCAAAGTAAACATTTTATTTTCCTCACAATTTTTGTGTCTCCATAATTCAGGAAGGGCTCAGCTGGGTGGTTTATCTCTGATCTACATGGCATCAGCTGGGACTAGAGGATCCATTTCCAAGATGGTTTCTTCACTCATAAGTTTGGTGCTTGGAGTCTTTGGCCTGCCTGTATCTCTCCCTAGCATCTTCCTCACCCTGGCTTGGGCTTCTCACAAGGACAGTCTCAGAGCAGTAGAACTTCTTACAAGGCAACTTAGGGTTCCAAGAGATTGTTCCCAGGGACACAGCCAGAAGTTGCAAGGCTTTTTATGACTTAACCTTGGAAGACCCAGACATCATTTCCACCACATTCTACTGGTCAAGCAGGTCACAAAGGCCAGTTCTTATTCAAGGGAATGAGAATTAGAGTCCATCTCTCAGGGGGAAAAGTCACAACAAATGTGTGGCCAACTCTAATCTACCATAAGGAGCAATGAACAAAGCAGAGTGATTTAAGTAAATTGTCAATGTCCAAGAGCAGGAGCAACTGTCAGAGAAAGAGGAACAGGATGAGTGTAGAGGGCTTTGAAGGTGAGGTTAAGAGATTTGAATGTTTCGAGAATAACATCTTTTCCCCTGGCATATCCTCTCTTGTGGAACTGCACTCAGCTAGATGAAAGAGAGCACCAGGATTTTCTAAGGTTCCCAGGCACTGGACTAGGTAAGTGAAGGAGACTGAAATTCCCCATCTGAGTGTCTCTAACAGGATACTTTCTGGTCTGGGTATATTTGGTTGTGAAGAACAGAGACTCATTCAAGCCAGTTTAAGAAAAACAAGGACCTATTCAGAAGCACAACAGGCAAGCATAACGGCATTCCAGGACAAGAGGTAGGGGACCTGGGTCACAGGAAGTTTGACAAGTCTGACACTGCAAACCCCAGAGCCAGGGTTACCTCCCCTGTCCCTGATAGCGGCCTGAGGTCTCTCATCTCTGTGTCAGCTTTGATCTCTTGCTCGTCTTCATAGACAAGCTTTCTCTGCTGACTCATCAGAGTACACCTGGCTGAAAATGGCTGCCCCAGGTCCCCAAAGCCTTTGATTCCTGGATGGTCTATATGCCTTTGATTCCAACTGCCCATCATCTGCTTACAGATTGTGTACATTTTAACTTGAATTCTGGAGAGAAGGTGTCCGGTTGGATTAGACCAGTCTATGGATTGGTTCCCCTTGAGTCAAATATCCACTCTTAGTACAATCAAGTTTGGCTGGAGAAGAGGCTTAGATGTTTAATGAAAAATAACATAAAAAGCATCTGGTCTTCCCTCTCCCCCATCAGTGAGACAGCATAGATGGCGAGCAATTCAAGAGAAAAGGTGTAGGATGGCTATGTGACAAGAAAGAAGGACCATGTGGAAAACATGCCAGCCTAGAGCTGGGGGCTGGGAGAAGGACAGAACAGCTTGGTCCCCAAGTCATTCTTCATTCATATTCCAAACCCTTCCCTGAAGGAGTCAGACCCATTTCCTATCGAACTTGTCCTGGCAGCCTTGATATATGAAGCAGTAAAGTAATGGACACTAATGGATAGTATCACAGAAAGTCCTTTCTTATCTGGCTCCCACAGAGGACTTTAATGCTTATAATAGTATTTGGGGGTATTAGCCCTCTCTTCCTATGCTTTTCTCCAGCACACCCAAGTCATAAGGGAAAGATTGATGGCATAACTATAAGCCCTTTAATTTTGTCAATGAAAATTATTAATTAAAAAAGTGAGTAAGAAAACAAATCCCAGTTGGAGAAAAGTATTAATGACACTTCATACTGTCATAGAAAAATGCTAATTGGGATTTTCCTTTCCCCTAATTAGCAGACATAAATCAGGATAAATTTTAAATTGATGAGAGCTCTGTCAACACCAGCAAAAGGTATTGACCTTCTTGTGGTAAAGGTAAGTATGAAGTACATTAAAATCACCATTTTCTCAGTAATCAAGTTTACCTCCATAATAACGTTGGACTATGACACTCCTTCAGAAATTCTCCAAACAACAGCACTGAATGGAATTCTGCTAGGGTAGGAGAATTGTGGCTGGGCGGTCAAAATCAATTTGTTCCTGTGATTGACATGAGGGCCTGCGTGTCAGCCAAGCTCTCTCATACCATCTGTGCTCTGATGATGATCAATAGGTATTTGCAATATGCCCAGGAAATGTGCTGTTTGATTCCTTTTTTTTACATGAGAGAGACAGCAAAACCAACTCAACTAGAGCCTTCTAATGTGGCTGTAGAAGCTGGCTGATGAATTATTAGAATATAGAGTTTGCACTGATAAACTTTTGAACTTTCATTGAACTTGTAGATTAAGAATAGGCAGTTTTTCCAAGAGGAAAATTCACCAGACAACCAACAATTTTTCTTTCACGTATTTAAGCAAGATGTTCGATCTGGTAAGGAAATAATAGTAATTTATGTCTTTGATAATTGAGAAGGATTATAGTTCTATACACAGAAAAAGCAACCATCACCCAGGCCCTGTGAGTCACAAAGCCATTAAAGAAGAAGCTTCCAGCTTAAAAGCACATGAAACCTCCGGATTTAGAGTGTGATGTTCTCTAAGAGGGAGCTGAGAGAGGGGAAAAAAATCCCCATCTACTTGCAAAATTAGGGCCCCCTCTCTGCCTTCCTTCCAAACAACCATAATGACACTTTTCAGATTCAGCTTAATCTCCCACACTAAAAGAAACACACACACAAACATGCAGAACCATTTCTCTTTGCACACATAGCTCCCTTGCATATACCACTATGCACACACATAAGAGGCCCACACTGACCCTTAGCGGGAGGCAACACTCCAGATATAGACGATGAAGCTGCCTCTTTGAATCTGCAGAGAATCATCGTTCTCCGAACATCTTTTGTCCTGTAATCTGTAGGAACAGCCAGGAGCAGATTAAAGGTTAAGAGGGAAGATTGCTGACCAGCTAGAAACGTGTTTGGTACATTCAACTCGCTACAAGAAATTACTTTACTGATAAAATAGCATCAGCTGAGATTAGATTCCTGAGAGATGGGAATTACTAATTTTGCTGCTAGGACACTAAACAGCTTGTGTTAAAAATGCACGCTGGCTTGTGGCTCTTTGGCTTGGTTGGTACAATCCACCGAAGACTTCAACTAAACGCTGGCCACTCAACAGTTCAGTTGCCCTTATTAGTGATAAATCCTATCACCTTCCTTCCTAGGTCTCTTCACTATAATGCTTTTGCTTTCCTGGAATTAAATTTGAGTCGATCCTACTGTTACTTTTAGCATCCACCTTGCTAGATGCTCAAAAATGAGAAGGACACGATCTTATCACAAGTTGCTAATAGCTGGTGTTCATAGCATCACAGGTGTTATAATGCAAAGCTGGGAAACAGCCAACAAGAATGAGGGATGCGATCTCAAAGAGAAGTAGAGGGATGGAGCCGGCAGCTTCATTTGGAGGGTCCAAAGTGGCTATTTCAGTTGCAAGGAACAGAAACTTATGCAAGTTTTCTCAAGTCATGAGGTTAGGTATTATTATAAGAACCCAAGACCTGGTACTGGAAAGTCACCAGGAACCTGGGCAGGTCTAGGGACCCATTATTCTCACCATCTCTCACTTTCTCTTATGGCATCTCTACCATGTCTGCGTGTCTGCTCCACCCTCTTGTCTCTACTTCCTTGGCTTACTCCAAGTTTCTGTTTCCTCATAACTGTTGTTTGCACATGACTGCTCATGACCTTGACTCTATCTCTGGGCTCTTAGTTTTAGCAATCACCGCTAACTGCCTTATTCAAATTTCTAAAAAGGAGACAGAGGACCAGCCCTAGTGGCCTAATGGTAAAGTTCAGCACGCTCTGCTTCGGCAGCCTGGGTTCAGATCCCAGGTGCAGACCTACACCACTCCTCTGTCAGTGGCCATGCTGTGGTGGCCGCTCACATACAAAAACAGGAAGATTGGCAGTGGATGTTAGCTCAGGGCAAATCTTCCTCAGCACAAAAAAAAAACAAAAAGGAGAGAGAATTTAACTGTGCTACTCACATTTCCTGTGGCCACACTCAGGGTTACTGGCCAGCCACTAGAAGGACTGCTGCTCACCCAACCATGGGCCAATTCTCTGTGGTCAAATGGACCATATCATGGGGTATAAATAAAGCTGTCCCTTCAGAAGAGGCAGTTCAATTATAAAGGGCTTGGCAGGCATTCTGAAGGTTGATCTGCCTGGCCCATGGGATTCCAGGGAGGAGATAACATTTGAGATGATCATAAAATGATCCCTTGTATGGATAGGTAAAGATGGAGTAAAAGTGGAGGTAATTCCATACGCAAAAGACAAAACTGGGAAAGTAGGGAGTATATCTGTGAGTATTTTAGTTTGGCTAGAGCAGTGCTTCTCAAATTTTCTGTGCACGTGAATCACCTGCGGATCTCGTTAAAATGCAGATTCCTATTCAATATGCTTGAGGTGGGGCCTGAGATGTGGCTGAGATGCTGCATCTCTAGCAAGTTCCAAGGTGATGCTGATGTGCTGGCACACACTTTGCATAGTAGGGCTAGAACAAAGAGCCTGTCAAAGCCTCGAATGCCAAGCTAAGAAATTGGCACCTACTCTGCTTTGGCAAGTAATAAGAAGCCCTGGAAGATTGGGGACAGAAGAATGATACAATCAGAATGGTGTTCAAGGACAATTGATCTGGCAATGCTTTGTGGGATAAATCAGAGACCTGGAAGATGAGCTATTCAGCAATTGTAACGACTAGAAAAGAGGTCAAAGGACTTAATCAGGATGACCTCAGTGGAAGGGGAAAGGAAGGGCTGCATGAGATAAGATATACAGCCAATTGAACACGCCCTTGCCAGCGTCCTTCCCCAGTCTTGCCTTAGTTGACAAGAGAAGCCACTTCTGCAGGCATCATCTGGCAAGATCTTTCTATGTCCTTTAGAGGGTGTCTGCTTTTCATTTCAAATCACATCTAAAGATACATCCTCTCTTTTACCTCTAACCCTTAATTTCATTCTCTCTGCCTAACTGCATTTTCTATGGTGTGCAACTTGCTGCATGATTTAACTATATTATAACCATGTAACTATGTTATTTAGCTATTATTTCATTGTGTACCAGTAACCAAATTCGGTAACTCTGTTTGTTCTGCTGGGGAGTTTTGTAGGAAGCATATCTGAAGGGCACTAGGCAATGAAGTAAAGTCTATTACCGCCTTATCACCATCAGGAAAATGATCTGTTTGTTTGCAGTTCACTGAAGTACATGGCTAAAGAAATTGAAAGAGAGCTTCCGGAGGGTCTGTGTAAAGTCCAGACATGGAGATGGATGGATACTCCCAATGCTACGCTTTGGTTCAAGATCCCAAAAAACAGTTATGACAATACACAGTAGGGTTGTTTCCAAATCAAGTAGTATTGATGGGAAAAGGAGATGGGGAGACAAACCCTATATTAGAATCCAGAACCTCAGTTAGTACCCAGCTTACCCAGGCCCTACTATATATTTAAAACCAGGCAAAAGATAAGCTTGAAGTCCCTGAAATTTTCTTAAGGCTAAAGCTTTCATAATATCCTGAGATTATGGATATAAAGGAAGAAATCTGTGCTTACCTACTGGATTATTCGTGCCATTTTGAGGTCAAACTCTGAACGCTGAACTTTGGTTCTCTGGTTGAACATTTGAGGTCCCTGTGCATTAAATAATTTACACAGCAAGCAGGACTTTAACTCCAATCCTTTTCCTCCTAATGGGGTGGAATTTTGTGCACAAGTATAGACTCACAGCTCTAAAACCAAACAGCTGTTGCTGACCAAAAAATAAAACAACAATAACAACAACAATTAGTCCTGTATTTAAAGAAAGAAAGAAAAAGAATTGTCCAGCCCAAAAGACAAGAGCTATTTTGATTGTACAAGAAAGAACATAATCAGAGTCAGGAACACAATGGAGGAAATATTCCCAAAGGAAATCAAGATTAAGATGCACACTTGGGCCTCTTCCTACAAGCGCCAACCTCCCAAGCCCACAGGTCATTTTGCTTGACAATGTCACATCGATTCACATTTCACAATGTGCTCTTAACTTTAGAATCTTAATGTGCTGGCTGGAATTAGCTGTGTCTTTGGAGCAGAGCCTGATCTTGGCCATGTCCTTCTTTGGAGAGACTTCCTGGTTGGCTAGAGGCATCAGCAAGATGCCTTGTCATTCTGGTAAATGAGAACCAAGAAGAAATAAACAATAAATGTGTGTGTATACATGTATATACATGTATATACGTATGTGTATATATACAAACACATATATGCATATATACATGAATTGAACATATGTATTATATACATATAAACATGTGGCATGTCATGTCCTTGCAAAACACTGGGAAACCATGCTTTGAAGAGAACATGGATATTCTGAAAAACTTTCATGTTCCATAATGACTGTAGTAATGATTTCATCATGTTGTACACCTTAAATATATACAATTTTTATTTTAAAAAATAAAATATAAAAACATAGGAAAGGAGGAAATGAGACTTCCTGTGTTCAGTGCAGCCAATGGTAATGGGTCAAACTCTCTGGCCCCGTTATTGGAAGGAAAATGGAGTTCAGGCCACTAGGAAGCTGCAGGGAAGAAAGAGGAAAGGCTTCTGAAGACTGGCATGAACTGTGTGAGTCACTGGGTAGGGGAAGGAAACCGAGATTCTGTGGGCCCACTTCCTTTCCTCAGCCCCACTTTGGGGCTCAGGACTGTGGGCACATTTCTGAGTGTCCTGGTGGTGGCTGGGGTGGGGAGGAGCAGAGCCCAGAGTCAGCCTGCTGTGCTGATCATCTGCTGCCCCGAGGATTTCCTCCAGAGGCAATCCAGAAGGAAATACCCCTAATGCCACCAATCCTTTTCCTTGCTTCCCTCTGTGCCACACCCTTTCCCAGCCTCGCTTCCCCAGAAGTAAGACACACTATCAGCCTAAGTAGCATCCCTTCCCTGAGAGGTCATGGTCTACAGTCTCCGTCTCTCAGGTATGAAGAGGCTGCGGCAGAAGGAAATCCAGCCTCTCCAGTTGCACAGGGCGGCAGGCACTCTCCTCCTGGCCTTATGAGCAGAGTGTCCCTCAGCGTTTGTGACTGACAGGCGGGCCCTGCCTCCTGGGTAACAGGACGGACACTGGGTTCAAGCCTCCTGTGTGAGGCTGGGCCTCACCCGGTACTTTCACACAAGGTCCCATCCTGCCGCTGTCTGCAGTGTCACCCTCCAGGCAGTCATCGTGGAACCTGCTCCTCGGTGGAACACCACCCACAACCACCCATTGCCCCTACAAGGGACAGGAGAGCTGAGGTTTCAGGGCCCAAGTGTAGATGCAAATTGGAGTATTTTTAATGTTCTGAGAATGATAGTGAAAACACCTTAAGGACAAGAGTTGCATTTAATCTGCAAATGTGGATTGAGAAGAACCCCTGAAAGTGACTATAAAAGAATCATAATGATGTTATAAGAACAGGTGTAGTTAAGTGGGGTGGAGTTTAGGGGTGGCATCATGGAGAGCTGTGGGTGTTCGGGAGCCACCCTTACCCGGTAGATGTCTGTGAGTTGATGAAGAGAAGAGCAGTGCACCTGACAGGAGAGCCACATGGAAGAGCCCAAGCAGAGAAGGTCCTTGCGGAGGGAGGAGAGGCGCACCACACAAAAAGCCTTAGCTGGAGATGCTGGACTACTGAGCCCGCCATTTACCCAGAAACCAGCATGGCGCAGGACCTAGCTGGCAAACAGGACAGGTCCTTACCTCTCCAGAGACCCAAAGAAGGTGACCTGCAGAGACCCAACTAGGTAGATGTGGAGGATGCTGTGCACTGGTTTGCTCAACCTCCATTCCAAGCTTCTCCAGGGGACCATCCTATATGACAGACACCTTAGAAAAACTAAATTTCCCGTCCTCCTTTGCAAGTTGGGGTCCAGATGGGATTAGGTTCTGCCAATCAGATGCACCAGCGCCAGACCTCAATTCAGAGCCCAGTTATATGGGGCAAGAGACAAGGTCTTTACTTGGCTGGCCCTGATCTCAGCAGAGGCGAGGGGCTCTGCAGTGGGCAGGTGGGAGCACAGCCTTCCCAGCCATGTCTCCCGAGTAGAGTAATTCTGCCAGCTGGAATTCTTTCTGGAAGCTCTGATGAGAGCCTGCTTGCCTAGCCCTTCAAAGTGTTTGTAGGCCACTCAATACCTGATTATTAATCCCCCCGCGTTTCAACTAGCTAGAGGGATTTTTGTCTTCTGAAGTGGCACAGACAGTGGAGGACCCAGCACGTCTAACACCCAAAGTGGATCATCTTTTTAACACCCTTCTCTAGGTGACAAAATTATTTTCAGTGATAACCATAATAATCAGTAATTATTATTATTCTCATTAGTTCATTAGTTTTAAAATAATCATTTAAGAAGAATAAATGTCTATTTTAAAAATATTATTTGAATTCAGTCAAATACTTGGTGTATGAATGAAAATTTGCACTTACTAAATTTTAAACACAAATTAAAATGCCAAGTAGTCACACAGAAGAACAGAAGTGAATTAACTCAGGTTTTGTTTCTTGGCTTTGCAATCACTGTGCTGTCATCAATTGTCTGTTGTTTAAATGCAGGAATACCTAGGACCACGGGGGCTGCAGACACAAACCATGCCTGAAGCCAGCTCGAGCCATCTCCCACTGTTCTCACTGGGAATGCTCCTAATTACTTTCATGTGGGATATAATATTTACTGAAGGATAAATAATAAAACATGTTAATTTGAAACATATATATACACATATATATGTGTATACACATATATATGAATGTATACAATTAAATTCAACAGCTGCCACAGCGACTGTTTAGAACATGGACCAACAAAAGATTTGGGGGAGGAGTATTTTATCACTGACATTGTTTAGAATTGCCAGCATGGGGATAATAAAAAGCAGACTGACTTACAGTCGATTTTATTATTGGTTTTAAATTCTCAGCAGACATTGCAGACCCACACCGCATGTGCCAGCCAGGAGGACTGCTCCTGCTGCTGGCAGGGGTGTCGCTGCCCCCAAGCCACCTGGGTGGGCGAGCCTGGAAGAGCCGGGTGGGATGGCAGGCCTTAGGGCTCTAGGAGGGACCTGGGGCCTGAAGGGAAGTGCTGAAGGGTGAGCCTGAGACACCAGGGCCTTCACCAGGTGTGCCGATGGCTCAGCCTGAGACCCTCATGACTCCCCCAATTCTCAAACATCGCTGAAGCAGAAAGACCCCCCTCACAGATTGCCTTTTGTGAAGAGGAACCGAGAGCCCGAGCTCTGTTGAAACACTAGTGCCGGGTTCTCAGTAGTGAAGTGACTCACCCACCCGAGTGTGAGGGAAATGTGTGCTTCAGCACAATTAAAAATCACTTCATGTCATGAGCCCTCGAGGGCACACACAAATAGTTGAATCCGTAAATGTTAACTCTACCAGTGCCAAAGTCCCACTTCCACCTAAACCCTGCCATTCCTCCATTTGCCGGCAGATGAGCCGTACACCGGTGTGTTCAGGGGACAGGCAGAGCGAAGGCCTCCAGCAGAGGCACCCGCCACCGTGCAAGGCCACCAGCCGGGGGTGTGTCTCACTCCCTCTCCAAATGGCAGCCGCCCTGAAAGACCTCGAAAGTGCTTGGAGGGCAGAGACCGAGGTTCTGTCCAGTGACCCTCACAGTCCCCAGTGATACAAGCCTGATGAAAGGCTCATTTCCTAGTTCTGGGAGAGTCAAGTTTGTCTTTTCTCCTGTAAATGAGGGGCCTTCAACAGACTGTGGGTACAGACCCGCAGAGGAGGGATAAAAACACCAGCTGATTTTAACGCTGGCTCCTGAGACCTCGTGGGAATGGAGGGGAGGCTATCTCCCTGGACCAAAAGGAGAGCAGTTACTCACCACCCCAGGAGGGCACCGTGCCCTGGCAAAAAGGACGCAGATTCGCATTGCCTGATACCCAGGGACCCACAGAAGGCTGTGACCTTTCTCCTCCAGGCCAGACGTCCATCTGCAGATCCTGAAGATGCAGCCACAGCGGCAGGGTCTGTATGCCAGCCTTCTAGCCTGACGCTGCCCAGGAGAGTGCCACCAGCACCCCATCCCGTAGAAGCAGTGAGTGTTGTCCTACCAACAGAACAGGCAGGAGACGCAGGGCCGTTGAGCCACAGGGCTCGTGCCCATGCGTCGGGAGCAGAGCTGCCCTGGCTCGTGCATTCCGAACACAGCATTGGCACCTAAGCTCAGACTGCTGCATTACTGTCAAGCAGTGTCAGCCAGCCTTCTATCTAAGGACCACAGACCTTAATTACTCCGGGGAACAGTCTGGTGGCCAAACAAAGAAAGGCTTGCTACAAAGGCCCCATTGTTGAAAGGGCCTTTGCCTGGACTGCTCCAGGCACCCCTCATTTCAGTCACCAGCCCCGTGCTGGGAAGCAGTACAAGCCTGAGTAACACTCTAACCCGCGGCTGTTGCAGAAGACTGATACTCAGGTCTCGGCTAGCTCAGCTTTCCCGGCTGTGCGATCCAGGATAAGTCACAGATCCTTTCCAAGGCTGCTTTCCTTATGCATAAAATGGAGCTATCCCTGTGAATTTCACCCATGTTTTCCTAGCCCCCAGTGCTGAGGGCCCCAGGGCTGGTGGAGGTGCCCAGCATCCCTGGGTGATATCCCAGCACTGCTGAGTAGTATTGGTACCCTCCCCTGGCAGGCAAAATTTCAACTATGCCCTGCCCCTCCATCTCCCCACATATAATAAACACGCATACAATAAGTGAAAGATCATGTTTGTAGTGGATGTTTTTCCTTTTTCCTATCCAGGATCCAACACTCTCCCTGCATGGGAGAACAGGGCAGAAACCCACCTCCCGCTAGGACACTCCAGGAAGGATGGCCATTCCCTCCTATTCCTCCCTAGCAACAGAGAAGCAGGTAGGCAGGTGATCCATCGGCCCAGCCAGATCTCCCGCCCTAAACTTGGAATCTGGAGGGAAGGCATGAGACAAACATTCAAGGAGTATGGAGGTTCCTCGTGGTGTTGGTGGAGCCAAGGGAGGAGGCACTGAGGCCGTGTCCAGGAGGAGGAGCTTGCAGGGTCTTAGCTGTTTGCGGGGGTGGACCTGGGCCGCACTTTTGCCGCCCCGACCCTGAGTTCCTACTGCTTTTCCGAGCGTGGTTCTCCAGCCTCCTGTCAATTCTGTAAGCTAGTGGATAGACAGCCTTCCAGTACGTTCCTTTTCTACTTAACCAGATTTGGAGCCTGTTGTTTGTAACCAAGAGTCCTGCCTGATACTGTGAAAGATACAGCAAGGGAGGAAGTTACCCAAAACACAATTTAAAAAAAAAATAATAATCTGCCTACACAAATACATTTATCGCGGCATTATTTAAAACTGTGAAAATGGGAGAGAGAGCTCATACCCGACAGCAGTGAAAGGTTAAATAAACTCTGATCCCTGCACTTGGAACAGCGAGCAGTTGTCAGCATAGTGGACGTGAAGATGACGCAGTGACAAGGGAAGTGCTCCTGAGATAGACGGGCAAGTGAAAACAGGGTAACAAATTGTTGGTACAAGAGACATGACCCTCCTCCCCTCAGAATATAAGTCCCCAAGGGGCTGGAATTTGTATGGCTTGTTCAGGGTCCTATATCCGGGCGCTGGCAATAGCAGGCACTCAACTAATACTTCTGGAATGAATGAAGGAAGGAACCAATGATTTGCATAGGGGAGGGGTGGGAAAAACCCTCCCGGTGCTACCGGTGACTGTTGTGGGTTAGTCAGAGTTTTAAAAGCTGTTGTTTTCTCTGTTTCTGGCATTTTCCTTCATGTGGTTTTATTCATTTTCCTGAGAAGAAAAACATTTTTTTCTTAGCCAGAACCACTGGTAGGTGACCCAACTTCCCCTAATATTTATGTCCCCTCTTGAGAGGCCTAAGTTGCCACGAAGCAGGGTGATGAGGGCAAAGGAATCTCGCTCCCCTTTGCACGTGGAAATGCTTGGCTGAAGCAATCCATTAGGAACCTGCGGCCGGTAAACACTGGAGGCGGGTCTGTCGGGGGCCAGGGGCCCAGGTCAAGTCAAAGCCTCACCCTCCTCCTGTCCCCTCGGCTGTCATCTCTTCCCCCGCCTCACCCCGGCTTGGTAGCTAGTCCTGCACACGGGGGTCTACACAACAGCAGATTCAACAGCCAGAGGGGGTTCAAAGGGGCCTACCGCCGCATCTGAGTGACATTCAGCTGAGGCCGCCACCAACTTAGCAGGTGGGATCCCGGCCCACCTGGAATGACTAAGCAGGGAAACGGAACAGTCAGCGCTCTGCAGAAGTCAGAGGTTGACTCCAGGCAGCCCCGCACTCTCCCAGAGGAAGGAAAGAGGGTGTTGACCTACCAGGTGAGCTGTGAGGAAATGGAATCTGCTGCAGAGCGCTGGGCAGGGTTGGCTGTGGACACCTGCTAAGACCACCATCTTAAGACCACCACCTGCTTGCACCCACTCTGACAGTCATATTCCTGCTCTCCTTCCATCTCTGTCTCTCTCTCTCTATCTCACACAGACGCACATTTTCTTCCTGGTAACATGATTGAAGCCATGTGAAGGAAAATGCTGGACATAGAGAAAAGAAGACACACAAGAAAGCACACACCCTGTGCAAATTTACTTCCTTTGCGACTTCCTCAGAAATTCTTTTCTGTAGCTGCTACTTCCCCTCCTCCTGTCAGGACATGCTCCATCCTGGTTTGACTCATCCCCAGACCACAAGCCCCAGGCTCCATGGCACACCCTGCAGGCATTTTTTTCCCTGCCGTATAGACATGTTTAGCGGGTTGCCCACAGTGCAGTAACAGCTGGGCAGCAGCCCTGCTCAGAGCTCTGCAGGTCTCTCCTCCGAGCTCCTGAGGCACCGGAAGCAGCTGGCAGTGCCCCTCCTCAGAGTGCTGGGTCCAAGCTGCGTGTGGTCCCTTCTCCAAGCTTCTAGTTGCTAGTCACCCCAGCCTCTGGCCTTTGTTTCCTCAGCCCTTGGGGTGGTAGCTGCTTCCTGGAGCTATTATCTCTGAGATACCTTTCATCCTTTCAGTCTGCTAATGCCAGCTTAATTAATTCCTTGTATTAAATTCTCTCTGTTAAAATAACTATAGTGATCAACTCTTTACCTAACTAATGCTTGTATGATCAAAAGACTTTCCCCAGTGGTATTGGCAGTTTTGGTTTCCTTAGTTAGTTTTACTGTATTCAATTTAAATTAAAATTCATTGAATTTTTTTCCAATTATGCTTTAATTTTATAATCATTAAAAAGAAATAATGGCAGTTCCTGTTTTTCTGGTTGGACCCGTACTGATATAGGCAAAAAGCCAGTGGGAAAAGATGTGTCAGGTGGAACCTGCTAGAGAAGACATGTTTCTAGGTACTTTGATGGAGGGTCCATGTCCTCCTCACCTGGGGTGGGAGAAGAGTGTTTGTCCATCATGTTCAAATGACAATCCTCAAAGAACTGTGTTCAAGACCTAATTGGAAATTACCACCCACTGTCCAAGTTACTGACCATTTCTTCTATTCTGAGAGGTTTTATGTACAGATGAACAGCGGAGGAACATATGACTTTTAAAAAGCCAGGGGTTCTAGAACTCCAGAAGAAAGAAAGTCTTGGCAAGGAAAGAAGACCCAACTGGAGAAGAGAATGCTATAGAACGAATATACAGAAGGAGTTAAGCAACCTAACTGTTCCTAAAGACCAAAGGGAGGCCACCACACTCTAAGTCAGGAGGGGAAGAACTATTAAAATCACAGGTGGTTGTAATAACCACACATCCATTCGGTGCTGAATTTCCAATCCCTATCTCCTTACTTTGGGAGCAATTAGTCTCGGGTGAAAAATTGCACTTGCAGCTAATTGCACCTGCAATTACCTACTTCCGGGTGCAATTAGCCACTTGAACCTAATTCTGAGTGTGCAAGTGTTTAATTTCGTATGTGAGGAGGTGATTCCAGATACAGTTAGTTGTACCCTCAGTCTTTGCACCTGCAACTAATTGTGACTAATAAAACAAGTCCTCCTGCAAGGCAGGTTGAAGGCGCATATGGTGGACCCTATTTGGGGAATCAAGAATTGGATTGGAAGGGCTGATCGAGGTACAAGTGTACTAAAGGGATAAAGGGACAAATCATTAGAAATTGTCATTCTTTGGATCTATGGTCACATTATCCATGCCCTCTTCCTGCAGTCGTGCTCCTCCTGGACTATGGTATATGAAGTCAGCTGATGAAAGCCCTCGCTTGGCAAAGATAACAGAGCAACTCTTCAGCTGACAATGAGAAACGTCCATGAGGCACAGGTCAGAATTGCATTCTAGCCAATTCTCCATTATTTGGGTTAACTCTGATGAGGTTGTTCAAAACACTTAGGTAACAGACATTTACTAAAATCCTACTATGTGCTAAGCCATATAGTGAATCCAGAGATTAATAGACATGGCTCCTGCCTTCAATTTCATGTCAGTTCCACAAATATTTATTGAGTACATACTATCTGCTTGGCATGTCAAAGTCCTCATGAGCTTACTGGGAAAATCCACTTATTCTGCCTTCCTGCAATTATTTATTTATCGAGCCCTCTTGGAATTCACATGCAAAAGGAAAGACAGACATTAAACAACTATTTACACAATTAATGTCTTCAGTACAGGGGCTGTGAGAGGACATGATTGGGACTTGCCCTAGGTTGAGAGCTCAGATTAGGCTTCTCCAAAGAGTTGACTCTTGAGCTGAAATTTAAAAGATGACTAAGAGTTACCTAGGCAAGGGGCAAGGGAGGGAGAGCTCTAGGTAAAG
Source organism: Equus caballus (assembly GCF_041296265.1). NCBI lineage: Eukaryota > Metazoa > Chordata > Mammalia > Perissodactyla > Equidae > Equus > Equus caballus. The sequence goes on from NC_091704.1 coordinate 26,400,890, forward strand.
GAAGTGACACTGCAAAGGCTCTGAGGGAAGAAGGAACATGTCAACACTGAGAAACAGAATCAAAGTCAGAGTGGCTGGAGCAGAATATGAGTGAGGTTTATGTGATGAACAAGAGGAGGTTCTTCAAAGCACCAAAAACTGTGCCCCATGAGGGAAGCCATGATGGTCCCCACCAGAACAGAGGACATTGGGCAGCTTCTTAACATTAGCCAACAGGGAATCTTGATGTGACATATATTTTTTGCTTTTCTTCTAATCATCAGTGCCAACTTGGACCCTGAAAGACCCAAAATGGAGATGAGCTAGAGGGAGGATAAAATTTCCAATCAACCCCTCCTTCCCAACTGCACATCCCCAAGCTTAAGCTGAGGTAAGGAACTTTGGTCTGGAGGTGAGACTGAAGTTTTGCATTAGACTAGAATGGACTTGTAATACTTGAAAATAAATCTCATTATCAAAATTGAGGCTTTTCTAATAGCTGGAAGTGATGCGGAAAGCTATGGGACCTGCTTGAGATGTCTCTAAAGGATGGGAGATAGGGACCCACTGGAGCAAATTCAAAGGTTAAATGGAAGAGATATATAGCCTCTTTGTGATTGCACTCCACTGAGGTATAAGAAGCTAGAGAAGGTTCCACAAAGATAAGAAGGACTAGTAGGATTTGGTAGAGAGGAGGGCCCAGGCACCGCAGGAGAAAAATAGGGAGAACACAGGAGATGAAGTCCATTCTCTGTTCAGTAGGAAACTATAAGAAGTTGGGCCTGGCCAGAGTGGATGTGTGAGCAGTAGGGTTAGATGAACATGGGGTAAAGTCATATGGAAGGAAGCCTTGAAGGCCAGGCAATAAGAGTTAGGGGTGTCTAGCATCAAATCTGGCCTCTCCTCCAGACCCTTAGCAAGTAGTAAAATTAGTTACTTTGAGTCTAAAGTGAGGGTTCATCTAGGCGAGCTCCCTTCCAGGGCTGAAATTATGGCTCCTCCCTCCCTTTCTTCTTGGCATATTGTCTGGTGGGATGGTATGAGGACATTCCTTCTCCATCCTGGGGCCTTCACCAGTACTCCGGCTAAGATGGAACACATGTTATGTGGGTCTTCAAGGACACAGGGAGAGTAGGAGAATCCTACCTTTTCCTCCTTTCTCTCTTGTGGCCAAGACTCGTTTGATGATGCTCCCGATTCAGCCACTCTTCCCTCAGCACCCAGGAAGACTGTTTCCCAGCATCCCTTACAGTTAGACTAGCGTCATGGACCTGGATTCTAGTCAAGCAGCCAGTAGAGCCCTGGCACCTAAAACGTTCAATCCAGCCTTCCACTCATTCTCCCCTCCTGATTCATGAGACTGGAAATAAAGGACTTGGAGATGGTGGAGACACATGATGGCAAGAATCTGCTTCGCTGCTCAGAGAAGAGCTGTCAGACCCGCGTCAGACCATGACATGGCCGGAAAGAAACACATGCTTGGTTAAGCCACTGAGCTGTGGGATTATTCATTAGTGAGTGTGGCCTAGTCTACCTTAACATGGCCCTCCTCCCCTATCCCCAGTGTTCCATACCCTCTTGTTCCCTCCCTCTGCACACTTCCCACAATCCCCTTGGCCTCATTCACTTTCATGCAGCAGAGTATTCACAGCTCGAGAGGTGGGGGAAGAACGTCCACGAAGAAAACACTTAGGCTTTCTCTTCCTCAGCAGACTGATGCATTGCCACTCCATTGCTTTGGCTGGGCCCTCTTCCTGGAATGTTCTTGGAATGAGATGCGTGGGGCCACCTGCCCAACAACTTACCATCACAATACTCTCCTTTGCTGCCTTCAGGGCACTTGTCAACCCATGAAATTATCTTATTTGTTTATCATCTTCCTCCTTCTAAGATGTCATTTCCCGGAGAACAAAGCCTAGGTTTTGTATGTTCTGTTCTTTAGTGCCAGAACGTGCCCACACCTATTCAATAAATGTGTGAAATGAATGAATAAGAGGGTATAGGGATTCACATGTCCTGGTTGTCTAGTCTCGCTTCCGTTACAGAGGAAGAAATAGGGCCCTTTTCCCTAAAAGGAGGAAACAGGAAGGCAGCTGCCGCAGCCCTACCAGGCTAGCTGTTTCTGGAGAGCTGAACTTGGATGTGATTCATTCAAACGAAAACTCCGGGGGAACTGTTTCGGAGGGATCCATAAAACAAATGGCATTTTCACCTGGAGAATTCACCCAACCTGCTAACCAATTTCAAATATAGTTTTTTAATGCGGATTTGACAAATTCGAAATCTCTTACACAAAGCCATTTATCATCTAATGTTGCCTGCCCTGCACCACAGTTTAAGTTATAGCTTTTTAATGGGGTAAAACATTTCTATAAAATCATCAAAATACCTTAAACCAAAACTGCTTATAAGAAATGGATGAGTTTCAAGCATTGATTCAACCCCTGAAAACATCAACCTTGCCGTTGGCACCATGGGCACTTCTAATAAAAGCAGCTAAGGAGGTCTAATGAATATCTGATGAACCATTTTGTATGTCTATGGGGTTTCTCCAATTGGAAATAAATCAATGAGCCTTACAAAAATGCATATTTTAGTGGTATATTCATAAACAATAATCTTGTTTTTCTATCATGACTTGAGCATCGTTCTTTTTCTAACACAACTGCAGACAATAATTTATTTTATATATCCATAACCCAGAGCTTAAAGGGGGAGGGCCATGTAGTGCGTATTTGCTTTTTAAGTGTCCTCCTGTGTGGAAGCTGTGTAGATCATAAAGGTAAACTAAAGCACTCACAGTCTAGTAGCAAACACAGGCATGTGAATAGTAACGAGTAAACAACCTAGAAACTTCCATGAATACAATACCAGGAGATGGCCTAGACGAGCGCTGTGGGCTAAATAAATGGAAACAGACGCAGTGACTCAATCTTGCTTTCCAGGCACTGTAGCTGAGCCCATGCTGGCCCTCCTAGCCGGCTCAGCCAGGGGCAGCCAGTCTCACTGGGCTGGACCAAGCCCCGGGAGCAGGAGTGTGTGCGTCCTCCTGCAGTCCTCCCTGTGACCCTGCCAAAGGGTTCAGCCGGGTTGTCTCACCAGCTTCCTCAGCTGGAAGTGGGTGAGTTGCCTCCCCTCTTGTTGGCATAGGCTCAAACCCTCTGACCCAAAGCTGCCTCTCTATCTCAGCAACTTCCCTTCCAGAGGCCAAATATAACCATCCCTTTCCCGGCTCACAAAAATTCCAGTCAGACGGCAATGCACAGTGACAGCCGGCCAAAGAGTGTCTCACCAGCCCAGCCCACAGCCAAAAATAACAGCCACTTGGTTAGTATAGGCTGGAGATTTTTTTTTCCTGTTGTTTAGACTTTGTTTGGAGTTATTTTTTGTTTTGGTTTTGGATTTTGTTTGTTTTGTTTTTGTCATTTAGAAGTAAACAGAGTAACTGAAGAAGTTGCTACACCAACGTCCCACATTAGGCTCATGGGTTTAGTTCCAGTCACGGTGGGGCCCGATCAGAAAGGTATTCATTGCTTAAACCTCCCCAGTTGCCTACACAAAAGGAGAATCTAGCAAGTGAATCTCTTCCCCTCTTGGTCCAGTAGCGCCTCCCGCACAGCTACGATCATGCTGGGCCCCACCAACTGGTCGTGTTTTTTCCTCCGTCTAGTTGGAGCAACTGGAGTGACTGGAAGAGTTTCACTGTGGGGCTGGGTGGGTTGGTTCCATGGTTATACTCGATGCATGTGGGCAGCAGACAGGCCTTGGTTCCCAAAGCTCTCAGGTCAGTGCCCTCCACAAGCACTAAACCCACTTCGATTATTAATTTATTTCTTTAAAAGTACAGTGTTCAACAACAACCAAGCCCATTTTTGATCTGCTTCCTGACACACAAGGCTCTTGTCAACCAGGGATTTTGCAAGCCAACAGACACACCTTGTTAAACCGTATCTAACCGGTGACGCTAAATTGAAGCTTGCGGAAGAGCGCCAGGCTGGAAAAGCGGATTGTCTTCTCCAGGCCCTGTTTCCAAATGCAACAAGTAATAAACAGGTGTGCAAAACCACAACCTTCAATTGTTAGGACATCTTCGTAATTTTGTTCTTCAAAGGCGGAATGTTTTCTGGCGTCATGTTTCTACCTGAGGAAAAAACACTCCCTCAATTTCTACATGTGCACGCGTATCACACAGACGCACTTCATTTCTTCTCACATTGTATGCTGTCCCAGGACCAATAAATAATTTATGCATTTAATGCATTTATCAGCTCTCCTGTGTGTGTATGTGTGTATGCGTGTGTGTATATACATCCTATGTGCTAGTGTCAAAGATGTCTTCTATATTAATGGAAAGCAAGCAACCTCTTGGGTGTTTCTCCACCATGATATTAAGCTTGCATTTTATCTATCAAATGAGTGGAAAGTGATAACAGGTCCCTGTTCTTTACAGAAAACTAAGTGCTAGTCTACACCAAAAAAGGAGCTATACTAAGCATTTCACATTGCATATTTTCTGAAATTGCTCCCCTCCCTTATTTTTTTCTAAGGAAAAAACTTTTTTCCTTTGCTCTTTCTTACTCCAGGACCACACAGACTGTAGAGGGAACATGGCTCCTAAGTTTCAACTTGTTCTGTTTAGGTTGCCTTTCCTTTGCCTCTCCCTTGGAATATTTATCCTGCTTGTCATCAAGAACTGCTTCGGAGCACCTCGCAGTGCCAAGCGTGGTACCAGGTGTGTGTGTCTGGCAGGCCTCGCCTCCACTGCTGTCCACAGGCTCCAGCTTGGATGTACCCATGGTCATCATTCATACCCTCATGGCAGGAGCATCTTGGGGTGCTACCGGTGTGACGACAAGCAGCAAGAATGAGCACCAGGCCAGCAGCTGCTATGGGGCAAAGTCACGTGACTGCACCTGGCTCACGCCTGCCTTTCGCCCCAGCTGCCTCTCTCCACCCATCCTCCTCACAAGGGAGGCTTTTGTGTTTCCTTGATGCCGTGAAAGGATCGCCAGAAAGATACATTCTTAGAGGAAGAGATCTCAAAAACATCTAGTTCAAGCTGCTCCTTTTAAAGATACGGAAGTGGATGCTCTGAGGGGTCAAGTTCCTTGGCCCAGCTCATGCAGGTGGTTGTTGGCAGAGTAATGACTAGAATCAAGTAATGGAACCCACTTTCCAATGCTCTTTCTACTCTACAGTGGCTTTCCAACATTTGTTAGCACAATCCACAGTATGAAAGAAATTTTACCATGACCCACAACTACGCATGTATGTAACTAACACAAAAGTCTCAGAAACCAATACTTACCTCTACTATATGTGATACACTTTGGTATTTTCTATCATAGTATATTCACTTTAAAATATTCTGGAGACTGCTTGGCAGCATGCATACTAAAATTGGAACAATACAGAGAAGATTAACACGGCCCCTACACAAGGATAACATGCAAATTTTTCCCATATTTTTTGTACATTTACCAAATGTTCTTTTTCTTTCTGAGGATAATATTTATAGGTATACAGTCGACTAATTTGCATTTTTCCTAATTAGATACATCTACTGAATGTCCAGGAAGGTGGGAGCTGAAGTGGATCCAGAGAAGGGTCCCGCCCAGCTTGATCCTGTCATGCAGCTAATCAGAAAAGGTCTCATTGTCTGATCTGCCCTTAATTCTGAAAGGCAGAATGATATAGTAGAGAGAACACTGGCTCTAGTCCTGGCTCCACTACCTTCCAAGTGGTGTGACTTTGGGTGAGCTTTCTCTGGGTTCCGTTATCTCATCTGCAAGATCAAGCTGTTGCTAATTGACGGAGTTCTGAGAAGTGAACGAAATAATGCAAATGAATGCAATAAAAAGATCTCTACACAAGACTTGTCCTGGAACAGCAATGGGCTTAAATTCTCACATTTCAGAGAAATATGGTGTCTCAAGATGTTTCTGGATTCTCATCAAAACACCTGCATAATGTATCACGAATAAATTTCGTATAATAAAGAAAAAACTATACCCTGGAACTGACTCATTTTTAAATGCTTTTGGAGGTGTTTGGAGAGGAGGGGTTGACCCTAAATCTTGAAGAAGTTCAGCCTCCGTAAAGTAGAAGTCATTGAGACCAAAGATGACTCCACACTCTTGAAAGGGAAAAGTGATGAGTCACAAATTGAAAAACGTATTCAAGAAAGGATGCTACTCGCCACCCCCCTGAAAACAGGAACGAGACAAGGATGCCCTCTATCACCACTCTTATTCAACAGAGTACTGGAGGTTTTGGCCAGAGCAATTAGGCAAGAAAAAGGAATAAAAGGAATCCAAACAGGGAGGGAAGAAGTGAAACTCTCGCTGTTTTGCAGACGACATGATCTTATATATAGAAAACCCCAAAGAATCCATTGGAAAACTTTTAGAAATAATCAACAACTACAGCAAAGTAGCAGTGTATAAAATCAACTTACATAAATCAGTAGCATTTCTATACTCTAATAACGAACTAACAGAAAAAGAACTCAAGAACACGATACCATTCACAATCGCGACCAAAAGAATAAAATACCTCAGGGTAAATTTAACTAAGGAAGTGAAGGACCTATACAATGAAAACTACAAGGCTTTTCTGAAAGAAATGGATGACGACATAAAGAGATGGAAAGACATTCCATGTACATGCATTGGAAGAATAAACATAGTTAAAATGTCCATACTACCTAAAGCCATCTACAGATTCAACGTAATCCCAATCAGAATCCCAATGACATTCTTTACAGAAATAGAACAAAGAATTCTAAAATTCACAGGGGGCAATAAAAGACCCCGAATTGCTAAAGCAATCGTGAGAAAAAAGGACAAAGCTGGAGGCATCACACTCCCTGACTTCAAAACATACTACAAAGCTACAGGAATCAAAACAGCACGGTACTGGTACAAAAACAGGTGCACAGATCAATGGAACAGAATTGAAAGCCCAGAAATAAAACCACACATCTATGGACAGCTAATCTTTGACAAAGGAGCTGAGGGCCTACAATGGAGAAAAGAAAGCCTTTTCCACAAATGGTGCTGGGAAAACTGGATAGCCACATGTAAAAGAATGAAAATTGACAATTCTTTTTCACTGTTCACAAAAATAAACTCAAAATTGATCAAAGACCTAAAGGTAAGACCTGAAACCATAAGGTTTCTAGAAGAAAATGTAGGCAGTACACTCTTTGACATAAGTATTAAAAGGATATTTTTGGACACCATGTCTTCTCAGACAATGGAAACAATAGAAAGAATAAACAAATGGGACTTCATCAGACTAAAGAGCTTCTTGAAGGCAGAGGAAAACAGGATTGAAACAAAAAAACAACCCACTAACTGGGAAAAAATATTTGCAAGTCATATATCCAACAAAGGGTTAATATCCATAATATATAAAGAATTCACACAACTCAACAACAAAAAATCAAACAACCAGATCAAAAAATGGGCAGGAGACACGAACAGACATTTCTCCAAAGAAGATATATGGAAGGCCAATAGGCACATGAAAAGATGTTCATCATCACTGATCATCAGGGAAATGCAAACCAAAACTACACTAAGATATCACCTTATAGCCATTAGAATGACAAAAATAACCAAAACAAAAAGTAACAAATGTTGGAGAGGTTGTGGAGAAAAAGGAACCCTCATACACTGCTGGTGGAAATGCAAACTGGTGCAGCCACCATGGAAGACAGTATGAAGATTTCTCAGAAAATTAAAAATAGAAATACCACATGACCCAGCCATCCCACTACTGGGCATCTATCCAAAAAGCTTGAAGTCAGCAATTCCAAAAGTCCCATGCACTCCAATGTTCATTGCAGTATTATTTACAATAGCCAAGATGTGGAAGCAACCTAAGTGCCCATCAACTGATGATGGGATAAAGATGATATGGTATATATATACAATGGAATACTACTCGGCCATAAAAAAGGATAAAATGGTCCCATTTGCAACAACATGGATGGACCTTGAGGGAATTATGTTAAGCGAAATAAGCCAGATACAGGGCAATCTCTGTATGACTCCACTCATATAAGGAATTTAAACATGTGGACAAAGAGAACAGATTAGTGGCTACCAGGGGAAAGGAAGGGTGGGGGATGGGCACAAAGGGTGAAAGGGTGCACCTACAACACGACTGACAAACAATAATGTACAACTGAAATTTCACAAGATTGTAAAACATCATTAACTCAATAAAAATTAACTTAAAAAAAAAAAGAAAGGATGCTACTAGTGAGTACGAAGAGGAAGAATTAAATGAAAATAGAAAAATGCCCAGATGCAACAGCCATGGGGAAGGCTGGTGGGACAGGTGAGGCAGCGCAAATGAAAAAAAAGAGTTCCTGACGCACTCAATGCTGCTCCAGCTGCTTTTGAAGAAGGCATCCTCCTACAAGGTGGATGGGCTTGGTTTCAGCATATTCCAGCTTTGGATTTACTAAATCCAGCTAATAAAGATTTAAAAAACAAAGATAAAAATTATTTTTGAAAAGATTCAAAATGAATCTTTTCAAAGTATTGGAATGACCTTGCCAAAAATGACAGTTAGAAGGATCCTTGGCAGCTGAGAACATTAGGCACAGCCGGTCAGAAGTTGGTTGTGATGCTATGCTGCGAGATTTTGCGGCTGGGAGGGCGAAAGGCATCATTGGCACTACTAAGGTAGTAAGGGCTGCTTCATTGATGCTGGTGCTGTGTGAAACAGAGCAGAATTTGTCACAAAGATCCTGAAGAGGAGGAGGACCCTGGCATGGACAGAGTGGGTAGAGGTGGATTGGAAGCCGCGTGTTCTAATTCCTAAAATAGTGCATTATCACTATTAATGAACGTTACAGGAAACTCAAAGCTGTGTTTCTCACCAATAACCTCAGAGAAATGACTTGGAAAAAAAAAGACTAAAGGAAAGGTTATGGGTTTCAGTTGACAAAGTACATGATGGTTTAAGGCTATCAGTGGGCATGCCCACAGATAAAATATTTTGTGTTTTTGAATAAAAAGACATTTGTATGTTCCTTTTTTTAAAAAATGCCAGCTATGCTTACAACGTTTATTCCACAACCCATTAAACAGAGCCTTAGAAAATGGTACACCCCCGGTGGGGAAGGGTGAGCCCAGAGCTCAGGCAGTGTTTTCTCTTCTCCCATGGGCTCACCTCCAGCCTGCTCTCAACTCCTCCAAAGCCTACTCCCATGGCATCCTTCATTCCAGAGCTTTCCCAGTGCCCTCTGGAACCTCTGTTCTATGGTGAGCAACCTCCCTTCAACTTTAGCCCGAGGATGGGAGCATTCCTTTCTCTTCCTGTTTCCTTTGGAGCCTGGCTCTCTCACAGGATCGCCCACCCCTCTCCATCCCCCCAGGCTCCAGGGCCTGGAGAGGGAGGATCTTGGGCCTTTTCACCCCTCAGAGACACCGTTACTCTTCTACCTTCATCTAAGTCCCTCCCTCTCTCCCTTAGGCCACCTGGTTGCCCACGGCTACCCCGGGACCTCCCACTGACATCTTGGTGACTGACCATCTTCTTTTCTATTCTAGAGCCTGCCATCAACTCAGGCACTTTAATATCCATGTGGACAACACATCCAACGGACGCACTGGCCCTCACTTGCTTCATTCCTTCTCTCCCCGTTACAGGTCTGACTTTGGAATCACCTAGCATTGTCCCACCTGAGGGGTTCTCAATCTTTGTCCTGCCCTATGATCACAACCTCCTCTCCTGAGACCTTGTTCCCTGAAATCCTCTAAACCTGACTTCCAATCTCCTTGAGTCTTTCCATCCCCCTTTCGTTCCATTTTCCCCATTCTCTCAACTCCCTCGTGGTTTTGCTCCCTTCCTCTTCCAACTTAAGACTCTAGGGCCCAGAACTTCAACCACTCTTTTGACAATACTCTAAACCAATGGTCTATGAATTTATTTCATTACACACATCCAACAAGAAAAATAATTGAGCACATATCTCTGACATTTATTCATTCATCCATTCTCAAATTGCAAAGATTTTGCTACTGGACATTTTCTTCATTTTAAAACATATCACAAAAATAGAAAGGCATAAATGACAAGATTTTAAAAGGCCAATGTAGTAAGCACTTCAGTATTCTCTGCCCATTCCCAGTGGATCATCTTACACAGCCCCTGGAGGTGTGCACACCCCAGTTTGGGAACCATGGCCCAAAGCCCTGTCACTCCCTTTTCCCTCTGTCACATCCACCCTGCAAAACCAACACTGAACCCCTATAGCCATGAGTGTCCTGTTCTCTGCCAGGTGGCTGCATGATGCGGGGGACCTCTCTGGACTTACCTTTCTCCTCAGGGCAATGTCACTGATAGGCTCAAGGGGTAAAGATAAGCCAGTGGGCCAGAAAACTTCCTTCATCTTTGTATTGTCAGCACCCAGCACGATGCCTGGCACCTGCCATGAGTGTTTGTGCGTTGAATTGTGTTTACACACAGCATCTCCACCACTCTGGCTGCGTGGTTATACAGGCACAAAGAGTAGATAGAGAAAATCCCACAGGTCAAGAGGTCCCAGCTGGGTGCATGCTTAGCTCTGAAGCTGTGTGAGGATCACTTTTCCTCGCAGCACCATCTGCCCACTGTGACTCAAACAACAGACGCAATCTTCAGAGGCCAGAGACTCCACGGCCGACCCCAGCTCACGTAGGCCGTGTGTGCCTGAGGCAGCTTATTTAAAGCCCATTTCATACCTTGACTATTCCAGGGGGTTGCTGCAGAGGTGGGAAACAGTCCCCTCTAGATAATCTTCTCTTTACCTAAATGCTTGGAGCAGCATGGGCTCAGGGCTCTGCTGCACCCTCCTTTCCTTCAGACTCCCCCTCACACAAGGTCTCCTTAGCTATCAGAGGGAAGAGGCAGGCAGAAGACTGACAAATCTTAAAGGAGCAGCCTCAGTGGACCCAATATGGAGGAGTGAGATGTGCTTGTGGCCAGACGTTCCTCTCTGCCCCTCCCCTGCCCCTGCTGGCCACCTGGAGATGCATCCCCAGGTAGGCAGGGCCTATAGAAGGACACGTGACAGCTACCGCACTTTCTCAGAGGAGTAAAGGTGATTAGGGCAAAATTCCCTCACCTCCTATCAGTTCGTTCTTCTTCTCTTTCTCCCCTTCTTAGTCCAGTGTTTCATAACCAGTGGTCCATGGACTGACACTCTGCATCAGAGTCACTTAAAAGGCTATTAAAAATGCAGATTCCTGGGCCTTAGACAGATTGAATCAGAAACTCTGAAACTGGAGCCAGGGAATCTGCACTTAAGCATTGTTTTGCCCTTACGTTTGGGAACCACTGAAAAACACTTACTTCTCCTCTGTTCTTCCCAACTATGCATCCTTAATCTTGGCCCCTCTCCATCTTGCCACTGATCCCCCTTGCCCCTCCGCTCCTCAAGCCTTTATAATGAAGCCAATGAGGACTCAAATGGAAGGACCTGGAAGGAGCAAGTTCCCTTGGGCTTTCACCTTTCTGTGCTGACCACAAGCTCCCCCCTTACTATGCTCTTACTTTACTTGATGACATCTCCTCGAGCGGTTCCCAGAGGCCCTGCTCTTGGCCTACTTGCCCAAAATGAATACTGGGCAAGCTGGGGACTGAGTCCACTGAACTCAAACAAAGTTGCCAGGAAGAAACCAAGTAAATCAGGGAGCTGAGACCTGGCCTAATGTTGATCTATTTTTGGCCAAAGTCACCATCTCCTAATAGAACTCTACTAGCAGACCTTCAAAGATGGAAATCATCAATGCTAAACAAGAGTTATAAATAACAAAGATGTTTGCCATCTACTCACCTCCCCAGGATGGGGTGTGGACTGGAGACGACCACGACCAGGGAGCACTCCAAACCCAAAGAAAATTCTCTGATCTGAACTGTTCTTCTGCTCACAGAATTTCCGTGGCACCAGTCCCCATGCAGCTCTGACAAGCGAGCTATTTTCGTATGTGAACAAGTCGAGTCATTGTTATCTCTGCTCTGAATCAAGGATAAAAAGGGGAAGGTGAGAGGGAGAAGGAGGGCGTGCGGAAGAAATGGAGGTGAGATGCAGGACGCAGAAATGCAGGAAGGACATCGCAAACCTGAAGAAAAGGAGCCCGGATGAAGTAAGTAACTGACCAGTCTGTGAATCCAAGGCACCACGGGACTCCTCAGTGACCGCAATAACAGTCCCTCCCTCTGGGCTCACAGGAATCTGGAGGGACTAAGGATGATGTATGTCAAAGGGCTTCATAAATGGTGAACTATTATCCACACAGGCTGTCACCTCCCCACTGGTGACCAAGGCGCTACTGCCCCTTTCCCACAGCCCCACCCAAAGACTCAGGACGCCACAGGCCAAAAGGACGCTTAACCAGCAAATGCTTTTCCATCAGCAGATGCGTTTCCTCTGTCCTCTCCCCAGATTACCCAGGGACCTCAACAAGGATGCTATTTTAGCAAGAAACTGAAAATGAGAAGAGAATATGTGCTCAGAACAGGCTACCTACCTATGGTGACACACAGCCGCACCGAGGGTCAGTGCTCCACATATGTTTTAGGGTATTTATTCCAATTTGTGTTGAGACCAGCAGAGTCTGAGCCACAGCTTCCTGTGTTCTGCCTCATCAGCAGGAAGGATTTGCTGCCATAGACTCGTTCAGCTCCCTCTGGAGCTTCCCTTCTCCTCGGAGTCTGACTAAGACGAGAGGCTTACCCCACGGCTGAATGCGGAGACTTCCTTCAATTTTCATTTCTGACTCACCCCTTTGAGCTTCCTGAGGCCGGTACTAAGCAGGCCTTGCTCCAAGCCGCGGTTGCCTCCCGGACCTGGCCGCTAGGGGGCGCGAGAGAGCAGCGAGGGCCCAACCTCTCCCCAGCGACAGCTGAGTCCCCGGGCACACCCGCTCCCTCCTCCAGCCCGGGAAGTCTGAGACTGCGAAGCATCTGCCCATTGGCCTAAACGTCTCGCCTTCACTGTCCAGGTCCCTGGGAAACTCTTATTTTCTTCTTTATCAAGTTTGGGTGAAAAACAAAACAATTAATTTTAAAAGCAGCACAGAAGAACCTAAACATTATTTATGTCTCTAATTATCTCATTCTAGTGGGTATTTTAGTCCCTGTCTGGTCAGGACATTAATTATCTTCATAACTACAGCAAAAGTTAAATAATAAGCACCCAAGGCTACAGCACTACTGTAATGTGCAAGCTTAAATGAACTTATAAATTTTATTAATGGATGCTTTATACAACTCCATATATTATAAATCAAACAAGAAACCTATTCCTATCTTTTAAGGGTACGGTGAAAAAGCTTTAACATTATTGAGGATAATTTTTATTAAGTTTAAAACTCCCTTTTTTTTTCAGTAATGAGACTGTTATGAGGATAATTTAATCTGGTTTGTCATGAGGCACCCCGGCTTGTTAAATAAGTTAATAAATGGCTGTGCATTAATCAAAGTGACAAAGCTATGAAGAGCTGGGGATGGGAGACAATTCTGGTGATAGTATTAATTAGTATTTAATTAGAAACTTAGGGCCTATAAATAAAAAAAAAATCATGGTCGAGACATTTATGCAAATTGCTTGGTGCCTGCCGTGGAGTTAGCTTTGCTTTAAAGAAACACGATTTTTTTCGAGCATACTGTACACAGCAGCACTGTGGCCACATCACGTGGCTTCAACGAGCTCTTCTTTTGTTTCCAATTTGTTCCAATTACAGGCCTGTAAATTCAAATCATTCTTTTGACTGTCTTGATTGAAATGTAGAGTTTCCACAATTTCTACTGGGAGTTTTTTGTTTTGTTTTGTTTTGTTTTAATAAAAAGAAATGTTTTGGAGAAATGAAGAGTTTCAGACTCTTTTTCTGCTGTTTTAATTAAGATGTGTGCCACCATTTTCTAAGAACAATTGTGGATTCCGTTCTGTACACAAACAATGCGTCCTTTTTTAGTCCTGGTGAGTGGTAACTGGGTTTTGTTACGTGATATTATATCGAAGACAGCATAAACTCAACTGCCATCATTTTTATTATAATCATAGCACTTTTCTCTTTTCTCTCAATCACATGCCCTGATAAATGGGCAATTTTGGATGGCCCCAAAAGATAATAACCATTTGGTTCTGAACGTCACTGGTTTCCTAAGGTACATGTCCTCTTTTTCAGCCTTTATTATTTGTTGCATTTATTCAAGAAAGGTTATCCACAGTAAAACTGCTTTTTCTATTCAACAGTCTATCTCTGTCATGGTTCATTTATGTGTGAGCATGACGGACTGAAACCCGTATTATCCACAGCTGACAAGTGTCAGGCCGACAGTTCAATCAACCCTTCCTTAAGATGATGCCCAGGGCCCCGTGTTTGAAGTAGGACAATAAAGCAGGCAGCACAATCAGGGTCAAACTGATCCACTCCCTGTATATAAAGGGGATTCTGCCTAATAACACAGCGCAATTTTTTTCCCCCTCTCCAAACACATTAGTCCTTAAACATTGACTTGGCCCTTAAGAAAATCTGTGACTGACATGAAAATGCTCAAGTTTTAACGTGGTTGGTTTATCCATAACCTCATGGGGCTGCTGCTTTGTGCAGACTGGTTTTGTCAAAGTCAGAAAAATAATGTATTCAGTGTCTGATCATTTTTAGGGAGTTATTTGAATGGGATTTTAAGTCAGACATCCTGATGTTGACACAGGGATCATTTTCTTGTCCTTTTGTTTTACATTTGTGGAACAGATTATTTGCATCAGCTAATAAAATTAAATCTCTGAAATGCATACAGAACCATGCTCCCTTCAGCAACACTCCTGAATTCCCTCCACTCGCCCTGGAAGCAGAGTTGCTGGGTGTTTCTTTATATTAGGTCTCTCCAGAACACAGACCAGAAGGCAAACATATCTTCAAAATTAGTGCTTCTTCAGCCCGGGCAAGGCTTTGACTCAAACGTATATATGAAAGCAGTTCCCTACAAATCCTAGCAATCAACAGCACGGCCAAAGTCGATAAAATGCTAATCGCCTGCAGACAGCTCGGTGGAGGGCCAACAGTACTGTTGTCTTTGCTCTCCCCTAGGCCGGGAACCACTGCAGACAAGGGAGGGTTGCTCACCCATTTGGAAGGAGCCAGAACACTAAATGCCTTTCATCGGGAGGAAGCCAAAGACCCCCCTGAAAGCATCATAAAACTTTCAAGCCAGAAGGCACCACAGAGAATATGAAATGCCACCTCTGGACTTCATGGATGAGGGAGGCTCAGAGATGTTTGTGACTTCCAGTGTCAAAGAGCTTGTAAGCGGTGTGGAAAGACAAAGTTAACAACAACAGCAAAATCCTCCGTATTTTGCTTCTCTTTGTCTGGCGTTACTGGGCAGGCTCAAGTTAGTGTAGGAGGCAATGATGAAAAGCAGAGTCCAGAAATCAGAGGGTGAGTAATGGTGCCCGGAGCTCCCAAACGTGATTTATGTCGATTCCCTTCTTGGACAATTATGGAAGTTCTAAGTAATGTATTCTCTGTGTGTTGGTTATTCTCCATTTACGCTGCTCCATCCCAGTCCATGCATTTGCTCACATGTGCTGCCCTGCTCTGCCCCTGCAGACCACATCACCCAGGCTCGCCCGGCAGTTAGAGACCAGGAGGAGGCACTGAGGATAGTCAATCAGACGGTGGGGGGAGAGAGGCCAGGGTGTGCCTTCCTTCCTTCCTCCTTCCTGCTCCAACTCCCTGTCTCTGAAGAGGCTGACCCCTCCAGCATTCCTGCCTCCACTGAGCCTGCCTCCAGGGCTCCAGCTGTCCTGAGCCCAGTCTGTCAGTTGCCTCCCCTTTGCCCTGTAGTCCTGGGGGGCTAAGAGCTTCCCACTGTGGCTAGTCTCTGGGTGCCTCCACGTCTCTTGTTTGCTCACGTAACTCTGCCCATACTTGTAGTCTCTTCTTTAAGTTGCCATCAGAGCCATCTCGGGTGAATTCTATTTCCTGCAGGACCCTGATTGACACATTGAATTACTTAGCTTCCTAACGGGTCTTCCTACTTCTGGTCCAGTACTTGTTAACATATTTTGGAATTCCATAGAGAATCTGATGAAAGGTATAAGCTCTGTCCCCAGAAAAAAATTGACTTACACACATATACACAAACTTTTGCATCCAGTTATAGAGTGTTTACAGACTCCCAAAGGCTATCTACAAATCTTCTAGGGGGTCCATAGAACCTCTGATCCGTTCTCTCCACCTCTGTTAAGTGAACCTTCCTAAAGGTTCCTTCCATTTCTTCCATTTGATCATATCCATTTCCTCCTCAAAAACCTCTAGTGGTGTCCTATCAACCACCGTAAAGCATGAAGCCCAGAATCTTCAGCAAAGCATTCCAGGCTGAATGTGACAAGACCCTATTAAGAACAAAGGTCAAGAGGAGGAATTTAATACAGGGAAGTTGTTACAAAGACATTGAAAGAAGTGAAAGGGCACAGGAATGGTTGGGCAATCCAAAGATGAGCACCAGCAGGGAGCCAGTCCCTGGGAGGGGCAAACGGAACAGCCCAGGAGCCAGGGCTGCCAGATGGGGCTAAAATCATAACTGGCACTACCAGGTAGGGGCTGGAGCCTAGAAGATGGCAAAGCCACGCAGCAATGCTGCCTAAAACAGGAAGAAAGGGCGAGGAGGATCCTGACTCCTTTTCTCTTGTTGCTCTCCAGTCTTCCACAGACAACGCTACTCAGAAGCCCGCTGAATGGAAGCCTGCAGGGGCTCGGTACCTTGAGGTTCAGAGCGGAGAAGGCAAGTGATGGATCTGAGATCAAGCAGGTAAATGACTCGCACAAAAGCCTTCTGGGACCTGAACTCACCTGTCCATGCAGCCGTGACGGAACCTGGATTGTCCTTGGAAGGCTCATTCTTCTAATGTCTATTGTGCCTAATTGTGTGCCAGGCACTAGTTCCAGGAGGAAGGCTCAGGAATGCAGCCCAAGAGTTGCGAATAAATATTCAAGACTGAGGTTGATGACTTGCTTAGGCAGAAAAGTAGCCAGGGTAGTGAATACAGTAGCCAGAGCAGGTGACCGCAGAGGCTTCGTCAGGCTGGCAGGGCAGCAGTAACTCAGGTGGGACAAGGCCAGGAGTTTATTACTGGGACAGACAGAGAGAGAAACCTCCATGGATTAATCAGAGACTTCCAGAAATTTGATGGACAGGTTTGGAAGGAACCACACCCCTGGGCCTCTGGCTCTAGTCATAACAGGGCCAGATTTACTAAGAGCACTGGTTTTAAGTTGGAATCTCCTGGGAAGCTTAAAAAAAATAAAGAGACTTCACTAAAAATAAAGTGGTGCAGCCAGACAATGGAATATTATTCAGCGCTAAAGAGAAATGAGCTCTCAAGCCTTGAAAAGACATGGAGGAAACTTAAATGCAGACTACTCAGTCTACATATTGTAGGAGCCCAACTATGTGACATTCTGGAAAAGGCAAAACTACAGAGATGGTAAAAAGAGCAGGGGTTGGGGGGAGGGGATGAAAAGGTGGAGCAGAGTGAAACGACTCTATGCGATACTATAATGGTGGATACGTGTCATTAGAAATTTGTCTAAACCCACAGAATCTGCATCTCCAAGAGTGAACCCTAATGTACACTTTGGACTCAGTGATTGTCATGGGTCTGCGCAGGTTCATCAGTTGTAACAAACGCACCACTCTGGTGGGAGATGCTGATAATGAAGGGAAGACCATGTACGGTGGGGGGAGAGGATGTGTGAGAAACCTATGTATCTTCTGCTGAATATTACCATGAACCAAAAGCTGCTCTAAAAAATAAATACTACGTAAAAAACTACCCAAAAAAATAATAAAATAGAAAGATGCCAGAGTGCCATGTAGTAGAGTACTGGAACCAGTTCCCACCGGCTCACAAGAAACTGAAATTTTCAGAGCAGTTGTTAAACACAGCCATTCTTCAAAACTAGATTATATAAGCTTACAATTAAATGAGTCTTAGTAAACATAAAGGTAGTAAATACTCAAAATTTATCACTTTCTAATTATTTTACTACTATCTGTGCTCTTGAGGTTGGCTACTGCATCTGAAAAGTGGAAACGCTATATGATGCTGTGCTGTTGTGCATTTCTTCTCAACTCCATGTCCAGTGACACCACGTTGATGGCCTATGGGATATTTACACCACAGAAATTAGCAAACACTATAAATCAGGGCTTTACTTTTTGTGTTGATTGCCTAGATCAGGGTCTGAAAACCCCAGCACACAGGGCAAATCTGGCCCACAGTCTGTTTTTATATGACCCGCAAGTTTTTACCTTTTTTTTTTTGGTAAGGAAGATTAGCCCTGAGCTAACATCTCTGCCAATCTTTCTCTATTTTTTGTGTGTAGAATGCCTCCACAGCATGGCTGATGGGTGGAGTAGGTCTGCATGGGGGATCAAAACCAGCGAGCCCAGGCCACTGAAGTGGAGCACACAGAGCTTTGACCATTCGGCCACGGGGCTGGCCCCAAGTTTTTGCATTTTTAAAGGATTGTTAAAAAAAAAAAAAAAGAGGAGGAGGAGAAAGAGACCATTTGTGGTCCACAAAGTGTAAAATATTCACTATCTGACTCTTTACTAAACAACTTTGCCAACCCCTAGTCTAGACTTCATAAAGTGATGGGTAAGATGTTAACAATGCAAATTAAACTTAAAAGTGCAGCGTATCTGTAACCATTACATTTTAAATAGCACAGAAAACTGAGGAAACATTCTTCCAGTGTTTGAAAAGTATGACCCCATCAGCAAAGAAGTCTCTTTTCGTTGATGAGCAAGTGAAGTCCCAACACGCATCTTCATTGTTTCACATTCATTTTGTTTGTCAATGTAAACGAGATGTCAACCAACATTCATGTTCAAACTACACTCGCGAGTCAGTGGCTGCATTTGGACAGTCACCAAGCATTCCTTTCCAGTCTGATTCTGTGAAATCACAGTTGAATTGCAGCCATAGGTTAACTACAGACATAAGAGTTCAGCAAAAAAACAGGAAAGCATTATCTGAGAATCAATGGGCTAAAGAGCATTCAGTAATAAAGAGTATTGTATATTTTATTATCATTTGTAAGTTGTAGGCTACACATCCTTTATATCAGTAAAATTTATAATAAATTTATGGGCATCTATACAGGCGTATTTTTTTTCTAGATAGCCAGTTATTAAACTTTTGCCAGCACACCACTGACCCCACCCCCAGAGTCTGACTTAATTGGTCTGGGGAATGGCCTTGGCATTGGGGTTTTTAAAACTTCCCCTGCGTTATTCCAATGCGTAGCCAGTGTTGAGAATCGCTGGCTCAGGGGAGAGATCAAAGTGCAGGGAGCAAAATCCCCTTCAGATTGTGTTCTCTTTGATCAGAAAGTCCACTTGAATCTGACAGAGGAGGCTGGGAGTGAGCGTGACGGGGGGATAGGCTGGGGGTAGGCGAAGGTGGGAGGCTCCTCAGAACTGGACACACCTCACTGGGCTCACTTATTTTTTTTTTTTTTTAGGAAGATTAGCCCTGAGCTAACATCTGCTGCCAATCCTCCTCTTTGTGCTGAGGAAGACTGGCCCTGAGCTAAGATCCATGTCCATCCTCCTCTACTTTATATGTGGGACACCTGCCACAGATGGCTTGCCAAGTGGTGCGTAGGTCCGCACCCGGGATCCAAACCAGTGAACCTCGGGCCACCGAAGAGGAATGTGCAAACTTAACCACTGCACCACCAGGCTGCCCCTGGGCTCACTTTTTTCCAACTTCTCAGAACAAAATTTTCCTGGACCAGTGTTTTCACAGTCTCCTAGACATGCTGTTGTTTCTTGCTCTCCCAAAGTTACTCTTACTATAACTCTACCAAAGGTCCCTTTTCCTCTCCTGTCTCCTGCCTAAATCTTACCCATCCCTCATATTCCAGCTTAGACATCCCCTCTTCTCTCACACCTTCCCAGTTATGACAGACTCGTTTATTTCTCACTCCAGTACCCACTTCCCCTTTGCAAACAAAACCCTCATTTATTAGGGACAGCACTGTGCCCAGCTAAATACTGTTTCTAGGCTTCCCTTGTAGCCAAGTGTGGCCAATGTGACACAGTTTCAGCTAATAAGACCTAAGCTGAAATCTGATGAGGATTTTGGGCAGATCTGTGCCTTCCTGACAGAAGCGTTAGACATAGCTGGTGCAGACCCCTCCCCACTGCTTCTACAGCAGTTGTTTCTAGAGCAGGAGGCAACCAGCTCCATGCAAAGGATGGAGGAAGAGAAACGCAAAGGGAGCTGGGTTTTTGATGCCACCACTGAGCCAAAACACCAATCCCTGACTTCGAGAAAAATAATTCCCTAATTGTTTGATCCCCTCTTGATCGGACATTCTGTGGTTGCAACCAGACAAAATGGCCAGTCCAACAGTTCCACAGAGTGCCCCTCCTATAACTCTATACTCCCACAGATTTGTTCTGCACCCCCCGTAACAGCAATCTCCAATGTGTGAATGGGTCATGTCCCGGATATTTAATTATAAATCAATTGTATGAAACTTGGATGCGCTTTCCCTATAGAAAAATCCAGAATGAAGGTTTGTTGTAGTAGGTCAACTGGAATAATCGAAGTGACTAGAAACAAGATTAAGGCAGAGTTAGGCTCATACAGCTCTGTGAAGAAGTTAGGTCTCTAACAGAGATTTGTAATAGGAAAGATATAGTGAGGAATGATTCTCAAGGATTTGGCTTTTGCCCAGAATTTATTTTTGAGGCAGAAGGAATGCGTGTAGGTACAGCATGAACTCAGTGGGTGCATGTGCTTGGATCAGAACGTAAAGGGCATGGAGTGCGGAAAGGCCACCTCTTAGAAGTGCAAGAGAAAGGAGCTCGTGACAGCTGTACTCTGAGCTTAACGGATCACATCAGCAATAACTATTACATACACGGTGGCATTCTATTTTTGTATCACATTAACGGATGTATTATTGGTAATTGTTCTTAATAGAATCACAGAAATGAGAGATGGAAATGCTATATGGTATGATGGAATGCTGTTCTTTTACCATTGATCATTATAATAAGCCCGCTCAGTCATTACTTACAAACCACGCTACAACTTTGCCAATGAGGCAGACCGAAATGAGAAGATCAACAAAATTGGTTTCCTTGCTAAATGCGACACCCAGGTTTTAAAATATTTTGCTGAAGTTTTAAACTGATTGTCAATTAGTCAATGAGCTATGGCAGACAGTGTATTTCTGGGTAATTAGTGTGTGTCTTAGGCGGGTTATTTGGCATGAGGCTGAGGGCAAAGTAATTTGTATCTCCCAGGAAGTGCAATAATTGCCTCAAGCTGAACTTCTTGGAAAGTGTATTAATTCTATTAGGAAACATTTATGTTGTTTTATACGGCATCCTGTACATTCACGAAGTGTACTCGTAAACCATGAATTATTCATTTCGGGGGCGTTATCACAGGCGCAAGGCATCACTGATAACCAGGAAAAAGGGCGGGGTTGTTTGTGCTGTTGGAGAATTCATGCATTGTCGAAAACCACGACGACGCATGTTGGGTTTTGAAATTCATCTTATTAGGCGACCACTGGATCCTAGAGGGTAAAGAGTTAGTCTTCAAAGGGAAGGCCATTTACTGAAAACTAGCTTTTCAGGAAGCCAACAGGCCTTCTAGTCAGAGCTTGCTATGCGGCCCGGGGGAAAAGCCCTGTGAGAGCCGAGAGCCATGGGGATTATAGGCTTGATCTTGGTATGTTTGGACACTTCCTTTCCCAGCCCTGCTCAGGATGTTCAGGGCACGACGAAGACAATCATTCATTCATTCATTCAGCAAATATTTGTGAATGAATGCTCAGACAGTGTACCAGTGATCTATTGTTGTGTAACAGATTACCCCAAAACTCAGCAGCCTAAAACAACACACATTTATTATCTCACAGTTTCTGCGGGTCAGAAGTCACATCCGGCTTAGCTGGGTCCTCAGCTTCACAGCCTCTCACAGGGTGCAGTCAGGGCGTCAGCCCGGAGTCTGCAGCCTCCCCTGAAGGCTCACGTGGGGAAGGATCTGTTTCCAAGCTCAGTTCCAAGCCCTCCGTTTCTCAAGGGCTGTGGACTAAGGGCCTAAATTCCTTGATGGATGTTGACCAGAGGCCACACAGTTCCTTGCTATGTGGGTCTCTCCAATATGGACACTTGCTCCATCAAAGTATGCAAGCCAAGAATGCAAGGCGAAGGTCACAATCTTTTGTACCTTGGTTGCAGTAATGACAGCCCACCACCTTTGCCATATTCTATTGATTCAGTCAAATCACTGGGTTCAGATGACACTGAAGGGGAGGAATTACACAAGGGTGTGAAAACCAGGAGACAGGACCGCTGGGACATGGCGCAGCCTGCCCACCACAGCCAGCCTCTGTCCTCATGGCTTCTCAGTCTATCAGAGCCTCCGGAGGCTGAAAGGGAATAGCAGGAGTTTTAGGCTGGGTGACTAGGGAAGGCGATCTGCACAAGTGACATTTCATTTGAAGACTCGAAATGAAAAAAAGTTAGCTAGGTACAGAGTCGAGGAAGAGCATGATATGTTTGAGGAGCTGAAACAAGGTCTGAATGCACAAGGGGAAGGTGGGACAAGACGAGGTTGGAAAGGTAGGCAGGGCCCAGATGGTGCCGGGCTAGAGTCAGGTGAGAAGCCTAAATTTTATTCTGAGTGCAAGTGGGAAGCCACGGGAGGATTTTAAGTACAGAGTGACACAATCCAATTTACATTTTTCAAAGCTCTCCGTAGCTGCTGCTCAGAGAATGAATTAGAAGTAGAGAGAGCAGTTAGGAGCCTCTGCTAGCAAGAGCCATGAGAGCTGCACAGGAAGGTGGCAGGGAGATGGAGAAATGGGTGCACATCCTTTAGAGCTTAATATCAACTTCCTCAGTGGGAATATGTGCACGGCACTACCAGTTTTCTTCACTCCTTCTCCTCTTCATCCATTTTTTTAAAGGAAATAAAGAGAAAGTTGAAGAAGGGATTGTGTAACCACAGTGGGAAGAGAAAGAGGAGGACAGAACACCACAGTGGAGGATGGAAAGGGCAGCAGTGTGGGAATGGGATGGGAAGAGCACTGGGAAGATGTGGACCCATCTCTGCACTCCCAACGGGATCAGCTTGGTCACGTTGCTGTACTTTTCCATGCTTCCCTTTCCTCTTATATAAAACTGTTTGTCTTTCAGGATTATTGAAAGGATTAAATTAAATAACAACCTCATACATATCCTATACATCATCTGCCTGGCTCATTTGCTTACTTAATCAGATCTCTACTCAACTGTCACTACCTCCCTGAGCCAAAATAGCCAGCCCCACCCCCCCATCTCCTTCCTTCTCCAACCCCTCCCCCCGCTTCAGTTTGCTTCAGAGCACTGACCACTGCCCACTTTGTTCACCCTACATTCTCAGGGCCTAGAAGAGTTCCTGGCGCGCAGTAGGTACTCAGTAACACTTGCTGAGTGCTGCAGAGGAGAGTCACTGAACAAGGGCATTGCTGCACAGGCCGTCTGCAGTGTTTCAAGGTGTGTCACAGTGTAGAGAAATCTGCTTAGGACGTGGAGAGTAACAGCAACCGAAATACTTGTATGGCACTTTACAGTGTACAAACGTCTTGCTCGACCACCGTGTCTTAATCCTCCTAGCCGGTAGCTGAGATAGGTAAGGTCCCCATTTACAGGGGAGGCAAGTGAAGGTGAAGGGACTTAACTAACTTCCCCAAAGTCCAGAAACAACAGACATGGGAAAGCAAGCTAGGGTCCTGCCTTAAGAAGACTTTACTTTCCAATGGGGCAACAGCGTTCTAATAGTGTCTAAGTGTTCCTCCGCCTTGCCAGCAGATGCACTCATCTGCACCCCTGGAATCCTGCAGCTGGTTCTCCAGAGCTGCTCTTGCTCTGCCTGCACACCTCCTTTCCTTGCTGTCAGAGGCAGCGGACATACAGACGCCGAGACCGTACCCAGCAGAATTGCAGGAGGTTAAGCAGCCCATTGTGTGGTTGCGAGTAAACATCTCCACATTCCAGAATTCCTTCTTTCTTTCAGAAGAACTCATCTGTGCCTCCCCGTATTTCTTAATTTGGTTTAATCCTACCACAGACTCCTGGCCTGCGTACTCTTTGGTATTTATGAAAATAAATAAAATCCCTTCACTTTGACTCAGTGCATTCATCAAACAACTCTTGAGCCTCTGCT
This sequence comes from Equus caballus, assembly GCF_041296265.1. Taxonomy (NCBI): domain Eukaryota; kingdom Metazoa; phylum Chordata; class Mammalia; order Perissodactyla; family Equidae; genus Equus; species Equus caballus. The sequence goes on from NC_091704.1 coordinate 26,425,122, forward strand.
TGGTGTCAAGCATTGTGCTAGGAGATGAGACTTGTTCACATCTGGAAGGGAAAGTAGACTTCAAGTGGAAATCACTAAGTACTTAATATTGTGGTTGGAGCTGTAATGGAGAAGCTCAGAGTGACACAAGAGCACAAAAGGAAGGACCACCTGTGACCTGGTCTCGGGGGTCCAGGAAGGCTTCCCTGAGGAAGGGTCATTTAAACTGGATAAGAAAGCAGAATAGCCTAGGCACAGAGAACAGGATATAAGAGAGTCCTGAGACCTAAAAGAGCTTCTAGAAACCACCAAAGCAAAATCACAAACAAATTAACAAACAGAATCAGCATGAAGAGGCCTGGTGCCAGATGAAACTGGAGAAGTAGCCAGCCACCAGGAGGAACCTCATCTACTTCTTCCTCTTCCCCAGGATGAGCAAGAACAAGGCCGTGACCTTCGTCTCACTTGACTGAATAGTAGAAACATCATTGGAGCTAACTTGTGCCTAGAAAAATGTGTCATTCTGCCTCAGGCAGCATCCTGAAAAGGTCATGTCTCAGGGAAACATGCAGCTTCTGTCCTCTTTGCAATACAGAACACAAGCCACTTGTGTCCACTCAGCGTCTGTGGATTTGCAAACTCGGCTTAGTGGATGCAATCCGGTGGTGGCTTCTTCCCAGGGACATGCACCTTCTGCTCACAGCAGTGGGCTCTGATGCAATGTGCTTCTGGAAGCCTCCACCCACAGTCGCTCTTCTTCCTCAGTCCCTCTACGTCAGTGGCTCTCAGTGGGGCTGTTGTGGAAGCTGGAGGGGATGTTTTTGGTTGTGTCAATAATTGGGAAGCACCAGCGGCATTTACTGGGCCGGGGCAGAGTCGTATGCATCCTGCAATGTATGAGACAGATGGTCACAACAAAGACCAGTCCAGCGTCCCACGTGAATTTCATGTCCCACCAGGTATGGATGCAGGTGAAAATCTTACTTATAGTTCTCTGAGACTAAAGCCTAAGTATATTCTACATACTAACACAAAATAATTTTTGCATAATTTCGATATACACTGAATTATCCAATAATGAAACTACAGTAGAAATTGGGGAAAGATTTACTTTGTTTTTTCCAAAACTTTCCCAGAGTTAGTCGCCATTTCCAGAATCATATCATGGTATTGGAGTCACCAATAGGACACACTTGAATAAATCTGCCTCTGAAACTGTCACATTCACAATGGTTATACAAATGTCTTATTTCAAAATGCCACTCTAAAGAAAGTGCCATCAATATTCCATTAAATGTTGTCTTCTCTTAAATCCAAATACTTTTGTTCTAAGACAAGGAAAGCATCCAAATACTACCTTGTGAGCCCTCGTTCCTTGCTCCTCAAGGGGTGGGCCACAGACCAGCAGCATCTGCATCCTTGCTGGAAGGAAGGCTCTCAGGCCCTGCCCAGGATCTATTGAATCTGGATCTGCATTTTAATAAGACCCCTAGATGATTCACATGCACATAAAAGTTTGAGAAGCCCTCTTCTAGGTTAGGGAGCATTGAAAAAGTATTCTTTTATTATAATTGACTTTCCTTTTATTTCTCCTCCTTATTAACAATTAGGAGATTACATAATTTTTTAAAATTATATGTAAAAGGTGGATTGTATTATCAATGAATTTCACCTCAAGAAAGTAAAATGAGAACCACAAAATACATTTTTAATGAAAGAAGGCGTTGTATCGGACGGGTTTGAGAATGCTGCTCCAAGATGCCTGGAATTCGGTAACTGGGTGCGATGAACTTCAGAGCGTCTAAACGAGGGTAGGGTGTCAGAGTCACATTTCTCAGAACTTGGCCCTTTATAAACTCTGATGACTCCTAAATCTATATCTCCCTCTCCGTGTCTCACGTTCAGAGCACACTAGCTATAGCTCTGCTTTCTAAATATACGTCCACCAGAGCACAGAGGAAGTGCCCTGCGGTCTTCTCCAGGTCAGGCTGCACTCACTTACTTATTCTACAAGTGTCTTTTGATCTCCTTCTATGTGCCTCGTAATGTCACAGGGCTGCGAGTAATAGGAAAACAAAGCCTGCCTTTGTGGAGCTTACAACAGTCTACGAGGAGAGCTAAGAGACCCCCAAATAGCTGTATATAGATTTAGAAAGTGATAAGTACCCTGAGAGGGGTACAGACAATGTGAGACACGATGAGAGTGTGAAAGAGACACAGATTATTTCCACATAGAAAGAATATGGGAAGGTCGCCAACCGTCAGCTGAGCCTTCTACACTGCCGAGAAACCCGTGGTTTCACCCAGCAGCTCTCCAGTTCCCTGACAAGCTATTTCAGCCTTCTATACTGCCCTCAAACCTGGCTTACCACCCCTGGCCCCCCAACCTCATCAGTTGATCTTGCTTCCTTCTTCTCAAAGCAAAATAAATCACGAGGTGGAACTCCTTATAATTCCCGTCATTTTCTCCCTGCACCCTCTTCGGTCCATCTCTGGTCCACGTCTCCTCCACTCTTCCTGTTACTATGGCAAGGCTATCCCTCCTCCAGGGTAAGCCTAGTCTGCATCCCATCCCTACTCTCTGCCACGTCACAGACATCTCTCTACTACATGGATCATTCTCTCCTCCCCTGCAAGGTCAGCATCACCCTGTCTACTGGATCCTTCATATTAACCTTTAAACACACTTCAGTGTCTCCCAGTATTATTTTTCAACCATCACTCAAGCTACTGTCTTCTTCTCTCCTTCACAAGAAAAGCTCTTTAAAAACAAACTGTGTCTGCACTCTGTATCTCCACCTCCTCAACTCCTACTCATCCTTTGACCCACAGCAACCAGCTTCTGACCTCACCGCCCACAGAAGCCCCTCTTACCTGTATCACCAACCACTTGCTGGATACAAACACCAGCAAACTCTTCTCTGTCTTCATCTCATTTGAACCTTCAGCAGCATTTGACGCTGCCGATCAGTCCCCTGAAACAGCCTCTTCTCCTGGTTTCCCTTCAACCTGGTCATCTTCCCCTGCCTCTCAGACCGCTCCTTCTCAGCCTGCTCTGTGGGTTTCTCATCTCTTAAAAGCTGGTGTACTTTGGTGTTCAGCCCAAGTCCCTCCTCACTCTCAATAAACACTTTCTCTGGACTTGACCATTTCTATCGTTTTTTTTTTTAAAGATTGGCACCTGGGCTAACAACTGTTGCCAATCTTTTTTTTTTTTTTCTGCTTTCTCTCCCCAAACCCCCCCTGTATACAGTTGTATACCTTAGTTGCAGGGCCTTCTAGTTGTGGGATGTGGGACGCCACCTCAAGGTGGCCTGACGAGCGGTGCCATGTCCGCGCCCAGGATCTGAACCCTGGGCCACCGCAGTGGAGCACGCGAACTTAACCACTCGGCCACGGAGCCGGCCCCCTATATCTTTTAACGACTCCTAAATCTATAGTTCCAGCCCAGTTCTCCTTCTTGGATAGACTTCTAAACAACTCTGTTTGGATGTCCCAAAAGTATCTCAAACTCAGAATATCCAAAACTAAATTAATTCACTATCTCCTGTCCCACCTGTTCTTTATTCCTTGACCTCTCCGTCATTGAATGGCACTACCATCTACCCATTTTCCCAGGCTATACACTGGGGCATCATCCTTGAGTGCCTCCACATCCCCACACCTATTCGGTCACCCTCCAATCCATGCTTTGCCCTACAGCCAGAATGATCTCACATGTGAATTACTACACCAATCTGCCTGAAACACACTGCTGGCTCCCTCGTTGCCCTCAGGCTCCAGGCACAGTGAACTTCTTCTAGAGCTTCACTTCCTTGTCATTCATCCCACAACCTCAGACCAGCTTGATCTTTCTAAAATATAAACTTACTCAAGTTGCCTTCACCTCCACAGCTTTCAGAAGCACTGTTGGATCCTCCATTACCAATAGAACCAAACCAAACATCTTAATGTATCAGGTTCTGTTAGAAAAAAACACGGAGTATTCAGAATGGTTGGTATATTGTTCAGAACGGCTGAAGCACAAAGCATCCCTCAGAGAGAGGCAAGAGCTGGAGCTATGCAGTGAGCCAGATCATAAAGAGCCTTGAATGCCAAAATAAGAAGTTGAAAGTCATCCCAAGAGCAAGGGAAAACACATCTTTGCAAAATTTTAAAAAGGTGAGGATGTTGTATAGCAGCTTCTTTTGGTGTCCCACATCACCTGACCTCAGCTGTGGTGGGCAGTTCAGTGTGAGAACAGACTCTCCTTGAGAGGGTCCAGCCTGAAGCAGGGTCTACCCCAAGCTTACACTAAGTTCATTTCCACTTTCTGCCTTGGGACTTCTCCAGGAGAAAAACTGTCACAAGATGTATAAAATGTGTATGTGCATGTGCGCACGCGCGCGCGCACACACACACACACACCCAACACCCAACTGAGAGTAGGAAAGAAGAAAGAGGCAAGACTGAGCCAATTGTTCAAGCCTGGGTGACTGAGGAGATGAAGGTGCCATTGGCAGGAACAGAGAGGGCCTCATCGGAGATAGAGGCAGCTTGACAGCAGAAAGTCAATGAACAGAAGAAAGAGGAGGCCGGGAACCAAGTCACATGCGGAGGGTGGAAGTCATTTGGGGAGTTCAACCTGCAGGATAGAAAACTGAGGGAGGACACAAGCACTCTCTTCACACACATAAATGTCTGTCCAGACGTCGAGTCCAGACAAGGGAGTTGAGAGAGGATTAAGAGCAAGGGGCAGAAACCCGCAAGGAGGCAGATTGTAGCTCAGTCCATGAAAGTACTTCCTAACCCTGCACTCCCTGTGAGGACCGAGCATCCTCTCCCCGGGGCGGCACCAACAGGATGTCCAGAAGGTTCTAGATCAGATTCCTAATGCCAGAGGGTGGTGGAATTAAGTAAGATTAGATCTAAGTGCTCCAACCTCCATTTCCCCCCCTCTCATTCCCACCACTCCCAGTCTTCACACTGGTGATGCAGCCTCATCACAGGTTTTGCCTCAGGAGCACCTCTGAGCAAAACAAGGGAAGAGGTGATGCTTGCCCTGGCTGCCCTCCACCACTGCATCCTGGGACCTTCTCCTTCCCACGACTCCCTCCCCACCAGGAGCCCAGCACCGGTTCTGCCTCACTCCCCATGTGGTCTGCCTCCCAGCACTTGCCACACCCCTGGGATCTCTAACTCCTTCAAAATCCATCTGCCCACATCCCCCTGCCCTTGGCTGCTCTGCTCTCTGGGGACAGACACTCTTATAAACTGAGCTGAGCTTTGGACTTCAAGAGAACTGACTCTATTTGTGCACATTAAGACTGGCCAAGGTTCCAGGTACCAAGGCTCAGGTGGGCCTTCGAGCGCCCCCTCAACCACACCATGCACATGTCCACCTCTTCCCCTAGTGCCTCCCTTGGCCTGCGATCTTCATGAATCTCTTTAGACAAGGGTGCCAGGAAAGGGCACATGCTGCCTCTACCTTTGGGGTTAGACAATTTGCCCAACGGTATATCCCTTATTGTCCTTCTCTGGACAAAGGGGTGGGGGACTTTGACTCAAAACATTTGTTCAGGAAAGCCAAACTCACACACACACACACACACACAGAAACCAACTTGTCTTAAACATCAAACTGGCAAATTCATGATCCAATCTTCTGGGGGAAAATTTCTCTGAACAACCTCTAAGCAAAGGGAATTATTTCAGGTCTTTCCTTCAATAAATATTTTTTTGAACACCTGCAGTGAACTAGGCCTTACAGGGGACAAAAAGAAATGTCAAATGTATCCCTTGTCCTTAGCATTGCACTGAGAAGAAGAGACACTCACACGTGGGAAGCCAAGTGACAACACAGGCAGCAGGATACGGTGAGGGCCGTACTGGTGGACAAACCCAGGGGTCTTAAACCCTAGTGTACGTAAGATACATACCTCGGGGTATGGAGATGTTAAAAATGCAGATTCCTGGGCTCTATCCAGGAGATGAGAGTCTCTAGGTCTCTGGCGAGTCCCAGAAATCTGCATTTTAAGTAATTCTGATGCAGGTGGTCCACAGGCCACCTTTAACGAACACAGGTCCAGGCAGCAGCTCTCTGTAGATGACCAGAGGGAAAAGAAAGCCCATGGGCAGGCCCGGGAAGGAAGCTATTTTTGGGTTCAGACCTTGAGAAGCTGACACGGAATCCTTTTCATTCTTCCTCTGCACAGTTGAGTGTTTTGAAGGAGAGCCAATACCTTGCCACTATCTGGAGAATGTGCAGTTGGCGCTAGGAATAAAAAGGGACACGAACAGCTGAGTCTAGAGTTTATGAAACCAGTTTATCTGAATCTGATTCCAGGGCAGTTTGATGCTGAAAGGTGGTGTTATGACTCACGAAGCTTTCACATCTATTGTTTTTCTTTTCATGGGTGGCTTTGCCAAGGACCTCATAGATATCATTATTTTCAGATTACTGTTATTACACACATTCTTCTTGAATAAAACACTACTTCGTTTTTATCTCCGTAGAGTGAGGACCAAGTTTCAGTTGTTTCCTTATCTGTGTATGTAAAACAGTCAGAGCACTGCCCTCCTGGGTTATTCTCTCTAGTTGTGGGTGGGGTAGAGGCAAGAGGAAACACAGGGAGACTTGCCGAGGCCCAGAGGGAGAGAAAGGACTGTGGCAAAGCTCTCCATTCTCCTCGGGCCCTTCCTGGAGAGCTACAGTCTCCTTCTCCACATAGCAGGGTACCTGCTGTGCACCAAGCACCACCCTCAGCCTGGGGGCTCCCATTCCAGAGGAGGCAGACATGACAAATAGATGAACAAACAGATAAACTGGAAAATAACAGTAGTGATAGTGCTATGAGGGTTTTTTTAAAAGCCAATGAGGCAGTAGAGAGAGATTAGACTGGGAGGCCAGGCAGGAGCTGACAGGGAGCAGTGGTAGGGAGATCTGGGGGAAGAACATTCCAGAGGCCCTTTGGACGGAATAAACTCAGCAGATTCAAGGAACAGAAAGGAGGTAAATGTGGCTACAGCCAAAATGAGGTCAGAGCACAAAAGTAATATGGAGAATTTGGAGAGGACCCAGAGGCTCAGTCTCAGATGGGAAGAAAAAGAAGCTAAAGCTTTCGGCTGACTTAAGGGATCCTCGTGACCAAGTGGACAGGGTGGTACCTCATTCCCAGTAGACACTCCAGAAGCTGGGCTTAAACTGCATCAGGAGCAAATAAAGTCTGATATGAAGAAAAGGAGTTTCTGCAATTTAGCAGGAGTGAGTGATTGACAAGTAACACTAGCCAGAAACTGACAGACTGTCAAGCCCGCCCGCTAGCCCTGGGTCATGTCAGCCTGGAATTTCTGGCCCGTTGAGAGCAGTCATTGCTTTCACCCTCAGTGGACTTCACCACAGAGAGTTCAGAATAGGAGAGAAAGAGAGATCCCCAAGCTTTCTGAAAGCCATGCTGTGGTGGGGTTTCGCGTGCTGTGCCGGCATCCGGCTCCATCTGTACCACCACAGCAGCTCCAGTTGTGACTATTTATGAAGTCAGTTGAGGCTTGTTGGTGGGTGGCACTCTAACGAAGGGATTGCAATCCAAATTCAAACTATTTCTGATAGCAAGCGATATTTTATTCAATATGAATGTTTGTTCTGCTGACTCAGGATCCGGCCCTAAAATGGACCTTTCAGAGAGTCGAGTCAAGGGAAGACACCCGCCTGATTTGCTTTGACCCGACACCTGGCTCATCTCAGGCTGGCTGTTCTATATGGGCTTCTGTAATAGAGTGGCCAGATAAACACAGGGTGCCCAATTAAACTTGAATTTCAGAAAAAGAACAAATAATTTTCAGTATAAGTATGTCCCATGCAATGTTTGGGATATACGTAAGCTAAGAGATTTATTCACTCTTTTTCTGAAGCTCAAATTTAACAGGGCATCCTGTATTTTTATTTACCATATCCAACAACCCTCCTCTGTCACAGCACACAGGCACCGAGCTTCCCTTGGGTCTCAGCCAATGTCGAGATCCCCACTGGGCTCAGAGTGGGATTTGCTTCCACTCTGCGCAAGAAAAGTGTAGAAAGCCCTCTGTCTGGGAGCATATACCTGAAAGGCCTCTATAGGGTAGGGCTGGCCTGACACAGGCTGGACTCCAAGATGGCCCTCTGCTGTGTGGCAAAAGGGACCCCAAGTACGGCCCCCTGCTTAGCCTGCCTGCACTTCCTCATGTCAATCCTAAAGATCGAGTGTATTGCAGTTTTTCGGAGGAGCCAATCTGCTCAAAACGTTTCTGAGCCTCCACTCCTAAGCTATGAGCTTAAGCCCTAGGATGTGGATGCCTAGATATGGATGCTCCCAGGAGCCCCTAGATATCAAGGATTCTGTACACAGATGCCCAGGAGCTTCCTCCGGGCTGCCCTGGCTCACCTCGGTCCCACCCTGTACTGATGAGCTCCCTGCGGTTCCAGATTCTGCTGCCTCTTCACTGGACTCACCTTCTCTGGCCTAGTACCATCTTGGTATCCCCACGCCAGGTCTGGGCTGCTTGCCTTGGGCACCAGTGGCTGTGTTCCTGGGCATTACTTCTGGGACTCACTCTGGCCTCTGAAATATGCCACCTCAGCCAGCCCCATTCCCCAGACCCTGCCAGCCTGCTCTGTCCGAAGAACATTAGGACCATTCAGTGTCTATCTAAGCCATCAGTGGGGACCATGAATTCTATACTCTGGTCACATGCTGGTACAGATAATGCTTCTGCCTTGCCCCCCAAAAGTCCCTTAGACAAGTTCAACCCCCATGTGCTAGTAGTTCAGAATGCTGTGACCAGGTATGTTTACCTGATCACCCCTTGGCCTTCGCTAGCCAGACATGATGGCGCGGAAGCCCAGGACGAAGCTTCAGGGACGACAGTGTGCAGGATCCTCTCCTCGCTGTCCCTATCCAGCTCTAAGGGCAGAGGCGTCCCACCTAATGGTCTGCCCTCCTCTCATGACCCTCCCTCTCCAGTTTTGGGGCTCCATCTCTGGTTCTTCTCTCTAAACCCATCATCCATGACAGCATTAGGGATCCTGGGGAAGCTGCACATGGTAGTTAGAGGGATGATAAGAGGTTGTTTTCACCTTATTATCTTGCATAGAGCACGAACCTACCAAGTTTAAGGGGCCTGAGCGTATTCTAGGCAGGCAGCACCTCCTCCCCGACTCAGTTCTCCTGCAGGACCACCAGAACCCGCCTCCTCACTTCGCAGCGCAGACGGGATGATGCTCCTGGGATTATCTTCTCCGGCTGAGGCCGCAGTTCCCCTGATTCGGTCCTTCTATATTATTCTATTGTTTTTTTTGACATACAGGTTTGTCCCAGAGGGGAATGCTTAAAAAGTGGCGTGGCATCCCTGGATACAGAGAGAAATACAGCTTTAACTTCTGTTGGCCTCTCTCCTGCCAGACTCCTCCCAATTATTCTGCAGGCTTCTTTGCCCTGAGGGCAGTCTGCAGCTCCAGGGGACTGGAATTGGCTTAAAAAAATTCCTCCCTCTCTGTGCCCCATGTGAGGGGGCATTGTGTACTCTCTAAATAATAAAACTGGCTTTGTGTGACCTAACTGGACAGGGCCCTCTGAGAGATTTTTCAGTGGCAGAGAGAGCAGTCAGCTGCACCCTAGGAAACCAAGAAGTTTCCAGACCCAGGAGAAAAGTCTAAGACAGCAAGATTTTTTTTTCCTTAAATTGTATTGTGAACTAATTCCTCTTTCCCACTGGTGTTTAGGGTAATTAGGTAACAGTGTAGCAGAAGAATCGAAACTTATATTTTGGATCTAAATAATAGCATTTAATCAGGTGTTCCCCACCCCACCCATCACTAACAAAATAACAAACAACCAAACCATCCTAGAGCCCTTATTATATGCCAGGCATTGTCATCGATCTAGGTCATTATTTATTACATTTATTGATTTCTTACTTGAGACCCAACACCAGCTAGAGCCGAAAGGGTTAGAAAGATTAGAGGTCATAGGGCTTGGCCTCCAGCTCCCAACAACCCCTTCAGAAGAGAACAGTGACCAGAACCACCTCCACTGTGCCAGATGGAGAGATTCTCCTGGATTATTTGGGTGGGCCAAATGTAATCTCAAAGGCCCTTATAAGAGATAGGTAGGAAGGTCAGAGTCAGAGCAACAGAGATGTGATGAAGGAAACAGAGGTTGGAGTGATGTGGGGCCATGAGCCAAGGAATGCAGGCAGCCTCTAGAAGCTGGAAAAGGAAGGAAATGGATTCCCTCTGGAACCTCCTGAAGACACCGGCCTTTCCAACCCATTAGACTTCTGACCTCCAGATTGTAAGGTAATAAGTATGTGTTGTTTCAAGGCACTAAGTTTGTGGTAGTTTGTTGCAGCACCAATAGAAAACCAACACAATGTGCTTATTCATACCTGCTCCAACTGTATTCCACAGCAGACTTGAGCTGGCCAGAGAAGGTTACTCCAAAGTGGTAGAGCCAGGCAGGGCTGCCATATCGCCTGACTGGCCCCAGGAGTTCTGCAAAGCAGGGACCCCAGAGCAAGCTTCAAACCAAGTCAATGTGTCCTTAAAGTCTATGTCGTTTCCTCCTTGCTGATCCGCTCCCTAAAGACAAAATGTAGGGGCAAAATGAGTGAAATACCAGAAGAAATATTCCATAATAACATCACATACTTAATGAATGAGTGAGGAGTTCAGGAAATGAGTGAGTTCCAAGAAAACGTTACTGGCGCATACTGCAGATCAGAGAGTGGAGATCAGTGGAGAAGGCACAGCTCCACCTAGGCCCTACAGCATGGGTCGATTTCAGGTAGCACTGGAGGCAGACAGAAGGCCTTGCAGGTGGGGGAATGGCCCGATATAAGAAATGCCCCTGGGAACAGAAAGAATAAACCAATCTCCTCACCCTTTATCTCCACTCCTAACCTCACCCCATCTTCTGCCTATGGATTCCATTAAATTTTTCAACCAAAGTCTTGTCAAAGGCTTGGACAATATCCTGTGGTCTCCCTCACCTTACAGATGGCAAGTCTTGACCCAAAGAGGTATAATTTATCTTTCTGGCCCACAGTTACCCAGCAGATCAAGTCTCCCAGTCCAGTGCTCCCCAGCAATGAGGAACAAAGTATTTTTGGTTCTTCAAAGTCAACAAGCACACTCTGCATATGTGTGAGTGGCCAGTTCAATTCAGCATGTCCAAATGAGTAAAATTTGGATTAGAATTCCAGAGCTTGACCTAGGCAGCACAATATTTTAAATACAAGGACAGTGTTTTCAGAGATACACTTTTAAGCCACCCTTAATTTATAATAAGTAACTTGTAAAAGAACAAACATATAATAACAATGACCTTGGAGCAGGAGACCCAACCTCTTAGTCCTGATTTGTATTGTCACCTGCAACAGGACATTGAGTAAACTCGGTTACATCTTACGTGAAATGAGAACTTGGTCTTAAAAGTCTCTTAATGATTTAAGACGCTTTGGGCCATAAGCAACAGAAATCCTGATTCAAACTGGCTTAAACATTAAGGAAATGAATTATTCTGCAAAACAGAAAGTTGAGCGGCAAGGCAGCTTAGGGGCTGTATTAGTCAAGGTTCTCCAGAGAAACAGAACCAACAGGATATATTTATATATCTTAAGTGATTTATTATGAGTGATTTGTTCACATTATTATGGAGGCTGAGAAGTCCCGTGATCTGATGTCTGCAAACTGGAGGCTCAGAAAAGCCAGTGGTATGGTTCCAGTCCAAACCCAAAGGCCTGAGAACCTGGGAACCAATGGTGTCAGTCCCGGTCCAAGTCTGAAGGCCCAAGAGCCAGGAGGACCAATGCCTGAGGGCAGGAGAAGATGGTTGTCCCAGCTCAAGCAAGAGAACAAATTTGCCCCTCCTCCACTTTTTATTCTACTCAGGCCCTTGACAGATTGGATGAGGCCCACCCACATTGGAGAAGGCCATCTGCTTTACTGTCTACAGATTCAAATGCTAATGTCTTCTGGGAACACCCCCACAGACGCACTCGGAAATAATGTTTTACCAGTTATCTGGGCATTCCTTAGCCCAGGCAAGTTGACACATAAAATTAATCATTACAGGGATTGATCCAGTGGTTCAATGAGGTCATGAAGGACCTGGGTTCTTTCTATCATTTTCTCTATTCTAGCCATCCTGAGTATCAACTTCATCCTTATGCTAGTAGTAAGATGACTGCTGGTATTCTAGACATCACAGTCAGACACAAAGCCTCCAGAGGAAAAGGAGAGAGAATTCCCCAGAAGACTTCCCCTCACACAGCACTGGCCATCCTTCGGTCACATGTGCCCATTTCTGAATCAATCATTGAAAAGGAGATCCCTGGAGAGAGGTGGTTTCATCCTCTCCTGAGGGGACAGGAAAGGAAGGACAACTGAACAAAATCGTGATTCTGTGTGGAAGGAAAATGGGAGAAATTGTCGCTGGATAGGAGATTTACAGTGGTCTCTGTTCTCTCGAAGGAGGTCCTTTCCAGCTCTAAAAATCTATAAATTAAAAAGTCACTGATTGCCTTATATGGTTTAAACCCAGACTAATAATCTATGTGCCTACCCAGAACCAAAGACTGTGACATGCACCAGAGATACAGCACTGAACAAGAGTCATGAAACTCTCTTGGAGCATCTACTCTAGGAGATCTTGACCACACCACAACTAAGTTGGTCAATCCCATTGCTTCAGCCCTTCTGACATCTGCTCCCCAGCAGTGGTTCTGGAGGAGACCTGGTAGTTTAGGTTGTGTAGATGAAAGAGAGAAAACGGTTGCTATTAATTTAGGCAAGATCCATGAAAATTGTCCAACCAACATCTTGGTTTTCTACCCTTAACACAATTCAAAAAAATCTGGTGGTGTTACACAGTGAAGGGGTGGGGCGGAGGATGGAGGTGTTACATTTTCTTTTTTAAAAAAAATTCAAATTGGCTATTAGAGTTACTGACCTAACATTGACCACTGGCAGATTGTCTGTTTAAACTCATTTCCAGATTACTTGAATGAAGAGTAGCATTTTTCCCCTTGTGTAGACCAGGCCCCTCAAGTTATTTCCTACAGCTCCAATGACTATTGTAAGGAAAGGAGAAAATAGACGTATAGATGTTTGATGGGAAATTTTACACTTCTCATTAGTCTTTTTTTGAGGGGCTCAGTGTGTTTGCTCAGTTCCAATTACTATGTCTTTCTTCTCTGGCTGGATTAGTAACTATTCAATTCAACCAAAGCATAAAACAGTATCACTAAAATGATTGTTCTTCTCCCAGCAGGATACTTAGGTTTTGACTGAGTAACCAAACTCTGTAAGAAATTTCATCAAGATATTTATTACACCAAAGAATGGGGATAGGCGGCATGTTTAGTTATAGAATATATTGTAACCAGCTAGAAGAAATAGGCAAAAACAAAATACTCTTCCTTAAACATGAAAGCTACACATATGTGGTAATAAATTTATGTACCCCATCTCACAAAAGTCTCACCAGATGACCATTAGAATAAGAAGCATGTTAAGTAATAGGAATATTTGAATGAATAAATGAATGAAAGAATTAAGCATTTTTCCAGTTCTAATTTTTCTACCAAAATATTGCTGGTGTTCGTTGAATTACAGGGGAGGCATTCTGTTCTTGTTATAAGGCTTGAATTCACCGTATAAAAGTGGACCTGCACAGCACATGTAGGTGAATTCCGTAAGACCTGCAATAATAACTGAACCTCTCTCTCCCCGTCAAACCTCTAAGCAGACCTACTCACAGGTCTTATATGAGGTTCGTTTCCACCCTTGGTGGAGCTGCTAAGAAGCAGTAGAATGGCCCAAACAAGGAGAAATAAGAGAGAAGAACCAGGAGAAAAATAAAGGCCCAGAATCATCTACAAGCTGAATAATTAGTACTTGAAAAGTGGTGGGCCTAACAGCAACCAAATGAGAAAACAGGTGGGATTTGTCAATTTTCTTTCAGACTCTCATTTCAGGTCCTGGGTTTATCCCGCCTCACAGGCCATCTCAGTGAAGGAAAAAAAAAAAAACCATTAATTTGGTGGAGATTTCTTATTTGATGTCTTCAAGATACCATATAGCATTGATTGTTTTATGCTATCTTTCACTTTCCTGCTTGAGGTTTTTCCTTGGGTGGAAGGCATCCTGAAAGCCTTTTGCTTTTCATTCTCCCAGGATCTATGCTCTGACTCCTGATGCATTAGTCACAGTTCCAAGCGGGGACAGGTCAAATAACTTTACAATCAAAACCCAAACCTAAACAGATGGCTCCTTTATCCCAAGAAAACGCAAGGACTTGTAGGTCTCCTATGGTAATAGGATTTGGCCTGAACGTTAAGGGATCTCAGAGTCAGCGAGCTGGAGTTCAGGCCTGGGAGCCAGGCATCAGGGGCTCTCTGTTCAATTTCAAGTCCAAGCCAATTGACTGTGTGATCTTCCAGTGTAGTGCTGACTCCAGGATGTGCTAAAAGGATAAATGCCTGAGAAAATCATAGGCAGGCTGGCCACATTCTCCCAGAGTGGCCTTTGACTACCACGTGCATCAATTCACCTGAGGACTTAGTAAAAACACAGATTCCTGGACCTCATCCCTGACACTTTGAATCAGCCCTGGAATCTGCTTTTTCCATAGGCTTACCAGGTCATTTTCATGCTCACTGAAATAATGAGGACTATTTCTAGACTCTTGGTACTCAAAGGTGGTCCTGAGACCAGCAGCATCAGCATCACCTGGGAGCTTGTCAGAAACCCAGAATCTCGGACCTACTGAATCGGAACCTGCATTTTAACAAGACCCCCAGATAATTCCCTAAAATTTGAGAAACATTTTACTAGGATAGTTTTGTCTTTTAATCTGGTTCTCATCAGCTGGGAAGAGAGAGAACACAGCAACACAAACGGGGCTTCCTCTCCATCCTGAACTACATATTAGAATCACTAAGGAGCTTTTTAACAATACTGACCTCGCGGCCCTACCATCAACCAACTTAATCCAGCTTTCTGGAAGTGGGGCCTGGGCATCTGTATTTTTAAGAGCTCCACAGCCAATTCCACTGCGCAGCCAGAAGGGAGAACCACTGTTCTACTGGAGGAAAATTCAGAGTCAAAGCTTAAAGCCCTAAATACAGAGCATCAAGCTGAGCCTCACTCCCCTCGAGAGCAATCAGGCACTTGCCTAGTAACAAAGGATTCCTAAAATATTTGCCTTTTTCTAAGAAGAGGCAGCTTTGGCCTTTTGAATGGCTACTCATTGTCCACGCCTCATAAAGATATGCTGGGCCTCCACTGCCCGGGCGCTCCCCTTGCCTTTGTTAGTCAAGGCTGGGCTCTGGGCATCTTCATGATGGGAACCGGCTCCTTCCGAGGCGGCATTCCTCTGCTTTCTCTGCCCCTGGGATTTGTGATTCTGGACAAGGCATATGCCTTCTCACCATGTCATTTTCCTCATTTCCAGAGGGAAAACACAGTGTCCATTGATTCCTTTGGTTAAACTGACTGGTGGCCTGGCTCCCGTCCAGTGACTATTTCTCTTTGCAGCAATCCTCGGCTGGGGGCGAGCCAGGAGGGAGATGGGCTGCCCACTTAGAGCGCCGAGCCCCGGAGCGCGCTCTCCTGTGAGCGCCCCCAATGCCTATTGTTCAGCTGATCCTCTGCAATCTGGCCAGGGCCATCAGAAAGTCTTGCAACAGGTTTGAGAACAGAAATGCTACCAGATTCCTTCGAAAAGTCTGAGTTTAGTTTAAGTCCGGACTTCCAGTAGATTCAGGCTGTAAGAATACAAGCCCTTTTCCCCACCAGGAAACCCTCCTATCTAGTCTGGATAAACTCTTGAACTCAAACTGTAACTCTAGCACAGGGACTCACCACCTTTATTGCTATAATTATTGATAGTTTGTATTTCTTTTTAATATCTCATGAAGCTGCATTCATCTTCCCATCTTTTCTCTACTACTACTACTAACAATATTGAGTGCTTGCTATGTGCCAAACATAATATCATGTGACCCTCACATCCATCCTCAGAGGTGGGTGCTATTAGCATGCCTGTTTTACAGATACAAAATTGAGGTTAAATAAGTTACGTGACTTCCTCCAGGTTCCACAGGGTGAAAGTGTCAGAAACTGTATTTTATCTAGATCTGTATGATTCCAATCATAAGCGGCTAAAGAATGGGTCCTGTTCCTGCTTTAGGTAGTTTCCCAATCCCTCACCTCAAGTCTCTGCTTTCTAGAGGCAGGACCGCCCCCATCAGATCATCCCCTTTGGCTCTGCTTGTTTAGGAGCTGGCTGTACTGTGTGCCAGGTCAAAAGGATAGGGAACCAACAATGAAGGTAGGACAAGTGGACAGGGAGAAAACTTCGATTCCTATTTTATACTATATACCAAGACAAATTCCATATGAATTAAAAATTTAATTGAGACAATGGAGGAAATCGAAAATCTTGAGGTAGGAAAGGACTTTACAGAATGACACCAAAGGCAGAAGCCACAAATTAAACTATTAAGAATTTCAACCACACAAAACTTTTTTTTTTTTTGGTAAGGAAGACTCGCCCTGAGCTAACATCTGTGCCAATCTTCCTGTATTTTATGTGGGATGCCACCACAGCATGGCTTGATGAGCAGTGCTAGGTCTGCACCCGGGATCTGAGCATGCGAACCCCAGGCCGGCAAAGCAGAGGGCGAGAACTTAACCACTACGCCACCAGGTTGGCCCATCAACCACACAAAGATTTTAAGTGTAAATTTAGATGTAAAAAGCTATTGATAAATTAAGAAAAAATTACAGAATACATGATAAAGAATTAATAGATTGAGTATATAAAACACTCATGCAAACCAGTAAGAAAAAGATGAATACTTCAATTAAGAAATAGGCAAAGACAAAAGATTAAAACGAAACCTAATATTCGTGACTGATGGTGACGAATTCTGGCAACAGACTTTCGAATTCTCTGCAGGTGGGGGTGTGAACTGACATGACCTTTCTAAAGGTCAATTTGACAAAACGTAGGAAAACTTTTTAAAACGCATAACCCACCTGTTTTGAGGAACGGATCTTAGGGAAATAATCAAGGACATGCACAGTGACCTAGCAGGAGAATGACCCTGGAGTGGTGTGGACAGAAGCAAAAACCGCAACACCCTAAAAGCCCAGGACAGGGATGGTGAAAATGTTGAAGTTATGCCTGCCACGAAAGTACTGTGTAGTCATGACGGAGAGAGTCTATTTACTGAGCTGTGTTCACTGGAAGGATTCTGGCATGGAAAGATGTTCACAATATATTGTTTGGAAAAGAAGCCAGTTGTCCCACACAATAACTGTGTTTGTACTCAGGATATACAAGGAAGGTTTGTCTCTAGGTAATGAGAGTGTGTTTGGTTTTTATTTTCTTCCTTTTGCGTGTTTGCATTTTTCATTAATTCTACAATAAACATGCACTGCTTTTGTAATGAGAGAGAAAAATACAATAGAAGTTACAAAAGAGGCATCGCAGGAGCCCCAGTCCTAGGCCTCGGGCGACCAAGAGAGGGAGGGTCGGATTGAGTCATGCAATTGACCCACACCGTCCTCAGGGGGAGGCGGGACCTGCCGAAGGAACGTCTGGCCTTGCCAGCACCCCATGGAGGCCTGCCCTTCCCAGGGGTCAAACACGCAGCCAGCCTCCAAGGCTCCCACCCCTCCTTAGAGAGATCTGAGCCCCCGATACGGGCGCGTACCCTGCAGAGGGTGCCCCGGACACCGAAGGCGGGGACAGAGGCAGCCTGCGCCTGAGGAAGCTCAGTGGGGCAGCATGGCTGGGACACTCCTTCCAGGCTCAACCCCTCTTTTGGCCCCATGCAGGTATTTGTTTTCCAGAGATAGTTTCTCTCCTTTGGACCCGCCTAAAAACACCCTTTTGACTCTCCTGCCCTTCGTTAAGATTCCCTGGTGACCCAAAGTGGCTGCCTCTCTCTGCAAAGGCCGACTGCCCCACCAGCCCTTCGGCTACTGCCTCCCAGCCTCCCTTCACAGTCCCGTGGCAACCCGACCGCGCCGCAAATTGCCCCTGGGAGGCAGAAATGCCCGCTAACAGCCAGGGTGGCTGCACCGCGGCCGGAAGCCCCCCGCGAAGCCGGAGAGCCTGGGCAGGGCCTCGGAGCGCTGGGAACCCATCTGCATCCCGTGACTGGTTCCCGGAGAGGCGCACCCGGGCTCATTGGGCCGGATCGAAGAGGCGCACCCCGCCGGGCAGCCGGCTCGCAGGGATCGCGCAGAGACCCCCCCCCCCCACCCCGCACCCCCCACCCAGCGCCTGGAGGAGCCGCCTCATTCTCCGCTCCGGCACCCCGGTAGCCCCACCCCGCTCGGACGTGGGGGTTTCTGGGCGAGGTAGACGCGGGACGCGAGTTCCCGCCCCGCCTAGAGCCCCGGGGCGTCCCGGATCGGAAAAGCCGCGCTCCGCCGAGGCCCAGTCCCCCGCCTCTCGTCCCCGGCCCGGCGCACGGATACCAAGGGGCTTCCTCGCACCCCTCCCACGCGTTGGCCAACACAGGGGTCTCGGATCCCGCCCCCAGCTCCAGGTGGGGCTCCTGCGCCGAAGCCCGCGAACCCCCAGGTTGCGCGGCGCCCGATGGCACTGCGGGGCTGAGGTTGCTTCGTCCAGCGGTCCCTGCGTTTCCCCAGCCCCCCCACCGCAGGACTAGAGGTCTCTTGGGGGCACTGCGTCGCCCCAACCCGTGTATGACGGCTGGACGGGATGGGGGTCAGGGGCTCCGGGCCCGACGGCGCGCTCAGCGCACGTGGCGCTGCTGGGCACGTGGAGAAACTGAACCGGGACTGCGGAGGGGCAAAGGGGTGGACGCTGGGTAATCGGGCCGCCCCTGGGCTGCCGAGCTCACGAAAGGGCAGAACTAATTTACTAAAAGAGCAAATTTTAAGAGAAAATTTGAGACTGTCAGTAATAGCAGCAGCATCTCCGGGAACCGCAGGAAAAAAAAACAGTTGTGAATCAGGCTTTCTCGCGGGGACTCATTTTGCAATAAGCGCTTAATTAAAAATAAAATATATTGATGCGGTAGGCAAGTCTCGTTCCTGGGAAGGTAAAAATACAGCGGACTCCCCCACACCCCAGATGCTCCACCTGCCTGCTGTAATTACAGGGCTTCAGAGAGGAGGGAAAAACACGACAGAGAGAAATCCGCTTGCATATTTTTCTTCTATTGTGCTGGGCTCATTTGAATTATAATGTGTTGCAGGCCAGAGTAGGAAATTTTGTGCCTTGAATAATGAATCCCCCTGGAGCCCACGGTACCTGTACTTCTCTTTAGTGTCCACTGAGAATAACGTGTTCGACATTCAAGTGACAACACTGGAAAGGATTTCAAAGCCCTGGAGCCCCAGAACGCTGTACACCCTGGCGGCTCTTCTGCCTGCCCGGTCTTTGGCTTCCAAATGCAGCGAGCTCTTTCTTTACTTAAAATATGTTCATCTTTCACACGGGTCCTGGCTCCACCGCAGAAATACAGTACAGATAAGTAGGCTCTTACTTCTGAACCTAAGCTAGCCCTGCCTGGCACAAAGCTTCAAAGCTGCTAAGGCTCCAGGATACTACCCACATTGTTAAAAATGGCAAAAGTGGGGAACAGAGAGGCTGCCATGTCTTGTCCCAGGCCAAGACAGGCTTTTCTGGTGTTGATATCATTTGACTGGCTCAGCCTAGCTTTCCATAAGAAAAGATCATAAACATCCAGTCATTTAATAAAACAGACACGGTTTCCGTCACAGACAGTAGCCAAACCTTAGGGACACTCCATGGTTCTGAACAGCTATTTGATAGAAGTTTTAAGTTAAGGGACAAATGCAGAAAAAACCCCTGAAGATCAGTAAGATGAAAGAAGGAAAGCTTCACCAAATGATAAAAGCAAGTGGCCTTTCATGCCTAAACTTTCAAACAAGTTTTGTTTGGTTGGGTTTTGTTTGTAGTTGAGCATTCTTTCTGGTTTAAAACAGATTCAAAAGTCTTTTTTTAAAAACATGTCACTTTTGGCCAAATATGTTAAGGTATATCCATATGATACCATAGAACTATTAAAAAGCAAAAGTATTGATATGGAAGGATTTACAAGATACATTGCTGAGTAAAAAGCAAATATACTACTATTTGTATGGGATGAAAAGATCAAAGAAGCGTGTAGATGCGTATGTGTTTGTATGGCCATAGAATATCACTGGGTGAATATTGCTTTTTGAGAGGGAGCAGGTGGGGAGGTGGGGGGGATTGTCCCCTCTTCGCCTAAATTCTTTGTCAGTTTGTTTAAAAACAATGTAAATGAATTGCTTGTTTCAAAAATAAATAACACTTAATAAATATTCCAGTCATTCCAAGCTGTAAAACAGCCCAGACGAGACTTGATGATGGGGGGAGGGACAGCATGGTTAATTGTTAATCGTGATTTTTAAAGGTAAATTGTCATTACTTCCTCATCTTTTTATGGAGTCTGTTAACAACTTGCCAAAGGAAGCTGATAGGGCGTTTTCTTCTCTGCCTGCCCCTCCTCTCCAAGAGAGGCACAAACAGGCAGGGAAATGACCTGAAAATGGGATACAGGAAGGAGGAGAAAAAAGCAGCAAAGACCAGGTTTAATCAGCAAGTTTACAAAGGACAGCTGACTCCACGCGTTTACTTTCCGAGCTGGGACATTTCCTTTGTGTCCTGAGAGCTATTTCAGGACTTTGTAAGTCCCTACTTATTAACATTCTAAGAGCTTTGAGCTGAAAAGCAGAGAACCCCAAAGCCTGGGAAAGGAAGAACTCTGCCAGACCTTTGGGTCTGGCTGAACCATCTCGAAATAGCTTAGACTCTGCTGTACCACTTCCAGCAGCCACAAAGAGCAGGGAAACTCATGGGGTCATCCACATGGTCTGAGATGTTGCCCTAAAGAGCTCTCAATCCTGCTTCTCAGATGTTCAACCCTACAGTCCAGCTGATGCCCAAGATGGTCAGAGAATGAGCCCAAGAGCCCAGGGGCGCCCCAACAGGGGACCATCCCCTCCAAAGACAGAGGTGGAAACTTCTCAGTGATAGGCTCCTCCCACCCAAACAAAACACACAAAACTCCTTCTCTCCTTTTCATCTGCTCTGAGCCCTTTTGACAGAGCCTCATCCTTCCTTCCTCTACTTGGAGCAGGGTTTCTCAACTTTGGCACTATTGACATTTTGCAGCAGATAACTATTTGTTATTGGGGCCTGTTCTGTGTATTGTAGGATGTTCAGCAGCCATCCTGGCCTCTGTCTACTAAGTGCCAGTAGCACCCGTCCCCGAATTGAGGTGTATATATATTCGTTAGGAGTCAGAGATATAGTGGAAGGCGGGTTATATTAAGATGTCATGCTGGATACTCTGTGCCTCAGAGCAGGTGGACTCCTATGGGCTGCATGGACAGGCTTCATCGACATGCTCCTGTGCAGGCCTTCTCACTCTCTCTCTCTCTGGCATCTGGTTGGGTTTGGCCAATGGAAGGAACTGGCCAGTGGGGGTGTGGGAGGAGAGCTCAGTTGATTGCTCTGGTTGGTTGACTGCTTCCCCCTTCCACAGGCCAAAGCTGCCGGCAGGAGGCTGTGTCCTAGAGCTCCAGCTCTGGCTGGCGTGCAGGAACTGCTCCTTCCCCTTGGCCTTCAGACCTAGGAATAGCAACGGTTTTCTGCTGTTGCTGGCTCCAGGATACTGCACCATCCCTCGCTGGCTCCCCTAAACCCTGCCTACACTTTTGTAAGGCATTCCTTTATTTAAAATCTCCTCACAGTACTCAGCTTGAGTATGCCGTCTGTTTCCTGCTGGACCTGACTGATCCTGATGATCATTTGAGGGGAGGGTGGTGGGTCTGCGACAGGTTTTAGAAATTCCTGGATCCTTTGACCAAACACCCAAACACTGAAGTGCCTTGAATGAGAGTGATTGTGGTACCCTTTCTCTCTATATTTCTCCTCCAATAATCAAACCCAGGCCCGAGGTCTCCCCCTTGCAATATTAGAAAGCAATTGCCCCAATACCAAGAGTGGAGGTTGTCCAGGCCATGTTTGGCTTTCTCAAAACAGACATGATTGAGGACTAAAAGAATCCATGAGAGACAAGACACAGCAAGATCTTCCCCCAAGACAGCAAGCTCTGTCCTCTTTTTCACTTAAGCCACACAGGTGGAAGAGGAAAATATTGACATGTTAACCCCTTTATAAGTATATTATCTGGAAAATGAGGACAAATGAGTGTATGGGAGAAGGGGGGCCCTCTTCACTGGCCCCTGGGCTGTCTCAGTTGGACAGGGGGATGCTGTCCCAGGCCTCCGCTGCCAGGAGGTGGGAAGGAACAGAGCTCCTGTATGGTGCTGCCCCACGAGCCCCCGATGATAAGGAGGGCAGGTGCGGCCAGGATGAGCCCAGGGTGCCAGCTCTGCATCTGGCAGCGGTGCCTCTGGGCCAGGCCAGGACAACAACCTCGATTGTCCCTCCCAACAGTAGCCCTGCTGATCCCGGAGAAGAGAAAGCCATGGGGCCATTTGGACCAGACCTCTGCAGGAAGAATGCTGCCCTTTCTCTGCCGCTCTGGGTCCCAGAGTCATGGAATCAACAGCTCAGAAGCTGGCAGCCCCCTCGGAGGCCTGGGCAGCCTCCCCCATGGTCACATGGCCCAAGACACTCTGTTCTTTGTGACAGCAGCTTGGCTGGGTTGGGCCGAGGACCTCTGCAGACAAAGATGCTTCAGGTGCCCCCTGAACCCCCTAGAAATTGATGAAAGAGCCTCTCTCCTCGCATCTGTGCCCCCAGCGTACCCAGCTCACCTGGTCTTTGAGCCCCCACGACCTGATGCTTGACTGTTATTCACAGTAGAAAGAGTTCCTAAGCCCATGCCAGAGACAGCATCAGATCCAGAGAGCACAAGGGCAGCGCAGACTCCTTCAGGGCTTTTGCCTCATGCAGCTAACGTCAGAGATGTTTTATGAAAACAAGATTTGAGGTCACATTGCTTCTTGGATAAAAGGAACTTTGCTTCAAAGAAATTTACTTGCTAAACAACACTAGGAAAATTGCCAGAATATCACTAGGCACGGCCAGCCACTTTTGAGCTGCCCAATGCTTCCAGAAATGCCAAGTAAATCACTCACATTAGATCGGGGCTCTGGAGGACTGACCACTGAACCTCCTGGGCCCTCAGTTTCCCCTTCGGTAAGAACACAGAGGCTGGACGAAACCAACCCCAAAGCTATTTCCATTACCCTACTCCATTCATATTTAGGAACATCCTGTCTCTTGGCCCCTACCAAGGAGAAGTTAGCCAAGAAGGAAAAGGAGGCAGCGTAACTCTGGAGCCAGCTTGCTGGGGTTCAAATCCCAGCTCTACTGCTTACCATCTGTGCAACAGTGGGCCAGTCGTTTCATCCCTCTGTGCCTCAGCTTCCTCATCTGGAAAGTGGGGATAATGTTAGTCCCTGCTTCATGGGGTCATTGTGAGGGTTAAATAAAATAGCATATGGAATGCATTTAGGACACACCTAGCACAGGGGAGGCATACTATAAGCATTTGCTATTTTCATTACTCTATCTTTATAGAATGCCATCTGAGTCTTTTCCTGTCACTAGTTCAGCCTTGCTCAAAGCAATCTGGCAAACAGGCTCACACAGGGCAGAGAATGATATTTTTCTGGGGGAATTGAAAATAATGCCAACCTTATTCCCTTCTCAGCTAGCATTCCCCTGTGCTGGGAAGGAGGCTTGGCGAGGGGTCTCCAGTTCCTTCCAAAATTTGGCAGGACGCTGTTTCTCCCAGATTGGAGGGAAAAGTGAAACGCAGTCCAGAACTTCCGTGCAAGTCATGGCCAAGGCTTCTGTCGGACCCTAAGCCTGCAGCAGGCTCCTACACCCACCCACCTGCCTCCCGGCTCCTACTTAGAACCCCCGGCCCCCGCCCACCAAGTCCCATGTCTGTGCTCAGGACACTCAATGCCACAGCTGACCAGCTGGACAATGCCAGTGAGTCATCTGGTACTATTTCCACATGCCCAGAAGCCACAGCCATCGGAGCCAAAGTGCTGGGCAGTAACTGCAGCTGGGTGGAATCACTGGCCCCGTGGAGCAGGAAAACAACCACGGTGGGAAAGGCAAGGCTGGAGTCCGCCATGGTTAACTCCCAGGCAGCACGGGGTAGGGACGGATCATAACCTTAGAAGTGCAGCCCATGCGGGGCCTAAGAGGCCCCATCAGCCCGTCAGTGCCTAGAGAGCCCATTAACAAGTGCATGTTGGACTGGGCACTGGATACGCCCACTTTATGTTTCAAGATCCCTCCACCCTTCCCAAGCCTGCTCTGACCTTTGTCCAAAGTACCCCTGGCTTCCCTTGCCCTCTGGCTTCTGGTTGGGGTTTGGCCAACAGGAGGCAGTACCATGAGAATGGAGGGTGAGATTTAAATGAAGTCAGGGCATGGTTCCCTGGTCCCCACTCTCACCCCCATCCTGGGCTTCTTTACCTAGAGCCGCAGCCTCTGTTAGGAAGCTCCTTCCTCAGCCTCGCTCCCACCCCTTCAGGCCCAGCACTGAGTGAAGCCTGTTACTAGCCCCTGTTGTTTCCCCTTAACCCTGCCCATGCCTCTGTCAAAAGCCCTAACGCCCCTCGACTACCCCACTGGAGCCATCTGTGTCCCGCAGGATCCTGATAAAGGCCAAGTGCGGCCCAAGGGCTCATCTCTCCACCAGCTTTACCTTCTCTTTGTCTCTTTTCATATTGTACCACGAAAGAATACATATAACATATATGTAAGATATAAACCCACGATCCAACTTAAAAATAGAGTATTAATGCTTTTGAAACTTTCTGTGTGTTTCACAGCCACATCTTCATCACCAAACACACACACACACACACACAGAGGCGCACAACTCACCATAGCACAAGCCTGGAGAAAAACCAATTACCTTCCTTGTCCACTTGTCAGCTCGCGGTTCACATCCCAGCTGGCACATCTGACCCAAGAGACCAGGTACTTGGAAATGCCATGGAACGTGATAGCCACACAAAGGCAACCCCCCAATGGGTAGAACCCCGGGGGATGGGGAACACTGGGGTAATTCTGATAGTCCCTTACGCTTCCTAATGGAGAAGTAGGACAGAATGCCACACACCTAGGACTCTGGGGCAGCCTTCCTTCCTTCCCGCTGCGGTAATCATTACTGTATGCAGCCCAGCAATTTGGCGCCTCAGCAGCCAGACTCCCAGTAGGTGCCTGGGCTTGACCATTCTGGGGGCTATTATGATCATGATTACAGGATGGCTGAGCCGTCCAGCAAAGTGACCGGTAATTTGCAACCTAATGGCCATTCAGTGGTGGGTGATATTATGGCCCTTACCCTGCAATTGCAAGACAGCCAGCCCTCTGTAATGCAGCAGTTTGCCCATCGAAAGCCCAGCCTTTGCTTTTGATTTCTGCTAATCAGTAGCTGTGCCAGCTTTGGCTTTAGGTTTGGAGGAGCTAAACAAGGGAGCGTGAAATGATACACTCCTCTTTAGAGCCCCTGAATGAAAAGTTTAGGCAGCTCTGTCAAGTGGGGGAAAAAAACAAGTGAAAGAAGCATCTGGAAGGCAATTTCATTTCTTAAAAGAGCAACAGAAGCTGGCCCCCAAAGTTCTGCAGGATGTAGCAAGTGTTGCCTGGGAATCTGGAAGACAGACACAGCCAGGCACGACACACACAGCCAGGCGTGAGCACAGGTCCAGTTGGGTACATACCCAGCGCCCATACCCACTGATGCACACACACATACACACACCCACACACACAGAAGAATACAGTTTCCTCCAACCACAGAGTTGCTTGCAGACAGACTCCCAGAAGAGGCCTTGAGGGTCTCTCCTGCATGCTGTTCACAATTTGGCTTGTGGGCACAGCTCAGTTCCATCTGCCCTGATGTCAGTGGACACTGTCAGGAGAGAAGACAGTCTGATGAGAGACTCAGATGACACCCGGATCACAGTCCACTGGGACACCTCGATTTTATATCACTCCCCAGTAGCATACAGCACAGCCAGTAAGAACTGCTGGGTGCTTACGAGTTCAAATCCATCACCAATGACCAGTTTGACCTTGAGTGGCCAGCTTAGCCAGGCCAGCAAGCAGAGGGCAGTGAGAAGAATATGTCATTAACTTTCTGCACAGCAAGGTGATGGCTTGGTCTTTCCGAACCTCAGTTTCCTCAGCAAGAATGATGATAACCTTCTCTGCCTTTCTTACAGAGGATGTTCTGTGAACCAAATGATCCCCTGTCCGTGGAAGTGTTTTGAAAAATAAAATCGGGCTTACAGAAGCTAGGCAGCATTGAGTGCTGGCCTGCTGGGGGAATTAACTGCACATCCTGCCCTAGCCACCCTCCTGTCCTGGCCACCCTCCTGTCCTGGCTCTTATGCAGAATCCCCTGGTCTGGCAAACATTACTTGCAAGCCATGATGGCAGGGGGCTGCAGACTGGCCCTCCAGCTGTGCATTACCCCTACTGTATAGCACCCCCCAACAGGGAAACCCCAGAATAGAAAGAAGGAGAGAAGGGTAACAGGACACAGTTGCCTCAGCCCGTGGTCATGATATTACAGAAAGAGAGTAGTGTAGTCCCAGCACACATGGTAGGGCCTGATCTTTTCCATTTCTGCCTTCTTCCCTTGGCAGAAAAGACAACTTGCCATATTTCAGACCACTGCAAACCATAATGGGATTCCCAACAGGGCAAACCTTCATGAACACAAAATCCACACCTTGCCTTCTAAACCTTGCACCAGGTCACCCCCAGAACAAGAGTTAGTGGACGCAGGCAGTTGACCACTGGTAACAGCTTCTGAGAGGACATGGTGGTGGGACTTGAAATGACTGTACCTTTCATTTCTGGTTACAAGTGATCCTTGTGGTCCGAAAAGAAAGGAAGGAAGAAGGGGATCATGACCTGTGAGCTTTCACGCAACTCTGAGTTTCAGCCTGAGCCTCCTCTGACCTGCCTCACTGCCACATGTCCCACCCAGGAGCATGGGATCGTCAAATGTCTACTGCAATGGAGTGGGAACCAGAGTCCAGCAGGTAGATGCATCAGGCCAAGAGAGACAATGGACCAGATGTGAATCCTGTCATCTCTGGCCTCAAGAGAGTCTATATTTGGGGTGCCCACCTCTAATAAATTCAGAGGGAGCTTGTGATAAAGCTGAAGGGTGAAAACAGGGGTAATTAGTAAATACCTAAAGAGAAGGAGATTGAGGAAGCAAGAAAGCAGGCAGATTACATTACCAAGAAAGAAAATAGACAACACTAGAAACCATGGTAGACATTGGGTTGCCTCCTCTGAATCCATTCCACCTTGGATGATTAAGCCAATCAAGTACTCCCAGTGGATGTGCCACTGAACCAGAGCCTACGAGATGTGAGGGGAAATTTTCTCCCTCTTAAGAGAAACCCTCAGAAACGGACAATCTCTCTTCTTCTTTTAGATATCATCACATCCACATGTGATGCCTGGCACAGCCGCAGCCATCTTGCTACCAACCAGATGATGAAGTCAATATCAAAGATGGCAGAGGGGAGAAGCACAAAGAATATGGGTCCTTGATGACATCCTAAGAAACAGCCAAGCCTGGCATCTATCCAACCTAGATCTTCAAATTATATAAGATAATACAAGTCCTTTCTTTGAGCCAATCTCAGTGGGGCTTTCTGTTTACTGCACCACAGGTCACTTTAATTGCTCTAAGAACCCAAGCCAGGGGAAACTGAGACATTAAGGGTGGAGTGGACCCACAGCCACACTCAACGTTGGTCTGATGAGGGCTCTTTCTAACCCATCCCTGTAAACCTAGGCTCAGCCCCAGTGCAGCCTGGAGCCAGCTGAACCTACAGGTGTGGAATTCCCAGCTTCGGCTGCCAGTCAAAGAGCTGAGAGGGCACAGAGCCAGCCAGCCCATTATAAAAACTCATTCTAGGTCTTCTGGAACACAAATGTCCAGGCCAGTTGGACACTTCCCCTTCTCTCTAGGGGCCTCCCCTCAGCCTCCTCATCAGCCAGGCCCCACAGCTGCCAAGCATAGAGACTGACTCCAAATGAGGACAGTGCTCCACAGAGCCCCTCTCAGAACGGTACATCCCCTGACCAGCTGGGGCTTTGGGGCACCTGTCCTCTGTGAAACTCCTCATTCCAGAGCCATGGAAATGCAGATTTAGAGGCATCATCTCTCAGACCCTCTGCTTGGCATGGTGGGAAGGAGGTTGGCATATGGCAAGAAGGTGGAGCTGGGCGTGTTTCAGATGGAAATCGGTATTTCTGACTCAGTTTAAAAATGCCTCCTGAGTCCTTATGCTATTTGTGACTAGTTCTCTCCTGATAGGTGGAGCAGGTCAAGGAACCTCTCCTTCAAAGATGCAAAGGCTACCCAGAGGAGAAAGCTCAAAAGTCCGTCTCTTAGTTTGATAGGTGAGGAAATCAAGGCCTAGAAAGATGAGAGAAAATCTCAGGGTGCTCAATAACCAGCGAATGAGGTAGGGCAGGAGTTCAGGTCTCCTCACTCAGGGTCCATGTCATTTCTTTCCTTGCCTGTGACAAAAAGTCAAGGTGGGGTGTCCAGAAGACGGTGGTTAATGATTCCAAAATTAATAGTGCTACTTCCCAGGGTCCTCTGGGGATAAAGCTCCTTTCTCTCCTAACAAATTTTTTTAGCATAAATCATAAGCAGAAATATTGGTGCATCATGCTGCTCGTTGGCCAACAGGAGCTGACACATACTCCCTAATTTAGGAAAGAGGAAAGGGGTTCTTTGCTGTGGCATGGAGGCCGTGCTTCATGTGAGCCATGTCAGCAGGTGGTGTGGGCACAGAGCTAGTGAGGGGCCCCTGGTCTACAGCAATCACACCTCCCCCGAGAACAGGCTCTGGGCACAGCCAGAGTCCCAGAGTTGACCCCATTCTGTAGTCTGGCCACCCCAGAGGGGCCCCTTAGGTCATAGCCATCGTCACATCCATGCTAGGCTTGGCCAACCCCTCAGAAGCCTGGGAAGCTAGAGCCCACCTTGCCCCCAGGAGAGAGGGCACGAGACCTGCCACAATGGTTCCCAAAGCTGGCTGCACATTAGAATCACTCAAGAAGCCTTACTCACTCTGGCCCCTGCCCTAAACCAGTTCAATCGGAATCTCTGGGTGGGGTCCAGGCATCAGGATTTCTCAAAGCTCACCCAGGCGATTCGAACATGTGGCTGATGCATGGTGGGTCCAGATGGGGACAATGCGGAGAGGAGCACCATACTCAGGGGCTCCCCAGGCTGAGGGGAAAGAACTGCCTCTCTCGTGGGGCTCCTTCCACTACAGCAAAGCATTTTCTGGTCTAAAGGACTGTGATGTGGGCCGGATATGCCACTGAATAGGCCTGCTGCTGATTACAGGTACTAGTTTGGCTCAGGCATGAGCACACTACCTTTCTCCAGTGGGGGTGGGGAGTATGGAGTAGGATGACAGCCCCAGTGTAACTTACCTCCTGATCCATGAGATTGGGTGAAATTCAGGCATTTGAGATTCTATTATCCAGCCTGGCATCACAGGACACCAGGGGAGAAGGGAGCAGAAAGCCCCACAAAATGAGGAGTTTCCCGCTCCTGGCAGCCCCTCCATTCTCACCTTCTCCCAGCCTCTCTGGAGGAGCCGACCCAGAGGGGCAGCACAATTTGGAGACTATTCTGAATCCTGAGATTTTTAGAGCTGGAGGGGATCTCAAACAAGAGGTCAGTGGTTCCCAATGAAGGAGTCAGGGTCAGGATGAACTGGCTGCCTAAGTGTCAGGACAAAATTAAAACTTCAGGTTTCCAAGCTCAGCCTCCAGAGAGAAGAACAAGAATTCAGAAGGCCCAGAAATCTGCATGTTTAAGAAACTTTCCAGGTGATTTCCCAGCCCCTGCAATGAGCCAGTCCCCCCTCCTCAAGAGAAGAACCTGAGGGGCGGAGCTCCGGGTGCACAGCCAGGAGGGCACAGCACGGCAGAGCTGAAAGACCGTGGACTGAGTCCTTCTGGTAGGGTTTGAGTATCAGCTCTGACACTCCCTGGCCGGGAGACTTTGGTGGGTCTCCTAACCCCTCTGACCCAGCCATTCCCTTATTAGGAATTCCAGTGAGGCCACGGGTTCCCTGCAGCACGGTTTGTAACAGTAAAACACTGGAACCAATATAATTTTCCATCAAGAAGACGAGCTGTATGAATCACGGCACATCCGTGCTATAGAACACTGTGAAGATTCTAAAAGGGAAACGGCAAAACAGCAGCTCTGCATGTGCTGTTGTAAAAGGTGAAGAACGAAAGGCGTGGACCAAAGCTAACATCCTTACCTTACCCCCGCTTCCGCCTCAGTGGACTCTTGTCCCTCAGCCCTCACATCCAGCAGAAGGACCTTAGTCTGGTGGTCACCCTCACGAATGTCTCTTAATCCACACACCTCCATCCCCACTGCACCATCTCCCTGCGGATCCCTGCTGCAGCCTCCCAACCCAGCCTCCACGATGCATCCTCACGTGCAGATCTGACCTCTCTCTCCCTCCACCACTAAATCCCCTCACTGCTCGCCACTGCCAACTCCTGAGAAGCATCTAGAAAGTCATTCCTGACCCGTTTCCTTGTCCAGCCTCATCTGTTGCAACTTCTCATTCTCCACCATAAAATTTTAATCCTTAAAATGCATCGCATTTTCTCTCTTACCTCCAGATCTGCTGCTCCCTCCCTCCCTGCACCCCTACTCCTAGTCACAGCCACACGTTCTTTATTTAACTGTCACTTCCTTCACAACTTTTCCTTGGCACCCCGCCGCCCCAAGTGCAAGTGCTCCCATAGTGTCCCCTTGCCTCTCCCATCATAGCGCGTTTCTTGCTACACTGTAATTGCACGATTCCTTCTCCACACATGTCAGCGCACCTAGAGCTCTGGGAAAGGAGAGACGCGATCTGTTTCTCCCCTAGGTCTCCAGGGCCCAGCACTATCATGAAGCAGATGCTTAATAAATATTTGTCTGGTGAATAAATAATAACACTCACCACAATGTATTAAAAATTATCTGAGCTCATCAATGGTAAACTCTGTGTGACAGGTGCTGAGGAGAGAAAGATGAATTAAACAGTATCTGCAATACAGGGAATTTTTTTTAATGCCAAATAAGCACAGGAAGGCTGTCTTCCTCCTGTTCTACGGTCAACCATGCTAAGTTCTAACTAGTGTTGAAAGATACAGGACACTACACAACAGTAACTCAAAGCCAATGACATGGGTTAGAGGAAACAGATGAGAGCATCGTGGAGGTCAAAGAACTTCACTAATAATCAAATTCTCCATCAGAAAAACAGAGAGCACTTTGAAAGTTAATTCATTCTTTCAAGATATGAGGAATATAGCCTCAGAAAAATGTTATTTGGAGAAGAACATTAGGTAACTTATGCGTCATTTATTAGTGTTGAGGATCAGCGTGACTCTAAATGCATTTAGATTCCATGCAAGAATATGAGCCTTATCTTCTTTTTCTTTAGTAAACTTGCCACAGTCTGCAAAAGCATATTTAGTTGAGTGTTTATTTGTCAAATATCTAACTCTGCCACTAGCTTTTAAGCTATGGTAAAGCAAGGATAATGTTTTCTAGTCCCAGGGCCAGCAGTGTCCCAGCAATTAGTAGGTGTACAGTAAAGATTTGTTGTCTGAATGAAGACAGAGAAGACAGCACGGGAGCTCATTCATCCTTGGAAAAATACTGAGAATTAGATAAGAAAAAGCCATTGTGAAGCCACTCTGATGAAAGACAAGAAAATTAAAAAGCAGGGATAAGCCAAAGTCACTAATGAATCAATTTTTTGAAAAAAGGGAGTGACAACAAAAATATGGAAAGATGCTATAATAGATCATTGACTGATAAATTCACAGCATTGTTATACCACGGGGTTGTGGATAAAATCCTGCTTATCTAAATAGTGATGGCAAGTTTGCGCACTGTTTGTGTTTTGCTTAGATGAGAACACCACGGCGGCCCCATCGTCCTCCATGTTCAACTGTCCCAATCAACTGCCCCAATCAACTGCCAGCTATAATTAGGGAGTGCTGGGGAAAGGACATTGGAGAGAAATCAGCGTGCATATTTTTCTCCCATTGTAGCTGGCTCATTTGAATGATAATATATTGCAGTCTGGGGTGTAACATCAACTGTGTTGAATAATGAGGCAGCTCTGGCCTCCTAGTACCTGAGCTGCCGGTTAGCGGCCAGTGACAAAACAGGAGCAACATCTTTGGCCAATAAAAAGATGATCTCAGCGTGGCAGGAGACAGATGCTGGAAATGTCCCTCTGTAGGCACCATCAGGAGCCTCGATCATTGAGAGCTTCATTTATTTTATTCATAGTCATTTTCCCAGCTGAGAGGCTTAAAGGCGCCTGGCTGGTGGCATCCCAAGGTGATGAAACACTGCGGTAGGAGACCAAAGGAGGTGCAGCGTCCCCATCCCAGGGGACACTTCACATCCAGTTGTCCATTTTCAAGGATTCAGGGGAAAACTTGGCTTAACTAAAGGGACAGAGCCAGATGACAGCTGGAGGGGTCTGTCAGTTTGAAGATTTTCAAATATTTTATTTTTGTTAATGTGGATATCCCTTGTAAGACACTCGCATGTGTAGACATGGGACACTGGCAGCCTGAAGCTGGGTACTAGAAGCATCGCGGTGAGTGATTAGGAGTGCAGTCTCTGGATCCTGGTCGCCTGAGTTTGAAGCCTGGTCCTGCCACTTACCAGCTGTGGGACCATTGTGTGCCTCAATTTCCCCATTTGTAAAATTGAAAAATGATAGTAATAGCATTTACCTCATATATAAGGTTGCTGTAAGAATTAATTATGTAAGTCACTGTAAAGCACTTAAACATTGCCTTATATATATTCAACGCCCAATAAATATTAGCTGTTATCAGTATTGCTCTATGCAAATGCCAGGAGACACTCAAGCTCTGGGTGGCAAAGCATGATTTAATGGGATGAGTGTTAGTTCTCGAGTCAGGTTGATTGCAGCATTGCTCAGCTACTGACTACCTGGGCTACCTTGAGCCTCAGTTTCCTCATATATATAGAAGGGAATACCTAATAGAAACTGCTTCGTAGGGTTGTCATGAGCGATGAATTCCATAATACATGCACTTAAAGGAGTACCTGGCACATGGTATGTATTCAGTGTTGGATAATGCTAGTATTAAGCTGCTATCCTCATCATCATCATCACCGTCATCACCATCATCACAAACCACCGTAAGGAGTTTGGTCTTTAGATGGTAGGCAATGGGATGTCATGAATGTTCATTTGAGGAATTATCTGTCCAGGTCTGTGTGCTTGAAATCTCACTCTGGTTGCAGAGTAGAAAGTGGACTAGAGAGGGTAAGCCTCGGCAGGGAGAGCAGGCGGAAGTCTTCTACGGTGATCAAGGCTGAGGATGGTAACTGCAAAATCATCCTCAGCAATTCCTTTACCAAGACCTATGCACTTGCAGCTAACTTATGTTATTTCTGTTTTTCTGCTGTTCCCCCCTCTCCCTGAGGTACTGGTGGGCAAGGTCTAGTTTACTTGGAAAAGGTGGCAAGGTAAGTGAAGGAATCTCTCTTTCTCTCTCTCTCTCTCCACACGTAAGCCCACTCCAGTATATATCGTTTAATTTGTCTAAACTTAAATATGCAGCCCAACTCCTAATAATATATCACATCAAGACTTCTTAAAACCTTTCTGAAACAAGACACGTTATTAATACACAGATAAATCATGTGAGTGACTTGGGATTGTGGGAGTAGGGGAGGAAGTGACAAGTAAAGAGATTTTGAATCTCTGTCTAGACACCTACTCCGGTAAAGTCACCCCAGCACCAGCCCGGTAAGTCTTCTGGGTCCGGGGTCTCGGAAGCCTCCGAGGAACCCGTGTGACTGCAGCTGCTCCCCGCCGCCATCTTTGGTGGCCGCCCCCCACTTCATTCGGTCGGCTGTCATTTTTAAGCGGCTCTTTCATACAGGAGGGTTGAGCCCACCCCAGTCACTCCCTATCCCCCGAGTGACAGGACACACCTTCTCTCTCATCTCTCCGGGCTTGTCAGCTGAGCCAGGATACGTGAGTGGCAAAGCATGCAGCACTGGAGCCCAGACAGTGCCCATCATCCTGTCACCAGGACAAAGGGAGGAAATTCCATTATGTCACCTTCCACGAGCGAGAGACAGTGACAATTTCCCCCGTAAACACTGCGCTGACACTGTTATGATGTGTCTCAAGCACTTCTAATCAGCATGGAAGTGGAGAGACTGCGGAAGCTCTTCAGCCTGGAAGACACCACGGTTCAGCTGGAGTTGGGGTCTCCTGTTGTTATTGAAATGACCTGGCTGGGAGCATCCACCACTCCCTGCACGCATCGCACCAAACGTAAATACATATACAGCATCTTCTACCTTTGCAAGGTCCATCCTGTCGTTCGGTCCCTCTGGGTGAGCACCAGAAGCCAGGGGTATTTAAATTCAGGTACCACATTGTCACCTGTATTCACTCATGCCCCTTTCTGTATTTCCTCCCCTCCAAATTTTAAAAAGGGAAAAGTTTTTATTTCTCTATTTTTGAAAAAGAAAAGTACTTTTATTTTTCTAGTTTTGAAGAGAGAGAATTTTCTTTCTATAATTTCTTACCCATAGCAGCAATGAGCTTGACTTTTTAAAGGTTTGGTCAACGCTATCCAACGGTATAAGTGTTTTTAGTTTAAAACTTGCTTGCTCTCTCTCTCAACAAATTACTTATTAATCATGAAGGTAGACACACTTTAACCATGTGATCAAACTTAACATCACCAATAGTGGGACCCACATGCTTTCTAATCTGTTGTATTCAGAAGGATAGAATACCACTTATGTGGTATTCCTGCCAAACAGACATAACTTGAATTGACTCGTGAGGAATACCAGACAAATCCAAACTGAGCGAATTCTGTGAAACAGTTAGGCTCTACTCTTCAGAAACGTCAATGTCACAAAAAACAAAGCCAGACCGAGGAACCGTTCTAGACTGTTGGAGACTAAAGAGGGCTGTGGAATAGAGTACACTATTAGATCAGTTAAATTTCAAAAATTCGATGATTGTATTGTGGTTTTATAAGACAATGGCCTTGTTCTTAGGAGACACATGCTGAAGTATTTGAGGAGTAAAGTCTGCAACTTACTCTCAATTGGTTTGCAAATAATAATAAAAATATGCATATGGACATATAAGGACATATACAAGAGATCAAACAAACGTGGCAAAATATTAACAGTTGGCGGGTCCAGCTGAAGGATACATGGGTGTTTGCTGCACTGTTCTTGCAACTTCTCTGTAGGTTTGAAATTTTCAAACAAGTTGTGAGGGGAGAAAAGTCTGTTTACAGAGTGAAGATGGAGTATCAAAGAAAACACAGAAGATATTTCTGACTTAGAGATAGGAAAGCATATCTTAAACAGAACACCAAACATACTAGCCATAAAAGAAATGTTGATACATTTTATTATACTGTAATTAAGAACTTTTTTCATCAATCAAAACTTTAAAAAGTGAAAAGTCAAAATCCAGAGGAGATATTTGCAACATACAAAACCTACAGTGTTTTCATATCCAGAATATATAAAGAATGCTTTTTACACTAAGCCATTAGAAAATTGCACAAAATACATAAACAAGCGTCTCAGAGTGGAGGAAACACATAGCTCATAAATATAAGAAACGATGCTCAACCTCAGTAGTGATCAAGGAAGTGGATATTAAGACCACAAGGAGGTCACAATTTATACCTAGATCAGCAAAACTTAAGTTAACAGCACATGATGGAAAAAATTTAGACCAACAAAACTCATATCCTGCTAAATGGGAGTGTAAATTGGTACAGCCACTTTGGAAAACATTTTGGCACTGTTTTCACTACCTGTTCTTCAAATCCATTTCATTTTCGGTTTGGGTATACAGAATGCCAGCCGGCTCTCATGGTGCAGTGGTTAAGATTTGGCTCTCTCACCCTCACAGCCCCAAGGTTTGTTTCCGGGTCAAGGAACCACACCACCCATCTGTCGGTTGTCACACTGTAGTGGCTGCATGTTGCTGTGATGCTGAAAGCTATGCCACCAACATTTCAAATACCAGCAGGGTCACCCATGGTAGACAGGTTTCAACAGAGCTTCCAGACTAAGACAGATTAGGAAGAAGGACCTGGCCACTCACTTCCCAAAAAATTGGCCATGAATATACTATGAATAGCAGCAGAGCGCTGTCTGATACAGTGCCAGAAGGTGAGAGGATGGCAAAAAAGACTGGGAAAGCTTCTCAACTCCACAGCACTAACAACAAATTATGGTAAGGGGGCCAGAAAGGATGGAGTTACTTTGGAAAAATGATGGTAATGAAAAACTGCACTAGGATGAACAATGATGCCAGAAGATGAAAAATGATGCTAGGAGTCAGCTTTGCACAGTGGCAGTATCTTAGCCAATGAGGTTTATCCAAGGCACAATTATTGCTAATTGATGCTAAGAGTCAGAATCGATGGGCTAACAACAACAACACAGAAAGACTACATTTCCCAGCCTCCTTTGCACTTAGGTGCGGCCATGTGACTGAGTTCTGGACCAATGGGATGTAAGCAGAAATGATTGTAAGCCACTTCCCTGATTTGCCAATAAAGCTTCCTTTTGATCCTCCAGTCTCTCACTTCCCCATCTGTTACCTATTTGTACACTTCCGGGGTGATTTTGGATGCCTCCTTCTCAAGATGGAGAGCACCCATCATCCTGGATTCCTGAATGCCTAGGTGGAGTGGACACACCTCCTCTCCCCACCCCCACCCCATCTCCAAATAGAATTTACACAAACAAGATTCCTTCTATTGTGCTAAACCCCTGAGATTTTCTTTGTTTTCTGGGACAGCAGCTAGTGTTACTTTTGAAATGAAGCCTTTAAGTTGAACATTTGCATACACCCAGGAATTCAGTTCTAAGTAGATGCCCTAGAGAAATTCTTGCACATGTACACAAAAAGGCATAGATAATAATGTTCTTAGCAGCACAGGTTGAGGTTGATCCAGGAAGAAACTGGGAGGAAAGCCCACTGAAGGAGAATGGATAAAGTGAAGTTGGGGGAAAAAAAGCAATCGTGCAATGGAATATTACATAGGAGTTAAAATAAGTAAAGTATAGCAACACACAAGACTACGGATAAATGGTAAAAATATAAACTTCAGGGTAAAAAACAAGCCCCAGAAGACTATATAGAAGCAGTCATACTGGATATAAAGTTCAAAAACAAACAAAATTAAGCAATTATTGTCTAATCATGCATACATTTGTATTAAAGTCATTTTTCTAAGATAAGGGAAAGATAAACACAAAATTCAGAATAGTGGCTTACTTCTGGATGTAGGTGATAGTCAAAATGCAACCAGTCTGCACCAACCATTCAAAATGGCCACCAGCTATAAACCACCAGCACAGCTGCACAGATGTGGGAGTGGGTGAGGGGAGGCAGAGGAATGGGAGGCAGAGAAACACAAAGGAAGATGCAAATTATTACTAATTTTCTAGTTCCTGAAATGGGTGGTGGGTTTATGAATCCCATTCTATCATTCTTTAAAATGCACATCTGTGTTACATATATTCTTTAAAAAATAAATAAATAAAAGCAACTGGATTAATTAAGCTCTGTCCTCTCATATTCCTCTGCTCTTATCAAATTCCAGGCTCCACTCTAAGCATTGATAAATGAATGAAGGGTAGGCATATACAGGTATTTAGGTCGTACACTGCACAAGGGCACTTCATCCAAGAGGATGCCATGGCGGCCATGTATTCATTTATATGAGAGTGTGTGGGTGGGTGGCACAAAGATGTAGCTTCTGGGCAGGGAGGGCCCTGGAGCGGGGAGGAGGGGGGGGGGGGGCCTGCTCCTAACCTCTCGCCCACGCATCCTCCCTGCCACACTCAGGAAAGTGACCGGGCACACCTCCCTGGCATACACCCTCCGTGCATTCCCTGTGTTGCTTCTCTCACTGGATAATCAGTCTTAGAGGCCTGATCCCTCCTCCTGCCAATTCTAAACATCAAATGGGGGCAGGGGGAGGAGAGAGTGGGAAGTGATGTGGACACACTGCCAGAGGCACGGGCTCCCCGCCTTGGCAGGTGGTAAGCAGGCAAGCGTGCGGCTCACGTGTGCACAGCCAAGGACTCTCTGGAAAGAGTCCATGGGCGGAGCCAGGGAAAGGCCCCTGCATTTGATTAGTCAGGTTACGCAATAATATTCTAAGCTAATTTCTTATCGTTGTTGTTGTTTTTGTTTGTTTGATTTTTTTCTGCGGAAATGGGACCAAGCATTGGATGAACAAGGACGAATAAGAGGCTCCAATCTTTCAAACCCGGCCACCTTGTCGTGGTCGTTCCTGATCCTCCCCACATCCTTACGAGGTGCCAGGGAGGGGGGCCCTCCTCTGGGGTTCGCCGGTCTGAAATTCTGATCTGCTCTCGCGTGTTCAGTAGGGACCGAGGGCTTGATGCTTACTCCTCTGGGAAAATGTTCTGACGGAGGCTTCTGAAAACAGGGCCTTCCCGCAGGGGATGGATGCAGACGGTAGGGATGTGAGCAGCAGGGCCAGCCCAGGAGGGTTGTGCTGTCGGGGTGCCTTCTCGGTTTTTCCGGGTTCTCGCCTCCGAGGCAGGGGCCGGCTCCGCTCCTCCAACACGCGGCCGGCCGCCGGGTGAGAGACTGGACAGTGAGATGTTTCCAGGACCACACGGCGCCGGAAGTGAGCCCTGGAGGCCTCTCAGACTCCTGAGATGGGGCAGGAAGCCCGAGGTCGCTCCGCAGCTGCTGTTCCCCCTGCCGGTGACCTGGGGGAAAATGGTCACTTTCCTGCTCTCTCGAGCAGGGTAATCACAGCCCCCTCCTCCCAGGGTTCTCCCGGGAATTAGATGGACATAATGTGCATCAAGAGCTTACCATATGGTCTGGCGTACACTAGACACTAAATAAATGTCATCTACTTGTGTTATCACCACCCTTAAACATACGTGGCTAAGAAGACATATTCGACGTCCTCATGGGATGTCCCCTCTTCCTCATTCCTCCCTCCCACACACCCTCCCAAGTGGCGCCTTCTCTAATGTAAAAGCCATTAAGCATCAAGCCAAGCCTGGACTCCAGGGTCCTACCGCCCGGGTTCAAATCCCAGCTCTGCCACTCCCCAGCTGGGTCACCTTGGGAAACATATTAACCTCTCGGTGCCTCAGTTTCCCTATCTGTACAAAGAGGGAAACAGTAACACAAATCCCTTAGGAATCTCCTGAGGCTTGATTGAGATGGTACACGGCAAGCATTTAGAACGGTACTCGGTACATAGTAAGGCTCAGTGATCTTGGGAGCACTAGCTCTTAAAAATGGAGATTGAAGAGTTGGTTAGAGCACTGATTGAAAGGAATTGTTTTCAGTTTTGTTTGGCTTGAATGGAAGACACTGATGATGAGATTCCTTACGGAGACCTCCCGTCCCTTGTTTTGCAAAGC
The DNA here is from genome assembly GCF_041296265.1 of Equus caballus. Taxonomy (NCBI): domain Eukaryota; kingdom Metazoa; phylum Chordata; class Mammalia; order Perissodactyla; family Equidae; genus Equus; species Equus caballus. The sequence continues at coordinate 26,464,710 of NC_091704.1, forward strand.
CGCAGATACATTCCGTAAAGTGAGATTTTTGCCACCAGTTATTCTAGTGACGAGTTATTCATCTCCCCATAAACCAAATAAAACTAAAGCTGTGCCAGGCTACAGGTATTAGTCAGGGTTCTGCAGAGAAACAGAACCCAGAGGAAGCAATGGGATGTATAGATATACACACGTGCACAGAGAGACAGAAAGGGAGAGAGAGTGTTTTTTTAAGGAATTGGCTCACAGGACTGTGGAATCTGGCAAGCCCAAATCTACAGGGGAAGCCGGCAGGCTGGAGACCCTGGGAAGAGCTGCAGTTCTGAAGTCTGAAGGCTGTCTGCCGGCAGGACTCCCTCTTTTGGGGGTAGGGGGTGTCCAGTCTTTTTCTTAATGCCTTCAACTGATTACATGAGACCCACCCACATTACAGAGGGCAATCTGATTTACTTAAAGTCTACTGATTTAAACGTTAATCTCATCCAAAATAATACCTTCACAGCAACATCTAGAATAGCATTTGACCAAATAACTGGGTGCCATGACCTAGCCAAGTTGACACATAAAACTAACCATCACAATATTAGATACTAAACTACTCTTTATACTATATATCCCAGTGACCCTTGCTTCCATGCACAATTCATAACCCTGACTTCTGCACCACCTCTTAAAAATCCAGACCCTCACGAGGTGACAAAGACTCTGACCCTCAAGCCTCCTGCCCCCTCTCTCTCTAGGTCCTGCTGTGGACTAAGGTCCCAGTGCCCTTTAGACCCACATCCAAGGACTGTCAAGTACAGGCTGAATTGCTATCATGCTGCTTTTTGGTTAGGTGGCAAACTCCACCCACATTAATTCACAGCTTTTCTTTAAGTTCTTACATTTGTTATTAACTGGATCATCACTCTGAAGTATAACACTCAGCACCATTTCTCAGGCAATCACTCTTTAAGCCAGAACCCTCGTTCCCACTGGCCCGATACATCAACAAATACCTATTTTCCCTCCCAGGATCTAACAAAGGGAGGCAAGAGAAGGTGTCAGCCAAGCCATCTGACATGGTAGGTTCAGGGAGGTCAGGAAGATGTCCCCGAGGGAGGGAGGAGCCTAAAGGGTGAGCTGGAGTCAAGTGGGTGGAGAAGGGCAATCCAGAGACAGCAGGAGAGAGAGCAGCATGTGCCAATGCCTCGTGAAGGGGAGGGGCTCTGTGGGGCCCAGCCTACCCCAGAGGGCACCTGCAGACCAACCAGAGACACACAGCGGTTTCCAGGTCTCTCTGCCACAGAGCATTGCCTGGCAATTATAGCACTAACAGATGGGAGGGGGAGGTCGTTCAACAGGGTGGTGGCAGTGATGGGGAGAAATGGAGATATCCAGACCACTACAAAGGGAAGATGGACAGAACTTCCTGATGCATGTGGAGGGAGGAGAGATGGAGATGCTGGGGCTAGATTGACTGTTGTGAACCAGATATTCATATGAACGCATCTCCAGATGTGCTTCTCTCTGCCTTTCAAATAGTTCTGTCTGCCTCCTCACCCAGAGACGTCCTGACTGCTACTTTTGGTCAACCCAGCAGCAAAGTCCATCTCCACGAGACACTGACAGGTGACTGCCCAGGCACTCGGAGTGCCCCAACCATACACTCACCTCACAGACCCCACCCACAGGTGTGACCAGGAAGCAAAGGCTGGAAGGGCTCTGAGACCCTCTGGGCTGCCTTTGCAGCCAATTCTGCAAGTTCACTAAAAAGGGGAGGGTCCACGGGGTGGGCTCCTGGCCAAAAGAGCTCCTCTCAGAGTTCTCCTTTTCGTTTACAGCCTTCCCATAGAGGATAATAGATAGCTGAAGTTTGTGGGTTGGATTACTTCCATCCATAAAATAAAGACTATAAAGTCTTTTCACCCTAATCAGAAAAACACATCCTTTTGTCCCGCTGTATTCCTCGATATGTCATATTTAACAGTTACAATTATTGACAGGCCTATAAAACATCTGGTGACAGAGAAAATAGCTTCCTATAAAGTGTTTATTCTTTTTTATTGATAATAAGTTGGCTTCTCTAGCCCTACCAAGAGAATACAGACCACTAACAAGAGATCAAATCCATTTATATGGCTCTCTCCAACCATTCCTTTCACTCTGGGGCTCTGTACAAGGCCCTGTCTTTTAAATTTCAGCATCGTGGGAGCTTGGAGCTCTAAAGCAGGGCCGTATGACTTCAGTAAGGAGGAAAGTATAATTCTAATAGCATCATTTACTACACCCTGTCATTTTTCTTCTTCAAGGCAGACTGTGCTACTGTGTGCCTATGACTGGAATCTTTAAAATAGAAAAATCTCAACTGTAGAGAAATATCAATCAAAGGATCTATCCACATGCAGTGCCAGGTGGGCACCATGCATAATAATAATATTGTACTAATAATAACTATAAATATAATTGCTACTTTTACTTAATGTGTACTGTATAGCAGGCATTTCAGCAAAGCCACAATTTCCAGTCGTGCCCTGTACAAAGGTGTCTGGCTGAGGGGCAAGTGGGGACTGAAATGCACTTCCAAACCGTTTGTCCTTGTGCGGGCTGCGACGTCCCGAGGCAAGGTGTGTCTGTGTGTACTGTGCTCCCACACGTGCTAGGAGATGTCTTCCTTATATATCAGTGCCTTTCCCAACCAGGAGATCCACGTCTTAAAAACCCGTAAGTTTTTTCTCACAAAGCATTGCCTTTCTACAGAAAGAGAATCTACAGATTGAATTTTTTGTTTTTAATTCTAAGGGAGTATCAACCAGAAACACAACCGATTCATCTGTTGGTTTCACAAATACGTGTTTACCTATTTTTCACGAGACGAACTTCTGCAGGTCTGCAGAGACAGCAAGGTTGAAGGCTATGGTGGTTTCCAGGAGCTTACAGTCTCAGGAGAAAGACAAGCTGTCCGGGCAAGTAATTGCAATGCTAAAGAGGATAGGAGTTCAAAAGAGGGAGAAATTTCAGCTGTGACACGTTCGAAGGGCATCGAGCGAAGCCTTGAAGGATGAGAAAATTGGATATATGGAGATAGCAGTGGAATTCCAAGAAAGCTGCCCCAGTGCGAGGAGATGGAAGCTCCATGGTCCCTCTTCTGGCCTCAGCCTCTCCTGACCTCCTTTCTCATGGAATCTGCTGGATCCTTTCTGTCTTCCCACCTTTTCCCTCCCAGGTCAGGCTCCATGGCCCATCACTGCGTTCCGTCACACACAGCCAGCAACACTCGAAGCTTTGATGGAGCCCCCCAGTTCCCTTCTTTGCACCCACCCTGGTCACTTGAAGCCTTTGAGAGGAAAGCCCACAGCAGTGCCGATGGTGCCCCAGCTTCAGTGGTGCCCTCTGGCCCCTCAGCTGTGCCCCCAGTGTCCTCGGAGCTCTCCTCCTGCTTTCATCACCGCGAAGTCAAAACCACAGCCCCCTTGGTGCTCACCTCCTCGCTCTCCCTCTCTCTTGCAGGGTGGGTACCCCACACTCACCGCCCCCAACAAGCCTGTGCCCCAGGTGTCCCCTCCTGGACACTCCTGGCAGAGAGAGGGCTGAGACCCTCCTCCATCCATCGCTCCGGACCTCATCTCCGCCAGCAGTGTTACTGGGGAACAGTCCCCTTGTGCCTCCATTCTCAACCTCTCAAGTCACCTTCCTTTAGTCAACCAATTATCTATTGTTTCCCACGTGCCGGCACTGCTGTGGGGGCCCAGCAGACTGCAGGGAGCAGAGCAGACAGCAGTGTGGGCCGCGTGGGTGACAGGCCCCTCAGCTGCCCCCGTGCCTCTTGCTCCTCAGCACTGAGCAGGCCCCCCCGCAACTTCACAACCTCCATGCCTCCCTCATGCCTTGCAGCCCCCCAGCCTTTGCCTCTGTGCTCTCCTTGCCTAGAGCGTCCTTCCCACCCATCTCTCCATTGTCCTCCTGCTTCCCTCCCAGACGATCCAGATCTGGGACCCTCCTGTGTGCTCCGACCTGTCTTAAGCTATCACGGACCATTTGCCAAGACAAACACTGGCTTCCTTTTCCGTCTCCCTGAGCAGACTGTCAGGCCCTGCAACCCCAAGCCGTGGCTTCCTGGTCTTTGTGTCGGTGCGTCCAACACAGAGCTGGCCCCTAGGAGCTCCTCCACGCGTCTTAGTCGAAGCCCCTCATGCTTAATTTTATCGTTGTGTTAACAGTTCTCAGATGCCCCTGTGCGTCCTGCACTACTCTAAGCGCAGTTCCCTACATGTTCTCTTAATTAATCCTCGCGACAACCATTCGAGAGAAGTGCTAAGGTTGTCTCCATTCTTGTGAAGGGAGAAACTGAGGTTTCAAGAAACTAAGCCACTCACCCTGTTCACACTGCTGGAAACAGGTAGAGCCTGAGGTCGGACCTCAGTCTCTGTGGCACCATCTCTTCTCCATCACCCACGAGGACCTCTCCACATGTTACCGTAACGTAAAGAATGTCCTATAGACAAGTGACTAGTGAAGGAAAGGAACTAACACTTGAATGCCCACGGTGTAGCAGTACTTCAGATACATCCTCTTATTTTAATTCCCACACCCCCTCTGTACCACATACGTATTTGATATTACTGTGCAGTAATTTGATTGATAAACTCAGAGAGGTTAAGAAATTCACCCAAGGTCACACAGCAAGTAAGTGGGGTGGTAATTAAATCCTGGCTCTCTGATCACAAAGCCCGCTTTTCGCACAGAATCCGGTGCTCCCTGGCAGGCACTGGAGCCTCTGCACCTTCTGAGGAGAGGTGGGTTGAGCCCAGCGCTGGGGAGGGTGGAAGATTCTCTCAATTTCTGCAACGTAATCACCTCCTTTCAAAGTTCCTGTCACAGGGGAGACAGAAGGAGAAAGCTGGCCTCATTCTTCCCCTTTTCACACTTTAAAGGGTTTTGTTTTGCTTTGCTTTGCTTTTTATGCCTCCGATTCTTCTTGCTTTAAATACTAAAATTTGCACTAGACCTCACTGAGTTCTTAACATAGACTTCAGAGGTTCTAAACCCAAGCAGTGGTTTCTCTGACTCGCGGAGGGACTGTTTTGCCTGCAAAATGCCCTAATCATTATCCTCAAAGCACTGGGCCACAGCCCACCACAGTTTCCCCCACACGCAGACGCCATGTCGGGAAGCGGCAGGCAGACGGAGGGGGCAGCCTCCAGCGGAGCTCAGACTGCAAAGAGACCAGATGTTTACCAGAGAGAGACGGTTTAAAGTACGCCAGGCAGAGAAGCCACTGACCGACAAAATATGTTTTATCCCTGCGACCCGGGGGGGCGGACAGGGTGGAAGAAATGATCCTGGGCTCACAAGGACATCAGACCGACCATAGCAAATAAAGAAACTGCATTTTCCTGGGAGGGAGGAAGGCGCTGAGCATCCCCCAGCCTCGGCCTTGGTTCGAGGTTAACAACTGCGGGATGAGGCTGCCTGAGGTGTGGGAATTTGCTTGCCCGCATCCCCGAACACTGCCGCTCAGGCTCTCACGTCCTCTCCACCCAGTTCTAGGGGGCATTCAACCCACTGGACCGTGAGGCCCAGCTCTGCCCGGGACTTGGCAGAACTCCTCTGGTCCGGGAAGTGAATAGTTTTCCTCATTCCCACGAAGTAAGAATGTCATGAGAAACGCAAGTGTTGCTCTTGGTGAGGCGGATCCGATGGTGATTTTCACAGTCCTGTCTCGCACAAGTGGGAGCTCCCGGCAACCTGCAGGACCCAGCCTGGATGGACTCAAGTCTTCAGCCCAGAGATGGAAGGGCAGCCTCAGCTGTGCTCACAGCTGGAAACGAGCGGGCAGACGCCGGGGGCTAGGCAGTCAGGGACCGCAGTGGTTCTCAGTCTTCAGCGAGCGTCAGAAACACCTGGAGAGCTTGTGACAACGCAGAGGCCTGGAGCCCATCCCCAGAGATTCTGATCCAGCAGGCCTGGGGCAGGGCCCACGATTGTGCGTTTCTAGCAGGTTTCCAGGGATGCAGGGGCCGCTGCTGGTGCACGCTCCACACTTGGAAGAGCACTGCCTTACTGCTGCACTCTGTCCCTCGGCCTCGAGCTGCAGGAACTGCTCGGTGGGGATTAAAACATTCCAAAGGTCTGCCTTACGTGGTTGCACCGTTTGTACACTGCCCAAATACCCCTGGATGAGGGGATGAGGGGCACAGTAACAGAGTTCAAGCTCCACTAGCCAAGCCATGTGCCCTGCCCAGGGGCTGTGTGGGCCTGGAAAAAGGGGCTCATGTGTCCAGGGAGAGCACCTGTTTCTAAGCCATGCACCCAAAGGGAGTATCTTTTCCTAATTTGCACAAAAGCGTACATAGGCAGCAGTGGTCCTTTGAAAATGTCCTTTACCCACCAGTGCATATAACAGGACATCAAATGCGTACCCACTCTGAGACCCCTGGGAGGGGCACAAGTCGGAGGCCATCCTGGCATTCACTGGGGGGTGTGATTTGGCATCCCCTACCTCCGTTCTTGCCTCACATTGAAGCTCTCCAGTCACATGAGGGACAAGTCATTCCCACGGCCGTAAGGACAATCAAGGCATGTGGTCCTTCACCTCCTGCCTAACCACAGCTCGCTAGGCAGGGAAGTGCTGCCACAGAACAAAGGTCTGCAGCTGCTCCTGTCTTGCCTGCGGGCAGCTGCCGCGCATGAACACCCACATCCCAGGCCCTGTTCCAGGCACTTGTAGAGAATCAAGCAGCTTCCCCTTAACCCTCTGGCCAGGCTGGTCCATGCCCCTCCTCTGTGAGACCTTCAGTCCGCCGCCCGCAGCAGGCTGACCCTCTCGGCTGGCAGAGCATCCCTCAAGGATGCCCGCACCATCCTCCTGCTGTTGAGCTGTGTGCCGACCAAAAGTCAGCTACGGGGGTTCCCAAACCTGCCGATGCCAGCTGCGTGTCGCTGTGATCAAGTCACTTAATTAACTATCCTGTAAACTGGGGAAATAGAACACAAAATAGAACTTTTGTTTCCATGAAAATTAAGTTGATTGCTTTGGAAAAGCTCAGTGAAGGCAAGTTTCCAAAAAAGATTACTGTCAAATTAGGCAGCAATGGAGGAGACAAACGTAAAAGACTTGGGGGGGCGGGGGCCGTGAAAACCAAAGAGAATGTGGGACTCAGATTGCTTACCAAGAGTTTTATGTTCTCAATCTAAAGACGTACTGAGGTTAGAACTGTAGGCAAGGCACAATTGGAAGGGTCTACGTGAGAAAGACGAGGGGGGTCTGGAATCGGCAGACCCCACCCCTAAAAACAAGGCTTTGGCCCTAGATCAAAAGGGTGGAGAATGAATGCATATTCATACGTTTTAAGTAAAAATACGTTTAAGCCAACATCGGTAGCAGAGAAAGAGTGTTGGAATGTTGGAAACAGCTAAATCAATGTGCTCAGGCCACTCTGCCCTTTCCAGCTGGGTGACCTTGGGTGAACAACTGCTCTGAGCCTTGGCACCCTCCCTGTAAAGGGGAACACACCTCATGTGAGGGAAAATACAATGTACGAATATCGGTGGCTACCATCGTGTTTGCCACCCAGCATTATCTCGGCCCTCCACCCAGGCACGGGTCTCCTGTTTCTTTGCAAGGAATCCACACCACACCCACACCCACCCCCCCACCCCCCACCCCTTACCCCTGCCCTCAGCCTGGGAGCTTCCAGGGGCAGAACACTCAACTCAGGCTGGGCAATCCTCACGCACCACCTACCCAGCCGCCGCAGTTGTTTCCAGGATGGCATGCGGCTCAAGTCTGGGCAACCAGGACCAGTAAGACTCAGTTCTCCAGGATTTTAAGTTATCAGGGTATTGGCCTCTCCCCCCGCCTGGCTTGGGTACTGTGATGATGTGAGCCAGAGGGCAGCTAGGGAAATGGGAGGACGGAGCCAAACCAGAGGAAACAGCCAAGAGCAGAGTTGGGGGGAAAGGGTGGCCATCACTTGAATCCTGAATCAAGCCAATCTTGAAGCCAGACTTTCAATTACGTGACCCAAATAATACCTTTTTTTACCTTAAGATAGTTTGATTTTGGGATTCTTTCTTTGTTTTCCCCAGAAGCAAACCCTAAGATGAAGAGTCACCTGCAAGTCATTTACATGAGAGGTGATTGTAGGAAACATGGGAGGACTAGGGAGTGAGGCAGGGAAGGAAGAAAGCCAGTAAAGGGGACATGATCTAGCAAGTTCTGCTGCACGCAGCTGGAGCGAAAGCCTGCGGAGAAGCTCCAGGAAACAGAGGTGAAGACATTACTTCCCCAGCACTGCTGGCCTGACCTGAGCACAGGCAGACTGGACTTCTGCTTCCAGAAAAAGCTCTTGGACAAAGAGCTGCAGGAGCGGGCAGCTGTGCCGGTGCTGATGAAAATGCTGGGACCGAGAGGATGCAGGCGGGGGCCAGCAGCACCACTGTCCCTGGCTCCTCTATTACTTGCAACAAAAAGACCTCGCTGATATATTGAGTCGCTTAGCACCATGCTTGGGACACAGTAAGCACTCGAATGCGACAATCATCATCAATATTATCATTATTGCTGTTGACCACTAATGGGCATTACGAAGACCCAGCTTGTTGTGTAATTACAAGTATCACCTTTATAACCTAAGAACTCCTTAGGCAGAGGTAGACAAGTGATGTCTCTAAAGAAGTCCCTCCCCAGTCTCTTGGGCAAGAGTGCCAGCCACAGATTCACAGACCCCCCTGTTGCTAGGCCTTCCGTGCAGCAGAGGACGCCCGCAGCCCTCAGCCAGCCCTCAGGACAAATGGTCCCTTCAAGAGTCACTTGTCCTTAGGCTCCCTAAGCAGCGAGGATGGGGAAGCCACTGGGAAGGGCCTGCTCAGGAAGGTTGGAAAGACATGTACAAGAGACCTTTTGGTCTTTTTTTTTTTCCTTCTTGGCTACAGTTCTAGCATTTCTAAAGTCTGAAGGAAGAAGCTGATATAATGTGGAAGACTATGATTCATTAATACTTAATTGATTGGAATAAACGTACTCAAATATTTCAAGGGTTTGGCCCAAAAGGTTTCACTACAATAGTCCAAACATCTGTCAGGAAGAAAGATTTGGCCTTACTGAGGTCACACCCGAGGGATATGTTTGGGTCCTGAGCTGGGTTCGTGGCCGGGAGCCGGAGAAGCTGCCTGGGTTCGGGCAGGGCCCACCCGCTCCTAGAGAGGCTGCTGGAGAGGCTGCCCTCTTCCTGCATTCCAGCGGCTCCTGAGTCCCAGGCACCTTTGTAAGCACTTTACTGCCTTAGAGATGCAACCTTTATTATCTCCATTTTACAGGGAAAGGAACTGAGGGACTGAGAGGGCACACAGCTTGGAAGCGGTGAAGCCAAGATGGGAGCCCGAGACTTCTGGCTCCAGAGTTCACTGCGCGCTGAGGTTTAGAATATCACACTTTGAACCTGCAGTGTATACAAGCCTTCTCCACCCCGCCCAGAGATCAGAGATGTCTTCTCAAGTCCCTCTGCGCCGCTCACACGCTGAGTCTCTTGGGGGCTGAATAAGGGAAACGGGGAAGCTTGTTGGCTTACTGTTGGTGTCCTTTGTGGCGACTGTGCGTTTGGGATGTTCTCCAAGGGCCACCAGCTCTCGCGGCTTTCTCCCACCCGCCCCCGCATCCGTAGGACGGGCCTGTCCCTTAGCCTCGTGAACTGTGTGTGCTGCAGAAAAGCATGCGTCCCGTTTCTAAGAATCAAGACCAAACTTTTTAAAGGAAGTGGAGGGGGAGAGAGGGTATTAGCAAGGACTCTACAAGTGACACAGAAGCCTGTGGCTTTGAGCACAGGTACAATCTGCCAGACGTGAATTCAAATGGCAGCTCTCCTCGGTGACGTTGGAAAAGTGACCATCCTTACAGAGCCTCGGTTTCGCCTCGGTTTCTTCCCGTCTGCAAAATGCAGACAGGAGTGCCTATTTGACCAACAGGGTTGTGCCAAGATTTAAATGAAAGCACCTTGGCAAGGCTGGTGCCAAGCGCAGGCACACAGTGGGCTGGCCATAAATGCTCGTTCTCTTCTTCTCTCTTGGTAGAGGGAAGAAACGGGGCTGTGGAAGGCTAACTATGCTCCACTTCCAGGAGGAGTAGAAATGGCTCTGCTGACGTCATGGGAAGAAGAGCGCCACTTGGGGATGGATGCTGTCTGCGGAGAGAACCCACTCAGCGTCTGTCTATACATTGTGTGGGGCTGCCTTGCCTCGGGCTTCCTGCCAGGCTCGGCTGTGAAACCATGGCAGTTGTTTGTCTGGCCGGGGCACAGGGGGAGGGGAAAGGATTCTTTGCTCGGGTCCCCACGTCCTCAGCCCACACGCGCACCTCCTGGGACCGGAGCATGAACCCTGCAGTTTGTGAGTTTGTTTGCTTTGGGCAAATAATGACTTCCTGTTTCTTAGAAGACAGAGCTAAGCTTCCCAAGGCTTCTCTGCCAGGCAGCATTTCTGACCAAACGACAGGAATGCTTGTGGGGTAAACAGGACGGAGACGCGGCAATGAGGTCCGCCCACAGAGCAGCCCCAAGAAGTGCAATTGAGGGTTGAGAAACAGGCAGGCCGTTTCAGCTTCCTCAAGCTCCCAAGTTTTAACCAAATCCCAAGAGCAGTTTCTAGGACTTCAAGGCCCTTGCCCACACACACTGCATCTGCTCTGTGAGATTCCCACTGGACCCTCAGAGTTGGCACAATTCCCCTGCCTCCTGAGCCACTTGGCAGCTCTTTCTACCCACCAAGCAGTCTAAATTCCTCCCAGTCCAAAAGGGATATCAATCTCATTCCTATCTCCAAGCCATGATAAGTTGTTCCATTTACCTTTCTATCTTTCTCATAGGCTCAGCTCATTCCTCACTTCTTACAGGAAGTCCTCCCAGATTGCTCCTCTGATCTTCCTATTCACAGCCCTTACCATTCAATACTGTTCACTAAAATTAGTCTCATTTCTATGGCCCAAAATTGTGAATTGTCTGAGGGTTAAATAAATAGCTCCTGTGTGCTGAGAACTTTATAAGCGTGATTTCATTTAAACTGTCCCAACCCTTGTGAGGTAGGCACTTCCATTACTCCCATTTTACAAATGAGGAAATGAAGGCTCAGGACACATAAATAACACACCCGAGATCACAGAGTTAGGGACAGAATCGGGCAACGACCCGGCACTGGGGCCAGCTAGTCTTGGGAGCACTGTGGGATGTTGCCTCCTGGATAACTGTCCAGTTGACTGTTAACTACATAGACCAGTGGTTCTCAAAAGGCGGCTTCCAGACCAGCGCCACCGGCAACATCTGGGAACTTGTTAGAAATGTAAATCATGGGGCCCTACCCCAGATACACTCAATCAGAAACTCCAGGGTGGAGCCCAGAAAGCCGTGTTTTCAAAAGCCCTGCAGATTTTTCTGAAGTTTGCTGGTGTTTGAGGCTCCCTGACCAGACCAAGGATTGGCCAACTTTCTCTGTGAAGGCCCACATAGTAGAGACTTCAGACTTTGCAGGCCTAGAGGTAAAATCGAGGCTGTGACATAGGTACTTCTATTACAAGATAGAAAACACATTTCCACAAACTTTTTATTGATGAAATTCAAAATATGATAGTCACTCAGTATGGTTTTTTTTTTTTTTTTTTTAATAATACAGGTCTAATAATGAGAAGAACAAAATTCACTTTGTGGGAGGGAGACCATTTTGCATACTTGGCATTCAAAGTTAGTGTTCCCCATCATCAAATCAATTGAAAATGTTCGTCTGTAAAGACCACTCTCGGCTCCCTGCACATAGCAGGCCATGGGCCGGATTTGACCTGTAGTGAGTCTACCATTGGACCAGACCATCCCAGCAGAATCAGTACCGTGGGTGGCCTTGGGTCAGTTCTTGTCTGTACTGAGCGGTCACTGTAAACAACCAGTTTGGGAGTTCCACACCCCCAATCCCACTCCTCTGCCCCCCAAAACAGTTGCTCAGCAGAACTGACAGATTTGACCAGGCACGTTGGCATCCCGCAGGAGAGGCTGCCACACACCAGGCAGGCCTGGCCTCACATAGCGCCCTGAGAGGGGGAACAGCTGCCCAGCCAGGTGGCCGAGCAGCTGCAGGAAGCCCTCAGCCCCGCTCCCACCACCACCTGTGGCTCCCCTCCCTACCTCAGCCGGCTCCTCCGGGACCTCCCTGGGGCAGGCGTCCCACTTGCTCCAGAGAAGGTGGGTGACTGAAGAGGGCAGAAACTGACCTTTGCCCCATTTTATCCTTGGCCTGGCTTTCTCAGCACCTGTGTGAACTCACAGTAGGATGGGAGACCACAGGGAGCTGAGACACAGAAGTAACATGAAACACAAAACCTTTACTGGCCCCTTAAAAAGTTAGGTGGAATTAACAAATGGCTGACTGATTGGTTGAATTGTGTCCCCAAAAAGGTGTGTTCAAGTACCAACCCCCAGTACCTGTGACCTTCAGTAGGGTCTTGGCAGATATAATCAAGTTTACAATGAAGTCATACTGGATTAGTGTGGACTTCATAAGAAGCGGGAAATTTGGACACAGAGACACATGGCGACACAGAGAGAACACCATGCGAAGATGGAGACAGTATGAGAGCGATGTGTCTACCAGCCACGGGACACCAAAGATTGGGAGCAACTTCCAGGAGCTAGGAGAGCAGCATGGAACAGATTCTCTCTTGCAGCCTCTGGAAGGAACTAAGCACGCCTACTCCTTGATTTGGGGGTAACCTCCAGAACAGTGAGGGAGTGGATTTCTGTTGTCTTAAGCAGCCCAGTCGGTGGTACTTTATTCCAGCTGCCCTAGGAAACATACAGCTGATGATAAGGCGTGGTGGAACACAGTGATACACCACAATGGTGAGCGAGGAAAACTCACTCTGCTTTCCAAAATCCCTAGCATTGGAGACTGTGCTTATGACATAAAGTTAAGCAAAAGGAGCAGGTTTCAAAACTAATCTTGCAATTTGAAGACTTACACCTATACACACATGAAACATAGACAAAAGGTTGGATGAAAGCGTATTATAACATTTGCATTATGTATCTCTGGGTAGGGAATAAAACAAACATTGGTTTTTAAAATCAGGAAAAATGGCCATTGAAAAATAAAAGCAATCAAATAGAAGTAATAATCCATGTTTACTCTAGACAAAAAAGCCAAGAAGTATGAGAGCAAAAGGCCAATTACCTGGAATCAGAGCCATTTTGAAGTGGTTCTGAGATGAGCCTGAAGACGAGATTGCGGAGACAGGTGCCTGGGCAGCTCTGGGAGAGCAGGAATAACAAAATCAGACACCAGGGCTGCTTTTCAGCCTGGGATGCACGTTAGAATCACCAGGAAACTTTCCAAACAAACCAGTGACCAGGTCTCACCCGGGCCAACTGCATAACCCAGGAGAGGTCACCTAAGACAACACAGAATTTAAAATCCATTTCAATCAATCTTCGCTTTGAGAAAATCCTATGTGAGGAAACCCAGATTTGGTCTCACCAGGGAGGGGAGGTGACAAAATTAACGTCATGTTTTTGAACATTTGCTACATGGCCGGCACAATTCTAAATTGTTTACGTGGATGATCTCCCTTAAACATCACAATAGCATCGTCATGGTAGTTGCCATGATTATAGCCATTTGAGAGATGAGAGAACTGAAACTCAGTGACGTTAAGGAAGGACCATGGCCACGGTCACACAGTTTGTGAGTGGTAGATCTAGAACCCAGAAGAAGGAAGTTTAACTCTCCGACACCCCCCTACTGCATCTTTGAAGGTTGAGACATGATGATCCCGGAATTCAGTAAGGAAGGCTGTGGCCGCTCGACTCCAGCCGGATACCTGGAGTCCTCCTGTGGCCAGCTGTACGCAGCACGGTCAATGACTCTGGCCCAGTATCTCTCAACTCGCGTCCTGAGCGGGTCCCATGTGTGCAACGATTTAAAACTCGGTCAACCACCTGAGGAAGTTCCCCTACTTTCAGAACTGAAAATGGTGGGCTTCCATGCTTGAGGATCTTTGCTAAACTGCGCAGAAACCACTGTTCATGGTGAATCACAGACATTTCTCTGTAGCCTCCAGCCCAGGGTCTGTGGGGCTCCTCTGAAGGACCCTGCTCACATTCATCACGTGGACGTGAAATCTCGATGGGGTCACCTCTCTCCCGGCTTCCACTGCTCTGTCCTATCCACATTTCCCCCTCTCCTAATTCCGTCGTCCATTTATTGCTGATCTCCTTTAACTTTTTGAACCGTCTCTACTTTTATACATCATTTAAGTCAGTGGTCCTCAAATCTGGCCGCACTGCAGAATTACCTGAGGGGCTTTTAAAAATCCCAATGTCCAGGCCACATCCCAGACCAATGGCATCAGGACCTCAGAGTGGAACCAGGCATTGTCTTTAAAGCTCCTCGGCAGGTGATGAGCAGTTAAATGTGTTCCCACATTCTTCTGGGAAAAATACACAACAATAAATAAATAGTAATATAGCCCTAGGCCATTTCAAGTTTCCAACAGCTAACTTACAATCATGACAAGCATGGATCACTTCTTTAAAATGGTCCATCTGCCGTTTGACCTTGAAGCCTTTGTGTTAACAGGGGCGGCCACAGGACTATGCTTGTTCTGTCTGTTTCTCTGTGTGCCTCCTCCTCTGCCCACCCCCAAGCCAAGCCACCTGCCTCTTCTCATGCAGAAACCTCCTCCCACCCTTCCATATTCAGGGACCACCCCCCACACCGTGTTCCAACATCTGTGCCTCCACCAGGGACTTGAAGAGCAAACGCCAAACCACGGCAAACCACTCATCTGTAATTTGCTGAGCTGCCAACCTAAGAAGAGACTAAACATTCCCCTTTTTTGTTGTTTAAATGAACTGTGAAACAAACCAAAGCTGTGGTTTAGTTTTCCAGAAACAATTTAGTAAACTAGTTTAAGGCAGAAGTAAAGACAATATACTCATAAAACTATTGAATCCAAAAAATAACTCTCCAAAGTCACCTAACATTATATCCAGTTTGAGTGAATCAGATACACACATAAAATGGGTGTGGGGGGGTGAGGGGTAGCAAGCCCAACGTCAGAAGGGCTGGTCTTTGAAAAGCACATGACATGGGAGCCCCTGAAGACAGAAGCATGAATGTTATCTGCAGAGTCATGCCCACAAAATAGTGCAAAACTTTTCATAAACGTTAAGCTGCTGTCTATCCTCATCGGAAACCCTTGCCATCTTTCCTGGCCTTGGCCTTCTCTCTGCTGTTTCCCACGTGTGGGACTGTGGCTGGCGAGAGACTGTCCAAGAAGGCATGGAGATGGAAAGCGTGCCCTGGGCTTCGGAGGCCCCCTGCTGTGCTCCTCAAAAGGGCAGTCAGGGTGGGGCGTAGCTGGGGGCCAGACTCCAGACGTAGTCTGCTCTCTGACTTACCTGTGGATCCTGAAGCAACTCTCTCCCCACCTCTGAGTCTCTGTCTCCTACTCAGTAAGATGCAGGGTCCTCTAAGGCCCCCTCCAGGTCTGACGTTTGAGGCGGCAGGCTCTAGGAGCCAAGTCAGGTAGCTGACACAGGATCCTGAGAGGGCTCCTCCCTACCCATCGAGATTTTAGGAAGGGCTGCCCCCTTTTTGCATCTGGAACCTGAATGGCTGGTCCTCTGGTGTGTATGAAAGGACCTCTTTGTCTTAAGTAGGAGCATAGGAAATCATTGAGACAACAAAAAAAAGGATAGCCAGGAGAGGGACCAGCTCACCCAGAGGGTGCTACACTCTCCAAATGACCATGAAGTCATGACGGTTGTGCCCAGAGCATGGACTGCAATACACACACACGCACAAACACACACATATGATTTTCATACGAATACTAGATTTAGAGTTAGCAAAGCTATGTTCCAATTCAATTCTATTCTGACACTCACTAGATCACTTCAAGCCAGTTAATTTTGTGTAAAAAATGTCAAATGAGGCTCATAAGGCCTACCCCAAATTCTCTGCTGCTCCTCCCACTGAGAGGTGCAGTCTGATTGCCCTCCCCTCAAATCTGAGTCGTCCTCAGTGACTTGCTCCACCAGTAGACTACAAAGGAAATGACATGCTGTCTGCTGAGGCTGGGTCATATGGAGTCTTGGACGTCACTGTGGTCTCTAGGAGCACTTACTTTCCAGATGCTCCTCTTGGAACCCAGCTGCCATGTTCTGAGAAACCCAAGCCGCATGGAGAGGCCACCTGTAGACATTCTGGGCAACTGCTTCTGCTGAGCTCCCAGCCAACAGTCAGCGTCAACTGCCAGCCATGTGAGTGTGCCATTCTAGACGTACAGGCATTAAGTCTGGGGGAGTTGGTTATGCAGCAATAGAGAATTGGAAGCCTCAACTTGCAGAGCAGGAGACTACTGTGTGAGATTAAATGTTAATATTATAGGAAAGCACCTTGTAAATCATAAAGTGCTCCACAGACGTAAAGGGTCACTGTTAACGTTATGAGTTTCTGCACTGCCCTTCCTCTCCTGTCCCAAAGAGCAACTCTGAGCCTTTATCCCCATCTGCGGCAATTTTCTGCCTGGGCTCTGTGCCTGGCTCTCGGGTTTTCCAGGTGAACATTTAAGAGAGGCCGAGATCACAGACAGAAGCCCACAGAGTGGCTTCCCTGAGGTTCCTGACCTGTATGCTCACACTCTCACCTTACTTCCTGCTCACAGATGACAGTTCAAACCCTGGGCTTCCTAATGCCTAATGACAGCTGGATGTGGGGGCACAAGCGCCTCTGATCACTTGCACCCTCAGAACTAGATGCTCTGAACCGTCCCTGAAGGCAGTGTCTCTCCAGCCAGAGTCTCGATACTCTTCCTAAGGACGAATATTCACCGTCATAGTGGACCAGATTCCTACATTCAAACAGAGGATCACAACTGACATTAAAGTGGAACTGTAGCCATAATCAGCTTTCCAAGACTTCTTCTCCAATGGCCTTCCCAGAGGCACTGCTGCAGAAATGAGGGACTATTCCTCAACAGAGTTTACTCACTGGCACAAATACTTTGGCCTGAACCGTCTTCAAGAGAGGTCCTTATCCTTGTCTATACTCTCAAATGACACCAAACATGAGACAGTGTTCATAGTAGGCATTTTTTAGAGGAAAACGAGGTTACATAGGCATTACATCGGGAATGGTGAGCAGTCATTACTGTCCTTAGGCTGTAGCTACAGAAAGGAATATGGTGTTACGCCCCAAACTCAGAATTGCTGGACTCCTAGACCACTGGTATACCTGGTGCAATGAAAATCCATGCAAGTGTTGTAATTTCCTGGTTATCTAGAACTAAATGAAGGGATCTTTGGATTTAGGAGCTAGTTCTTTGGACACACAATTAACACAATTATTTCAGGATTTCCCAGTACGTTAGCGTTGGGAGTTGGGTTACTCTTGTCACCTGTCCCTCCATTTCCTCAACCAGTCATTGCAGACGGAGGACAATGCACACCCCCGCTGCCTCACAGACCTGATGGCAGCAACCTCCACCTCTTCACACCCTGCAGGGGGTGATGCCTGTGTCATCATTTGTCTCATGCCATTCTGGCCATCTGTGCTCCCCTCCCTATCACAAGGGGCTGGAAGCATGCAAACATTTCCCAGGTCAATTCCTACACCAGCTGGCTTCCAGTTAGGTTCTGCCAATGGCAGGCACTGGCAAGACACTGGAGCGGGGGAAGAAGGGAGAAGGTAACTTTTTGTTCTTTCTGCTCCTGGTATCATCAGTGCATTAGCAATAACAGGCAAGGGGTCACTCTTGGGTCTCTTAGCAGTAGTGACAACGGCTTTGGCAGCTCAGTGCTCATGGGCTCTGCCCTGCAGTAGCACCATCAGGGTGGAGGTATTCAGATTGCCAGGTTCCCACAGTGTCAATGAGAGCACTTCTGGCCTCCTGTGAGGTGGCACCAGCAGATATATGAGTGGTCCAGGAGTCCACAAGCCTGAGTTTGGGGCGTAACACCATATTCCTTTCTGCAGCTACAGCCTAAGGACAGTAATGACTTCTCACAATTCCTAATGTAATGCCTAGGTAACCTCGTTTTCCTCTTTTGGTCCTTCTGACACTTCTTGTTGAACAACCAAATCCCTGCATTGAATTCCCTCTGCTTGACATACCTAGGGTGGGTTTTTATTTTCCTTGCTAAATCCTGCTGTTACTCAGTAGTCTAAGCACCTACACACTGTTCATTGCCTACTCACTGCCTGTTCCCCCAGTTTTTCTTGTAAATGGAACTCCAGTTTTGATCAGATCAGCAAGGTTCTCAGATAAATACCCACTTTCCCAGTTTCCTTTGCAGCCAGGCGTGTCCATATGATCATTTTGGCCAATGAAATATACAGTCTTCTGGAATTTCAGGGAAAGTTTTTGCTTTCCTGATAAAGTGAAATAGATGGGACCAATGCCACCTCTTCCACCTTCCTTCTTGCCTTGAGTGTCAATGTGATGTTTGGACCCGCCGCAGCCCTCTTGCTTCCATGAGTCAACAAACATGAGGACAAAATGCAATACTCTCGGGATGATGTAGTGGAAAGATAGAAAGAGCATGAGTCCATGATTTCATTGTGAGCAGCTAAAGCAACCCCAGCACCACCTCAGCTGTAGGGCCCATGCTTTAGTCCCACCCTATGACAGTCTCAAGTTCTGGAACTTTTCTTTCAAGTTCCAGTTCTTTTCAGTATCTTCTGCCTTTACTTGACTACATAAGAAGGAACACTGGAAAACAGTTCCCAGCTCCCGCTTAGCTCAGTTTGCATATACACTCAAACGGGACTTCTTCAAAGAGGGAAAAAGACAGATTTGGAAAATGAAAGACGGAGCATTCCCACAAACAGAGGAGCAGGCAAGAGGGTGCATCTGGGCAGAAATCTGACAGGAGTAGCCCCTGTGGTATTTGACATCCCTGTTCTGATTTTGAATTGTCCTTTCTAAAAGCTCACCACACGATTCTCATTAGAGTCTCTGAGATAAGCCAGAGTAGGTCAGAGGCAGATTATTTGGTTCATGGCTGTAATACAATATCACAAATCTTTTCCTCTCACCCTACTTTTTTCCTTTTCTTTTTTACCCAAATTGGCTTTGGAGTCCCATCTTCCTGGAGAGGCAAGCTGCTGGTTCCCGCTGACCACGCTTTGTCTTGGCAGCAGGTCTTGTCTGATCAGTACCTAGTATTGCTGGGCCTCTGTCCCTGGGAGACGCCTGCCGCCTGGCCATGCTGTCATTAAGTGGACATCTCATTCCTGCAGAGGTTGTGCAGCTGCTGTGTTTTGCTAGAATCTTGAAGCCAAATGAGAATTTTTTAAATCCTTAGCTTTTATTTGCTGAGTTCCCTGATCTCTTGTGGGAATTGCACCCCTGGGGCACCCTTTCACCTTCCCATAGCCATAGTTCTTTAGGAAGGTGGCCAAGGGGCAAGGGGAGGGTCCCTCCCATGAACTGGTCACAGGTCACGAGCCTGCGCCTTGGTAATGAGTGCCCTATTTGTGAAGAAAGGGAGGGAAGGAGGAGAAACCTCATTTCTCTCCTTCGATTTGTTTTTTAATCAAATCACATTCTTAATTACATTTGGCTGGAATGAAATTATGCCTCTGAAGAGCTTCCAGATGGAACTAGGGAAGTGACTTTAGCTGAACTCTGCAGCCATTTTGGTCAGCATGAAATGTTTACTCCTGAAGGGGCTGCCAGCCTGGTGGTTTTGCTCTGAGGAACAAAGGACCCTTCTGCCCCAACCCTCCTTCCAAACGCTGAGGGATTCTCACCTGGCTGGGTTAGGGGACTTCCAAGTTTTGGGATTTCCTAACACGTCAGCTGGATGGGGACTCTGAAAGGTGGTCCAGTGAAGAGCTTGTGGGATTTATCATCAGACAGGTCAAGGACAAAATACTGACCTAGCCCTTATCTGCTGTGTGATCCTAGGCGGTGCATCACTTCTCTGAGCCTCAGTTTCCTCAAAAGATTTTTCTTACCTTGTTGAATTATTGTAAAAGTGAAATTATATGGTTTGTGCATAGAATTTATTTCCTTCTCTTTCCTTATTCTCCATCTATTGCCTCAGAGAGAGGATGCCCAACACAATTGAAATGAAGTCTCAGATGCTGCTTTACTTAAAGAACCTGTGGTGTATGAGCCACTGTTTTCAGGACACCATGAAGTGGGAGGGCAAACAAAACTGCCAGCTATCTTAAAGAGAATTAGCTCTTCATCTCCAACTGGCCCCAGTGCCAAAGTCCTGAAGTACTGTTCTCCTCAGCCTTGTGATGGGGCTTATCCTGCCTGAGCATTCTCTCCTCTCTCTGGTTCCATCACCTTTGACTACTCAATACCGTATCCTAGAATTTCATTATTCGAATTAAGCAAACGTGATCCAGTTAAAGGAAGACAACTGATGGTGTAGGCTTTGGAAGCCCAAGAAGGATGCTGGAGAATTCCTCCTGGCTCTGTCCTGAGCCCACTGGGCAGGCTGAGGGGAAGGAAGGCAGGAGGAGAGCAGACCTGGTCATGTGGGGCAGAGGAAACTCATATTTTAACCATTGGTTCCTTGGATGTGACGAATTAACCACCCGATCCAAAATGGAGGATATGCAGCCCAGCCACATGATCAAGTCCATCCAACATGCAATGCAGAACAAAAGGCAGGCTAGATGGTATGGCACCTGTGGCTGAAACCTGCAGAGCAGGGCAGCAAATGCCTTGGCACCCAAATTAGTCATTATATTTCCATGCACATGTCGCCATGAGCACAGCTAGAACTCCCACAGGGCACTTGCATTGTAATAAACTTTTATGACAGCTCCTTTGAGATTTTTCTCAGGGGCTTATGCCAAACCACTCCGAAGTGGCTCATTTCTTCCACCCTCAGCCCAGAGGTTATCACCAGGAGGAGCTAAAGTCAGAGGCAGCTCTATTTTCTCAGCAAAAAGATGAGATTCTGCTTGTTCCCTTTTTCCACTCTCTTCTTTACTCTCTAGCTCTGAGTAGAACTGAAACATTATGAAATGCTTCTTGATCAAATATTATGAAAATTCCTACTGAGATACCATTGTATGCAGAGTATTGCTGCTCCTGGGTCAGCTATTCATCTTTGGGTTTAATTCACTGACTTACTAAAAACTTGTGTATGTATGAGTCCCTGCACTTCAAAAATTCCAAAATAGATTCCAGCGTTGCAGCAGACACTGCAGAATGAATACCCAAACCCAACCCCCTTTCTCCTTACCTTTCTTTAACATACAGGCTGAAAAGCTAAGTACTCTGCTTTCCTAGCCAACTTCCAACCAGAATGGCCGTGTTCTGGCCAAGGAGATACATGTGGAAGCCACAGGGAAGCACTTCCCTTTCCAAATAAAAGATAAAGCTGCTCAAGAAGACAGCTTTGGCATTCCCGCTTCTTCCTGCCTGGAAGCAGTCTTGCAAACAGGAAGCTCAAAGCCACATGCTAAGAATGATGGGACTGAAAGATACAAAGGAATTGATAGCCTTGCAGAGCAGCTGTACCAGCCTGGGCTGCCTGCTTCAGACTTCTTGTCATATGAGAGAAGTGCAGCCCAACTTAGTAGTTTAAGTCTCTTACAGTTGAGTTTTCTGTTATTTGTAACAAAACTGATTCCTAAATTACAAAAGCATGGTCCCATCGAGATACTGAAGATTTGGTGTATTTCCTTCCTTCTGACCCCGGTGAGATGGGAAAAGGAGCAAAGAGGAAGATCTCAAAATCACTCACTGTCTCTAGAACTGGGGTGGGAGCTGGTCGTGTTGTGTTGCTTGAGTTGCAGACTTCCTGTTCCTTTGTATTGGGGGATTTTTCAAAATTTGATATTTAGAAGGCTGGATGAGACTCAAGTCTCCTGACATCAAAAACATGAATGGTTTCACTTCTCAAACATTTCAGTTGAATGTTTGCCAAAGTTTTTATCTCAGGGAAACTATTTGCCGAGCTTCTAATATTATGTAAAATACTGAAGCGAGGCTTCCCCCAGAGGATTATATTACTATTTAGTTTCATATTTCTTCTGATGCTGCCAATAAATCATGAACTTCTTCAGAGATGTCAGAGGGCAGCCTGTCTCTCCGACTGCAAATGACAAGCCATGAATAATGCACTCAGTTCTCACAGAGAGGCTCCCAAATCCTTTGGGCTCTGAACCGCTATCAGACAATCGCTTCCATGGAGCCTCATTTCCGCCTGGTGTTGGGTGAGCCCTGCAATGGCCAGTCCCTAGGAATGCCCAGTTGTGGGTCTCAGCTCAGAGGAATGATTCCTGGGGTCGGGCTCACCCTCAGGGAATCTGGAATACCAAAAAGCGGCTGTAACTCCCAGAAGAATGAAACTAGAAAACTCCAGAGAAGGCAACCAGCGTGTTCTAATCTCCTCAACTGGATTAAAACTCCTCCAGGGCAGTCCTGTTTCCCCATAACTCCTAAAGTAGTGCCTGGATCTTAACAGAGGCCCAATAAATATTTATTGTATCAAGGATGGACATATCAAAGTAGGGACAGATGGATGGACAAATGGATGGATGGATTTCCATAAAAAATTGGCAGAAATAGGACAACGAGTAAGTAAAATCATAAAGAATATAGACAGTGACGAATAAAAACTTGTTTACCAAATATCAAGGCAGGAGAAATTTCATGACAATGGCAAGTGGAGAAGAGGGCAAGTATAGCACCACTTTACATAGCAAAGAAGGAAGCTTCGAGACCCCACTGACTGGAAGGTAGGGCAGGTTGTATACATAACTGGTTAATACCTGCTCCAATGTTCCCTACCCTAAGATTTTCATCATTCCTCCTCCCTCCTCATTTTTCATGGAATTCCCAAAGGAACAGTATATACTTGCCGTCTACACGAGTAAATTTGTCTTTCCTCTTACCAGCCTTCTGAAGCTGCTTTCAAATGTCTCATTATTGGCCTCCAAATTGCAATACCCAATATCTTTGTCTAAATCATCTTCTGCTCTGACTATATGAAGTTTTATCTCTTCTGACCACTCCTTCAATTCTCCTGTGTTCGCCTTTCTTGATTTCCACATCTCTGCATCTCTTACTCCTTCATGGACCCTATCCTTATTCTGTCTTCTTATTTTTCTGATGCCTTCTCTGAGCCCACTCCTTCCCACTCAATAAGTTTTTGTCACATTCTGGCTTCACCCTCTTCTCTTTCATGCTACACTCCCCTGGTGACCTGGTTCACACTTATGACTTCGAGCGTCCTCTTTTGGTAAACAACTCCCATGTGATGTCTTTGGCCCCAAGGACTACACTGGACATCGCCATCCACCCATTAATTCACTAACCAAACATTTATAGAGACCTTGTCATGCATGAAGTTTGTTGCTACTAGTTGAGGATACCAGGAAGAATATGATTTCCTTTAAGGATATCAAAGTTTAGAGGAGGAGATAGAATTAAAATGACAATAACGCAGGATAACAATTGTCACCAAAGAGGAGGGCCACCCAGGAGACCTCCAGGAGAAGACTAAGTAGGGGTTGGCTGAGTGGACATGATGGCAAAGGACATCCTAAGCAGAGAGAGGGGAAAGAGTATGAGGACTCACAAGATCATTCATTGGTCAACTAACACTTAGGGGTTTCCTATCAGGTGCCAGGCACTATGCTAGGTGTTTCACAAAATAATATTACCTCACGTTACACATTGTTACCTCACTTGTTAAGTAACAAGCACTTTTCTAAGTCCTTTTCAAACAATATGCTACTTAATCTTCAAAGAATTATAGAAGATAAATATTATTACATTCATTTTACAGATGAAGAAACTGGAACGTCTCTGTAAAGTAAGCTCACTGACTGGTTAAGGCTTACAACTAATAAGTGGCAGAGCCAGAGGCTTAAGGATTGATGGTTTAGCGCCACAAACAGAAACTTGTCAAGCTAGTTTAAGCAAAGGCGGATTTGTTATAAAGGAGCTGGGATGTTTCCCAGAACTCAAGGGTAAGAGTTACAGTGAGGCCTCATGCGGAGATGGAACTGGGGCCTGGAGAGCCACCAGACCAAGACAGCTACTTTCTCTTTGTCCTTCACAGACTGTCTCTCATCACTGCTCCTCTCTCACCATCTGCCACCCTCCTGCCTCTCTCTGTATCTTCAGATTGGCTCTGTCTCCTCTTGCTCATCATGGTCCATGGTAGCATCATGGAGACTCCAAAATGGCATCCTTATTCCTCCCAACTACAGCACTTTACAAGTCAGATACCCACAATGACTCATCATAATCATGTCCACTAACTCCGAGTTCTTACGGAAGAGATCCTGATTAGCCCAGCTCATGTCAGGTAACCACTCTCAATCACATCAGTTACAGTCAGGGAGGATAGGAAGTGGATTACAAGGGGTACAAACGTGGCTACAGGAGAGGTGATTCTCAAAGAAAGAAGCATGGACTCAGCGGGCAACTTCAAAAGGTGTCTTTTAGGGGCTGGCCTGGTGGCACAGCGGTTAAGTTCAGACGTTCCGCTTTGGCGGCCTGGGGTTCACCGGTTTGGATCCCGGGTGCAGACATGGCACTGCTTATCAAGCCATGCTGTGGCAGGCGTCCCACATATAAAGTGGAGGAAGATGGGCACGGATGTTAGCTCAGGGCCAGTCTTCCTCAGCAAAAAGAGGAGGATTGGAGGCAGATGTTAGCTCAGGGCTAATCTTCCTCAAAAAAAAAAAAAAGTGCCTTTTACAGTTGACATTCCATCCCGGATGTTCTGACTGCAAGTCATATTTTTTTCTATCCCACACTGCTTTATCTCAAGCTAGACATATCCAAAATCAAGGTACACCCCTTTAAACAAGCTCCTCTTATTTCCCGATTTCAATTAATGACTTAACGTCAGTTCACTCCCCCAGCTTAACATTTCAAAGTTGACCTAAATGTCTCTTTCTCTTTAATACCTTACCCCTGACACCCTGCCCTTCCAACAGTCAAACAGTCTTCTGGGTTAGTCCATTTTCCATGCCAAAGGATCAGCCACTGTGGTTCAAATGCAACAGTGACATAAAGCCCAAGAGTCAAGTTTGCTGATGAAAGATTGATTAACTAAGCTATTTTGGACTGAATCAAGAAAATTGTAGGAACAATTGCTATTATGAATGTAAAAAAGAAAACTATTAGCAGATACAGAACAACTCAATGAGTAACTTTTGTCAGGTGCGGGGTTGGCCGTGGATTTGGTCTATTTGTTAAACCTGAGCTGATGAAACAATTGGGAAGGAGATGAAAGTAAAGAAAGGGTGAGCAACTGAGATGGTGCCTGGTGGTAGAGGACAATTAGCTGAAGACATGGTGGATGGATGGAAAGGAACACTCCAGCATCAGTTAGATTCTCACCAAAACAAAGGTGGCCATTCTGGATTGATGTCCCCAGTAGTGTGCTGGTAAATGTTTAACAACTGGCCACTCAGGAAGAAAAGCCTCAAATTTACACCAATTTCTGTGGCGTAAACATTCCCATCGTGGCCAATTTCAAACTACCAACCTAACCTCACTGAATGAAGAATTAGGAAGAGATGCTTCCAGCTCATTCTCATAAGCCAGGAAGACTTGGTTCCAGCACACCGCTGGATGTCGCTGACCTTCCTGGCTCTCAGTACGTCCTAGAAGGAAGAGAGCTTCAATGTACCAAGAATGAAGAGCCCTCGCTTCAGCCAAATAAACTGACACTGGGGTCTTTCCATTAGTTAAAAAAAATCTATTCCGAGATCAACTATCTCTCCAATCTTGCCGTGAATCAATTTGTAATTTAGTATACGTTATGAGAAATGTACAAGACAGACTTTGAAAAGGGCTTTTGAAGAACAGAGGAAGAGGGGAGAGGAAATCCCTGTTGGTTCGAAAGAGCTGGAATTTGATCTGAATTTAGTAGAAAGTAGTAGAGGAGGAGAAGAGGCAGTTCCAGGCAGTGGGACTAGGTTGAGACTGAGGTGGGGAGCAACGGCATATTTGGGAACGGTAGAGTCAAGGGGCAGGGCAGTAGGCAGGTGTGGATGGGTAGAGGGGTGAGCTCCAATAAGGCTGGCTGGGGCAGCTTGTGGGAGAACACAGATGCTTCTGCAGCATTCTCTAGCTACCCTGCCCTACTTCTCTACTATGAATGTTTGCAGAGTTTTTTAAGCTCTGCTCTAATCTTGATCAATTACCTCTTTATTTGACTGAAGTCTAAGTCCATTGCTTTCCTTCCATTCCATCTGCTACCTCCCCCAAATCCAGTCTCACGTTTCTTTATTGTCTCTTTGCCCACATCCTTCTCACTTTCATCCTCATCAGTCCCCCAACACACGTATGTACACACACACACTTACACGCTCACTCATAGCCCTGCCACCTCATCCAAAGACCACACTGCCTCCAGAGTAATCTCCATCAAATGCAGCTCTGACAAAGTCCCCCTGTAGCTAGATAAACCTGCAGAAGCATGGGTGGCTCCCCCAAGGCTGACCCAGCCGACTTTATTCGAGCTCACCCCTCTACCATCCACATCTACCTGCTCCTGTCCCTTGACACTATCGTTCCTGAACACACCACTCCCCGCCTCAGTCTCCGTCTAGTCCTGCTGCCTGGACTTGCCTCTTCTCCTCCTGAAATCCAACTCTTTTATGCCAGCAGGGATTTCCTTTCCTCTATTCTCCTTCTCAAAGTCTGCATTGCACTCTTCTTATAAGATATACTTCACACTAGATTGTAGGTTCCTTAATTAAATGCATCTATTGTGAGTGGACCCCATCTTGTTTCCCTAGACTCAGCACCTACTTAGCATCTTGCATATTAAATATGTAAGACAGAAACTGCTAACTGTCCCCTAACATCCAGTCTCTTCTTCTCTCGTCCAGTAACAGAAGGGCTGCTTTTTAGATGCGCACATGGCCACCTAGAGTAAAGATTACACTTCTGAGCTTGCCCTGTGTTAGTCAGCTGTGACCCTGTGCCTAGGTTCTGGCCAAAGGGAAGTGCACCAAGGGGCGTGTGCAGCTCCGGGGTTTGCCCTTTACAGGAAGGAATGCACCCTCCCGTTCCTCTGCCCTGCCCGTCTCTGGCTGGGGTGCAGATGTGCTGGCCAGCCACATTGGTCCAAATAGATGTGAGCAAATCACACTCCTATCAGGAGAGAAGAAAGATAGAAAGAGCTCATCCCAGCTTATACAGAGCCACCTTCCAAGGCAATTGAGCTGCTTAGGTGCATTCCGTTACACAAGAGAGAAATACTCTTCAGTCACTGTCATTTTGGGTCTGACTTAGAGCCTCATTCATGTTTAATTGCTACTAGGTGTTTAATACAATGGACAGTGGATTCTAGGTTTGTACAGGAAATAAGAAAATTGAGGGGATCTTGCTTCATGTGTTTAGATTCAAGTTTTAGGCAACCAGGTCTCACAGGACCCATCCCAGGATGCCTCTGTCAAACACAACACTCATTAGAAACTGGGCTAACCCTTACTTACTTTATTGATTAAAGGCTCTTATCTCAAAATCAAATACACCCCGATTGTGTCAGAAATCATCACAAGGAGGCATGGATGAGCGTGGCGATTCTCTTCTCCTGAAGTGTGGCCACTTGGGGGAATTCAAATAAGGACTAGATTCACCAGAACAGTGTGAGCCAGCGTGGCTGCTCCTCAAGGACCAGCAAGCAGTCTTGCAAAAACTCCTAAACACAGAGCGTCCTTTGACTGTCTTCTGTGTTTAATCTTCTAATTATCTCAAGTGACAGGACGGCAAGGAGTCAGAGCATCAAGCTGATGAAGAAACGTTTCCTCATCTGTTGATGCAGCCACTGGTGACCTGCCCCCGTCTCGCAGCTGATCCTCCAAGAGGCTCACAAATGAGCAGGCAAGCTCCTACCCAAGGCTGCTCCTGGTCCTGGGGCGAGGGGCCACGGCATGGGATGTGCCCTGTCATTTAGCGGAAGTCACCTAGGCCTCCCTGAATGGCCAACGCCCCTAACCACTGGGCTTGCATCACACTCCTTACAGGAATTGTGTACCACATGTCAAGTGAAATAGGAGATACAGGAAATGAGCCAGATTCCTGGGCTTGAGGGAGAGCTCATTGTTAACCAGAAGGGGACAGAACGAGAGCAGCCACACATGGCATTCCAAGCCCTTGGCAAAAGACACAAAGGAAGGCTGTATCCGCCCATTCTAAAGACAGTTTAGGACTCGGATTCTGCAGAGCTAACTTCTTTTCCATTTCCCTAGGCAAGAAACATTGAAAATTCAAAGTTGTCTCTCTGTGTGTGTATATGTGTGCATGCATTTTCAACATGGCTGGCTGGGGATCAAACAGTCTGAGGGTTCTGTAGACATTTAAGAGACAAAGTGGGCTCCACGGCAGACAAAGCCAATTCTGGAAAGAAGTCCAAACGTGAGGGCTGGGAAGGGCCCCTGACTCAGCGACTCAAACCAGGCATCCAGCCCAGCCCTTTCAGAGCCCCGTTTGTGGCATTTAAGATTGGGGTGACAGGATCCGCAGGGAGTCTGAGCATCCAGGTTGGGGGTTGCCCACATAACCTCATCCTCCTCAAACCTGAATCACTCCCCCTTGGGTCCAATTGACTTAAATCACTTATTTTCTCCGGTGGTTTCTTTATGACTCTAATTGCTCTAAAGTCGTCCTTTCCCCAAAAGCTGTGTGCCTTAGGCAGAGACTTAGCTCCTCCGATAGGGTTGGAGGCCTCCTGGGGGCAGGGCCTTCGCCATCTTTCTTTTCTCCCTCCAAAACATGTTGCACAATGCAACCCAGGCAACTTAATAAATATTTGATCAGTTGGTTTGATTTTCCGTGAAAGGATTCCTTTTCTCTGCCCTTCACAAAACAAATAATAGCATCCAGTCACCACGACTATCAGATCCAGAAGGCATTTGCTAAGCACTGGATCCTTGTTCTCAATTGTGAGACCACAAAGCAGAGACGAGCATGCTGAGGTCCCCTCTGTGGGGCCCGAGGCAAACTGCCTTCCCCTCCTTGTCTCCAACCTTCCTGGTTCCCAAGAGAAAGCCAGTGAACAACTCAGTGAGTATTACTGCCTTGAAACGATGAGGAGGGAAATTACGCGATGTAGGTCACTTCTTCACCATTGCTGGTGAAGGCCCAAACCTGGAACACGGCCATTACTCCTCAGAACAGACTGCACAGGCCCGCCGCCTCTCGGCAGGAGGCGTTCATGAGTGCGCCAGAGCACCGGCCACCTTCGCTGGGCAGGTTGGCCTCGGGGGCAGGAGGAGTGGAACACTGTGGGGACAGGACTTCTTCCTACAGGAAAAAACCTGGCTCTACACAAAATGGCTTCCTATCAGAGCCGGAGGACGAGGGGGCTTTTGCCTGGTGACAGCAGAGGAACACTGACCTTTTTGCTTTCCCCCCGGCAGGCAGAGAGTCCATCATCAGGCCCCAGATATCTCCAGAAGCTCCAGCCACTGGTCTGCGTATGTGCGGTGAGCAGCCTGTTCCCTGAGGTGTTCCAGGCCAGCCCCTTTTCACCTCTGTATGGGGGAACAGCAGGAGGCCCAGGGCTCACTCCGTGGGGAGAGGGGGAGCATGTTTTCATCAGCCCCCTATACCCTCTTGCTTGCTCATCCACTCCAGTCACTCCAGGCTCCCACAGGTCCTCACACATGCTGGGTTTGTCCCCACCTCAGGCCCTTTGCACATGTCCCTCTGCTGGGAATGCTGTTTCCTCAGATATCCTTACAACCCTCCCTCCTCGCACTCAGGTTGCTTGAATATCACCGCAGAGAAGTCCTCCCTGCCACTTGCTCCCCACATCCCGCCCCCCCAGCAATCCTGACTCCTCTTTCTGGTTTTCTTTCCTCTGCACACTTTATTGTTGCCTGACATACCATGCACATTTGTCTGCTGCCTCCTTCCCACTTTGGCATGTACGTTCCACGAGGGCTGTTTTGGTCTCTGTTGCATCCTCAGCACCTAAACGGTGCCAGGCAAATAGTAGATGTTCAAATGGACTAAAAATATATATTACATAAACCAAGGACTTGTCCTCACTATTATTGTTACCAGATAGGGGAATAAGTCACCCTTGGCATCAGTAAGGGGCCGTAATCCTTGCAGGAGACCTCTGCTAGAGAGGAGTACGTGGTAAGCACCGCCGTGGCTGAGTGGTGACCCAGCAGATCACTTTGCTAGTGTGCTAGGGCCACCATGACACAGTACCACACACTGGGCAGCTTCAACAGCAGAAGTGTCTCGTCTCACAGTTTTGGAGGCTGGAAGCCTGAGATCAAGGTGTGGGCAGGATTGGTTCCTTACAAGGGTTGTGAGGGAGATCCATCCCAGACCTCCCCCTGGCTTCTGGTGGTTTTCTGGCAATCTTTGGCGTTCCTTGGCTTGTAGAAGCATCACCTCGATCTCCGCCTTCATCTTCACATGGCGTTGTCTGCGTGTCTGTATCAGATTTTCTCTTCGTATTAGGACACCTGTCATAGCAGACCATCCTAATGATACTTGTCATATTGGCACAGCTTAATGACCTCATCTTAACTAATGACATCTTCAACAACCCTCTTTCCAAACAAGACCACATGCTGGGGAACTGGGAGTCAGGACCCCAATGTATGAATTTTGAGGAGGGGACACAGTTCAACCCGTGACACTCCCCATCTTATCCTGAGACAGAAAGTTTGCCTGATGGGACCATCCAGTCCTTATGTCCATCTTACTGCTGGCCAAGGGAAGGAACATGGACGTCAGACAGAGCTGGCCAAAGACCAGCCTAGGAGCCTGTCTCCACCTTCCTCAGGCCTCCCCTTAAGATGACCATTGTCCTGGCAGTGTAAACCTCGGAGGCCTCTACTGCCTGCGGCCTGGAGGGAGGCCCTCTGCCAGCTGCCATCCTGCAGTCCTTGGGGTGGTTGTCCACCCCTCAGCTGGACCCCAACTGATTCACCAGGAAGGACAATTCCAGGCCTTTTTATGTCCAGCGACAGCCCCTCACTGGTGGGAGCTTGTCAGCACCCCAATCTGGACTTTGCACAAACAGTGCTCCTTCGTGAAAACATCTACCCTGAAAAGCCAGAAAGTGGGAAATAGGCTCAAATGAATCGTTCCAGCCAGTGGGGGCTCACTGAAGGGGGGCTCAGATAGCATCCACTTCCGCCCGCAGTTGCCGATGGGCCAAGAGGAATTTCCAGAGAGCCCAGAGCGGGTGAATCTGCCAGCACCTAACTAGGACACCACACGCACAGTTTCTGATACAAACACTTCGAGAAATAGAAATGACAAGATTCACCCTGAGCGGCAACCTAACAGGACATGGACCTTTGACAGCCTCAGTGGGGGCTGTTCCAGAGCTGTTCCATTAGCATCAGCGTGTGAACGCTGGTCCCCACCTCCCTGTCATGAGCCCTGTCCTCGGTGTTTTATAAGCTGGAGTACATCGGTGGGGCAGGCTCCCCAAGAGCTTCACACACGCTTTAATTTGTGTGTATTTGCCCCTAGAAGGAGCGGTGAAGAACACAGGATGCTTTAGTTTTTACAACCCACGACATTCTGATTTACCAGAACTAGAACGGGAATAATTGAAAGGCAATGCTGTGAGCCTGGACGTGTGATCCCAACAAAACGTGTGCCCCAGTTTCCTAAAACTGTCTACAAATAATGCTTCCATCTCGGCTGTGGCCAGGGTCAGAGGAGAAAACGCTTATGCCCTGCACCTAGTAGGTCCTCACTAAATGCAAAGAGAGTCTCAATTGAAGGAGGAAAACCTTCCAGCGGTTTGCAGGAGCGTTCAGGAAGCCCCACCCTGGGCTGCTTTCGCCCTCCTGCCTTCCTGTAGCGGGGTAGGGGGAAATGGGCTGTGGGGAGCCTGCTGCAGCCAGAGGCAGGGGACCAGGAGG
Organism: Equus caballus; assembly: GCF_041296265.1. Lineage (NCBI taxonomy): Eukaryota > Metazoa > Chordata > Mammalia > Perissodactyla > Equidae > Equus > Equus caballus. The sequence goes on from NC_091704.1 coordinate 26,496,558, forward strand.
ATCTCAAAGTTTCCAGCACTCCCTGGGCGGCAGGGTGCTTCTGGGGCTCCCTTCCTCCTGCCCAGATTTAAATGACAGTACGAAATTTGCATTTAGTCCCCTCTGGGCCTGGCTCAGTGACCTAAGCCTCAGGTTTGAAATACTTCTGCTTCCGGAAACTGCAGGTTCAAATCCCAGAGGGTTTCTGCTCACCCTGGCATTCTTCTGAGACAGATCATTTGAATAAATGCAATTTAGTGACAGCAGCCCTTTCAGAGGAGGCCTCTGGAAAGGCGAGATGGAGGCCCTGTGGGAGGGCATGGAGGGTCAGAGCTTCATCCAGGTTTTCCCCACGTCCTTGCAGATGTCAAGCGTGCACTTAAAACTTTGGGGAAACGGGAGAAAGCTCACAGCGGATGCTGTGCCAAGGCCTGGACTCTCCTTGTCTTTACTTGTGAATCCTCTGTCATTTGCTTTTTCCCAACTCTCTCTGCCCTGCGAGTGGACATATTTCAAGAAGGGGAGCGCTTCTGCCTCAACTCTTTTCCAGATCTGGAGAAGGGTCTATCCCTCCAAGCCACAGCCATAGGAGGGATAGTTTAGCTCAGTGGTTACAGCTGTAGACGCTCCACCACCACCACCCCCCCTCCCCCCCACTATCAGGTGACCTGTATGTAAATCCTGGCTTCTCCAAGTCCTACCTGTGTGGCCTGGGGCGTCTTCCATGGCCCACACCAACAACTACACTGGTCTCTGCATGTTTCAAAACTTCCCGTGTTATTGACTCTAAGGCATTGCCACATGCCCCACTGCCTGAGCTTGGGGACTTAGGATGAAGGCTCTCCCGGAGATCGCCCACAGCCCAAGCAGGGAAGCAAGGAAACACCAGAGCCAGCAAAGGCTTCCTAACTTTTGAGATAGACACTCGAAAGTCACTTCAATGATACTCCCTAAACTCCCCAACGTTTCCCACAGCCAGTGACAATTTATATGGCTTTTTAGGGGTCACCGTTCTCAGGGCTCTGAGTATAAAGGGCTATGGAGAGACACCAAACAGGGGAGAAAGAGAGGGACCCTGTCTCAGTTGGAGTCCCCAAGAAGATAGAGATGGGTTAGCGTATGGGATGTTGCTTAGGGCTTGTTCCTGGAATCAATGCCTGCAGAGGAAAAGGGAAAGAGCAGGTCGGGCAGAGGGAGAGGTTGAGCGGTCATAAGGTCTCAACGGAGGCCTCAGCTGACGTACAGGGAGCTGGGGTGCCCTAGAGAGTTGTCCTAAGCTGGGAGGGAGCCAGGCCTTTGTACTTCCTGTGTGGATTAGTCATTAGACACGGGCTGCTCCCGGAAGGGGCCTGGCTCTGGGCAAGGCAGCTCTCCCAGCAGAGGCAGTGTCCAAGCAGTGCCGATAGCTGAGGACTCTCTTCCAGGAGGCATGCCCCCGACTGGGAGAGTAAGCCCTCCAGGCACAGGGGCTTACAGCAAGGACCACAGGGTCCACCACAATCCCCCACCCAGCTGACCTCTTTCTTCATGAGTAGAAATATCATTCACCACATTTTGGGGACCAGAGATCTTTCACCATTAGCACAATGAAAAGAGAGGATTTCCTTTTGGCCAGGGGTACTCCCAGGCTTAATCCTCCCACTGAATCTAGGACTGTGCACCAGTCACTCAATTCACTGGCAAACAGCAGCAAGATTTCAAATTGTAGAGTCCTGAGTTAGAAGGGAACCAAAAGGTCACATGATGGAACTTTCATCCAAGGCAAAGACCCCCATTGCCTCCCCAGCAAATGGTCTTCCATCCTCTGCCTGACTGTTCTAATGCCTGGACTGGGGCAGGGGCTCCCTCTACCCCGGGCCTGACACCTGTATTTATTAACAGTCCTTTCTAACATTATTATCAACATCCCAGGAAAGATCACTGGTAACTCATAAGACAAATCCCTCATTTGCGTAGATGATCCTTCAGCTATCTGAAGACAAATATTCTGTTTCTTTCCATGGGTACCATCCATGCACTTACCCAACATCTGTTCACTCATTTGACTCACGTTGCCCTTGTGCCTTCTGTCAAGCCCTTTCACGGACATCGAGTTATTCAGTCTTCATAAGAGGATAAGGATAAGAATAACGCTGATGGGTAGTTTACATCCCTGGCTCTTGCCCTGGGAAATCAGGGAAGGTTTCACAGAAGAGGGAGGCACTGAGTTGGATGTGGAAGAATGACTGGGATTCCAGAGGGGATGGCATTCCAGGCTGGGGGAGTAGGGCTTATGAAGACCTGGAGCGTCAGAGAGCTTGGCACATTTGGGGAAAACCTGTCATATGACTAGAGTGGTGGTTCTTAACTGAGGTCATTGCTCCCAGGGGGACATTTGGCAATGTCTGGAGTCATTTTTGTCACAACTAGAGGCAGGTACTACTGGTATCTAGTGAGTTGAGACCAGTAATGCTGCTAAACATCCTACAATGCACAGGACAGCCCCCACAACAAAAAGTTACCCGGCCAAAAATTTCAATAGTGCTGAGGTTGAGAAAACCCAGGCTAGAGCTTGGGGAGAGGGCAGGGACGGTGACTGGGGAAACTGGAACCAGATTCTGAAGTGCCCAGCTAAGAGTTTTAATATCTTCCTGTTATCTGAAGGATTTCAGAGCCAAGATTTGGTAAGAAAATTGAAGAATGATCTAGAATGAGCCAAGTCTGGGATCTGGGAGACTGTCTGGAAAGTGTCGGGATTGTCATTCATTCTTTCACTCATCATTTATCAAAGAGTTAATGAGCATCTGTTATGTGCTAGGGTCTGTGCTGGTCCCTGGGATGTAATGATGAGTAACAACTTTCCAGCCCGTGTCAGTTACCAGCAGCCTTTGGGCCCATGACACCCTGAAGTAATGCAGGGACAAGCCACCTTTTCCCACTCCTGTCTATTTCATGTTAACCTTGTTGCTGGAAGAGCCCTTAGACATGAGGCCCAACTCCATCTTACAGGTGAAACCCCCAAGGCCAGAAGGGCTCAGGGACTTTGCCAAGATCCCCCAGCTGGGTAAGGATCCAACCAAAGCTGGTGGAAAACTCCAGCCCTGAGCACCAGAGAGCAAAGGCAGAGCCTACGTTCCATCCTCCCCCTAAATTTCACATTCTTCAAGTTGAGGTGCCCCTGACCACTTCCATGGCCAGAACACTTCTGAGGCCAGGGCAGCCTTGGGTTAGATTGATCTGGAAGCATTTCAGCCCCATGTTGCCTCTTCTCCCACAATGAGGTCTCTGGGGAGGCTGAAGTCCATCCAGGAAGCAAAGGCAAGCTGGGGATGAGGCCTGGGAATTCCACCAGTGAGAGGGCAGACAGCCTGCCAGACCTGCCGACTGGGACATGAAGGCCAACATAGGGGGTGACACGGAGTCTCACCTGGATGTTCCCTTGTCTAACCAGTTGTTAAACAGGACTCTTCCTGTCTCTCAGTGTTGCCTGAGGCCCCCAAACTGAGAACAATAGATGCTCAAAACCTCACCCTCTAGAGTGAGGTGTTGGGTCATCTAGCAAACAGCCTCGTCTTATCCGTAGCCTGCAGGTGGTGTGGGTGAATGCCGGGAGAACCGGTTTGGAGTCCAGGAAGTTGAAGAGGCTGGTAGGAAGGATTTCTTTAGAGAGCGTGGTCAGACAGAGGCTGTCCATTAGGGGAGGAGGGAAAGTGAGGAGGCAGTTGAGGGGGTCCTCAAGGAAGCCACTCTAGACGGGCGCTTGATTCGTCTCCAGGAATTAGGGTGGACGTAGAGGCTGACTCCTGACTCACAAATGCAAAGTAGCGGAGCTGGGAGGCAAAGCTCTGGCTGAGTGAGGTGGTGCCTGCATCCAGATGGGCCCTAGGAACAGTGCCAGCTGGAGGGGAAGGCAGAAAGGGAGGAGGGGACACCAACAGAGGATGGGCTTCTAGAAACCAGGAGGCGGAAGAAGCACACCAGAGAAGAATTGCCCACGGCGAGATACTACAGACAGGAGATCCCCAGGAAAGGGACGAGCGTCCAAAGAACCCGTCAAAGCACCCCACTTTCAGGATAATCCCAGAATGCCCTGACTCCAGATTATAGCCCCATCACCCGGATTCTGTGCCCTTTGTTTCAGATGCCCCCTTACCCCCAGGCCAGACCCTGAAAGGGACAAAAGAACAGCAGGCTGAATAAGAGGAGGTGGAACAGGCAAAGAGACCTTCCACCACAGGCTTCCAAGACCAAATCAGGCCAAGAAAGGGGTGTGTGTGCAGGTGGGTGTGTGTGAGTTATGGGGGCAGATAGGGGCAAAGAATTTGTGGATAATAAACTATTTTGGATGATGAAACTAAGCTTGAGCGGAAAGTCAGGGGACTTCAGAGCCGTGGGCAGAAGAACCAGGGTGTAGCACGGATTAGAAGGGACGACGGTTGCACTTCATCGAGTTCTAATCAGTCGATAAACAGATTACATTTGTTCAGAGAAGCCCAGAGCTTCCTGGGCTGGTCATGCCCTGGTCGAGCACTGGAGAAAACATGAGGAAGGGCTGGCCCAGTGTCAGAAGGCACTGCTCCACGTCCTGGGACCACTGTGGCCTCTGGGTACCAGGGAGGAACCATGCCACTGGGCCTTTTGGTGATGAAGATGACAAGCCAGGACTTGGCTCTCCACAAAGAAAATCCCAGGCATCAGAACCGGGTCGAAGGCCATGGGCCCTGACTGCAGCCCAGCCCTGCCCGCCAGGAGACTCGGCCTGGCTCACACCACGTGCCAGGATGTTGGCCCTCCCTCCCTTCCCACATGGAGATCTGAGTGGAAGTGGCCTTTCTTCCCCCTCTGCTGATGAGAATGTGTTGGCAGTGAGCCTTTTCAGCGTGCGTTTCCTTCCCAGGGAAGCTGATGCCTTCACAAATGAATTCCTTGCCTTGACACCGAGAATAGCTGCTACCTCTCTCTCCTCACTGAGGCCCCCTCTGTTCTGGGTCCTGTGAAAACAATGCCTGGGGTCACTTTTGTCCCAGCAAAGCAGGAACTGGCCAGCTTCGTACTCAGGGCGTGGGTGGAAATCCCCCACCGGCCCTGCAGGGCCCCAGCTGCGGGGACCCCAGGGAAGAACTTAGATTGGGCTGTCAGGACAGGGAGGCGGGGCCAGGGCCAGGTCCTTCATCAGTGGTCTCCAGGGAAAGTCAATAACGAGGCTCTTATTCAGACCAGCAGTGTGACTGTAGAGACGTGACTTCACATTTCTGAATCTCAATCCCTTCATCCATAAAGTAAGGATAATAATGTGAACTCAGGGAGTCGTTGGGATGATTAAATAAGAAAAAGTATGGAAATTACTAGTTTAATAATCAAAAACCCCCCATGACTTGGGCAGCCATCCTTGGTCGCCCCACTTCATGCCTGTGTGCCTATCAGCTCATCGTCCCATTGGCTATTCTCCAAAGGCTGTGTGGGAGGTGGGAAGACAGCCTGTGGTCAGTTATGAGGCATTGCTAGGGCAGGCTGCTGGCAGCCCCGTCCCGTCCCCGGTAGAATACAGTCCAAGGGCTGGACCTTGTCCTTCCAGCTTTACAATCAATCTTCTCTTACACCCTCCGTGAGCTCTCTCAGTGATCGAGACTTAAACCAAGAGTGGTCACAGGTGGCCCCTGGATTAGCCAGGCTGCTGCCAAACTGTTGATACCCAGGTGAGAGGGTGGGGAGGAAGAGGGGGCACCTTCCCATGTCCAGAGTGCTCACAACACCCTGTCCAAGATGCTGATGTGCCGAACCACACAACCTTCTCTTCCGCAGGGCACCCATTTTTCTGAGTTCCCTTGAAGTTTAGTCCCCTCCTTGTGCCTTCATCAAATGTGTTAATATTACACTGACTATGCCACTATGAAGTAGATGCTTCCACAGGCCTGGAGAGACCTCACTGTCCTCTCGTTACATGTTGATTTAATTAGTGTAGCTTTTACAGCCTCCAACTGACTGAGTGGCGGGGAATACTGGACATAGTCCCAGCCTCCTGAGGCCTCAGATCACCCCAGCTGTCAGCCCCTTAGAAACCCCCGCACGCAGAAGATCTCCAGCCCAGTGGAAGGGGCAGTCTGGCCTCTGAGTCAGAATGACAGCAGCATCGATGTCTGAAGAACTACATCTCTGGCTTCTTCTAAGCTGTTATTTGACGTGTGCCACAGCCGAGGGAGGAGCCAGGAGCCAACTCAGAGCAATAATCTGGGGGACCAGGGAGCAGCTGCCCCAGAAGAATTAAAAGGGATAAAGACAAGAGTTCAGATCTGAGGCTGCTCAGAGTGGAACTGTTCACACGGTGCTAGGTTGTCTGGCTGCACTCTGCTGCTGGAAATGAAGTGTGCGTCTTGCCAAGTTGCAACAATAGTCAAATTTTGTGCCGTGAGTCATCTTCATGTCTTCATTGTTAAATCCTGGGTCGGTGGGTAGGGATTCCAACTATGACTTGCTCTTGCTGGGCTTCCCCAGGTGGATACAGGCTTTGGCACTGGCCCTGGGATGCTGCGGAGGCCCGGCTTGCTGCTTCACAACAGAAATCTAGCGGGTACGGTTCTCCAGGCCCAACGGTGGCAGAAGGGAGTGTGGTGATGTGTGACATTCCCAAACTGTTTGAGAGCTCTAGAATTGGCCATTCCTTATGAGTACAAATGACAGGGGGTCACTGTAACCCAAGAACCTGCTCAGGCCACACAAGTTAGGGCTGATGCAAAGCATCTGAGAGATGGGGAAAGACTCAAGAGGCCCAGATGCCATATTAGAGAGAAAAAACTGGTTTGTGAGCTACCTCAAGACTTGACCTTTTCTGAGTCTGGTCTGGGTGGACCTCTACAAGAAACCCTTCTCTTCTGAGGTAACTGAAGAGTCTCTGTTTCATGATCCAGCAGGAGCCCTCATTAACATCTTCAGCCAAAGAAACAATGGAAGGCTGAGAACACCTTGAACATACAAGAGCTTCTCATGGCTGTGGCACCCTGAGCTGTGCCCTTTGGGAATGAAATGCCTCCATTTATTGAGCACCTCCTCTCTCCAGAGCCTGAGAGGGAGGCCCTCTTTACACGTGATATTCTTCAAGCCTCACAAGAACTAGGTGGGGTAGATATCATGAACTCCATTTTGTGGATGAGGAAACAGATGATCCAAAATGGCTTTTTAAAAACCCAAGGATGGAATGCTCATACATTACTAGTAGAAACATAAAATGGTGTGGCCATTTTGGAAAACAGTCTGATGGCTCCTCAAAATGTTAAACCTAGAGTTATCATATGACCCAGCAGTTCTACTCTCAAGTATACACCCAAGAGAATAGAAAACATATGTCCACACAAAACTTGTACATGAATGTTCATAGTAGCATTATTCATAATAGCTAAAAGTAGAAACAATCCAAATGTTCATCAACTGACCAATGGATAAAAAGATTGTAGTATATCCATATAATGGAATATTATTCAGCAATAAAAAGGAATGAAGTTCTGATATATACTACAAGATGCATGAACCTTGAAAACATAATGCTAAGTGAAAGAAGCCATACACAATAGACCACATTTGATTCCATTTACATGAAATGTCCAGGGTAAGCAAATCTATAGAGACAAAAAGCAGGTTATGGTTTCCTAGGGCAGAGGGTAGAAACAACTGGGATGGAGTATGGGGTGACTGGGCATGGGGTTTCCTTATAGAGTCTTGAAAATATTCTAACATAAGATTATGGTGATGGTTGCATAGCTCTGTAAAATATACTAAAACCATTGAATTATACACTTTAAATGGATGAATTTTATGGTATGTAAGTCATATCTCAAGAAAACTGTTTTTAAAAAGTAACATGGCTGATTGAACCCTAATGGATATCTGTGCCTACAATGTACTCTTTGAATTTAATGTTTCGGGCTGCGTTTCCAAGAAGAGCAAAACCAAGGTTATCTATGTGTTATGGTAGAGAGCACAGAACTCTGGTAACAGGAAGATCTGGACTTGTGTGACCTTGAGCAAGTTATTTAGTCCCTCTGTGCCAATTTCTAAGACTTTTATGAAGATGAAATGGGGTAATACCTGTCACAAGTTCCTGTACAGACTTGTGTGGTTGAATATATGTTAATTATACCCTCCCATTTCCTGGAAAGGAGACTCGAAAGAACAAGCCAGGGTCCCAGCCCTGAAAAAGGATGAGGGCATGAGTCACAAGACCACAACAGACATTTAGGAGGAAGGCCAAAGCTGATGCCTGTCATAACTCCTATGGCCCCATGTGAAGACTCAGGCTCCGGAACAACTCTGAAATTCCAGACTTGGGTCCAATCAACAGCCAAGCGATGATGCTGAGCTTCAGACTGGGGGAGCTTGAGATATTAAACCCCTCTTCGCCCTGGGTATGCCTGGTTCTGCAACTTATGGGAAGCCTGAGGAGGCTGTGGAGGCTCCATCTGTAGGGAGTGGGGGACTTCAGAAGCAGGGCTGGAAGGTGGGATGTTTTCAAAGCAAGAAACAGAGAAATATGAGTAATCTCAATCCTTTAAAGACTGTCCACTTCTCAAATGGCCATTTGAATCTATAAAGACTGTTTCCTTGTTGAGAAATGGTCCCCAAAAATGCTATATGGATGGGAGAAAGAAGGTTGCCCTACTTAGATCATCTACAGCTTCATAACTTTTCATTTATCTCATTTATTCCCCAAAGATCCCCATTCCAAAGTCCAAATTCTAGGCCAGTGGGCTCAGAACACTCCTTTTTCCCCAGAGCTTAGAGGGCAAAGGAGGAAGCAAGCCCTCTCCATTCAGTCTCTGCTGACCCTTCTTTGTTCTACTGTGTCTTTAGCACTTGTTTTGAAAGAGAGACAGGGAAAGAAGAGAAAAAACATATAGGTGTATAGTCAAAACCTCAGCTGCTGATTTTCAATTCAGTCAGCCCACTTAAGACTCAGGAATAGCAGCATGCTTAGTGATGTGGGAGAAAGACATAACGGTAAGCGCCTCGCAGAATCGCTGTGGTAGAAGACGGCGACCCAGTTGAACAAATTGTAGATTTGGAGTCAAGTGGAAATAGGCCTACGTCTGAAACTTCCTTAACCCTCAGACACCAACCTCAAAAGGCTGTTATGAAATATCACTTGTAAAATGCCTAGCACAGTGTCTGGCATTAAGAGGCCTCAGTAAATGGTAGGAAAAGAGAAGCACATGACACAGTGATGGGCGCAGTCATAGATCCTGCTCCGTAGATCCTGTTTCTCATGGATGACGGGGGTCAGATAGCCAAGATGTGACTGAGAAGAAGCCAGGGGTGTGCCAGGGCATGGAAGGGTCTAGAAGAGCCCAGTGCAGAAGAAGCCAGAGGAGGGCTGTTGGACACGTAGGTTGCTTAGTCTGGCAACCTCAGGCCAAGGTCAATTTTGGCTCCAACCCTCAGAACTGAGGTGTTTCTGTCCTGGTTGGAAGCTTCCAGTGAGGGAAACGCCCCACCCCCAGGTTGCCTGCAGAAGGAAGCCACACACTCCATCAGGGGAACTGGCAGCCTGGCAGGAGGAGGGCACAACCTGACGCGTGCATTTACAGCTGTGGAAGGGACGAAACACCCAACGGTGATCAGCAAAACTGGACCTCACTTGGCAAGCAGCTGCCCCATCCAGCCCATTCAAAAAGTTCAGAATTCTGCAAGGCGCATAGAAATGCAGCCGTTTGGAACGATTCAACAGCCGACTCTTCTCCTGGCTCAGTCTGAGGCTTCCGTTGAGCCTTTAGATTCAATAATAAAGAAGGAGGCCACCGTTTACATCCCAAGTCCTTTGTGCAGACTGTTCCTGCCTCAGTGGGTTGCAGGTTGTCCGCAGAGAAAAAAAGACAGTCGCTTTTATTAACCCTCTTTGTGGGCCTCAGCTTGTCCCCAGCCTTCTCTGATGACAAGCTTTTCTCCCTCCAGTCGGGCACGTTCATCTGGGAAGCCAGAGAGGAGAAGGTTTCAAATCAAGGCAAAGAGTACCTGGTGAGAGGCGAGAGGTGAGCTGGTGGGGCGGGGCAGAGATGAGGACCAGGGAGCACGTCCTTAAGAGAAGGTGATTCCCACCAGGGCCTTAAAGGTTCTACGAGGAGAAGAAAACAGTGCTCTTTAGGCAGCTTAGAATGATGGCCTGGAGACCAGCAAAGGGAGCTCAGAGGCAAGCTACAGGCACCAAAACGGAACGACCCAGAAAAATAAAGAAAACAGTGCTGTGAACTTGAGGCTCATAAAGATGTACCAAAGCCTGGGATAAAAATAGCTTATGGTTCAGTTAATGTAAGCACATGGCATGAAATTTTGAAGAGTGAAAAGTAAGGCTCCCCTCCCACCCCCATATCCTCACTAAGCAGATACCCCCTCTAGAAGTAAGCGTTGTTAACAATTTTGTGTATATTCTTCAAGAGATAATCTCTGTATCTATAAGCACATTATATAAAATCTTCCCCACCCCATAAATAGTGGTCTACTGTACATGTTGTTCTGACTTGCTTTTTTTTTCTACTTAACAATATATCTTGGGAATTACTCAATAGTTCTGCATAATTATTTACAACTAAACATATTTATATTATTGTCACTTATCTGCTATAAAAAGTATCATTTGGGCCAGTCCTGGTGGCCTGGCAGTTAAGTTCGGCATGCTCTGCTTAAGTGGCCTGAGTTTGGATCCCGGGCATGGATCTACACCAATTGTCTGTTAGTGGCCATGCTGTGGTGGTGGCTCACATAAAAAGAAAAAAAAGAAGAAGACTGGCAACAGATGTTAACTCAGGGTGAATCTTCCTCAGCAAAAGAAAAAAAAAAGTATCATTTGAATTTCAGCTCTAAAATGTTTGTAAATCAGTGTGTTTGGTGTCTTTTTTCCTTCCAGAACCTCACATCTTGGTGAAATATATTATTTCTACATTAAGATCGTATATGACACATTCTGTATTACAACCATAATTTCCACAGATGTTTTAATTCTTTGTCTGACAGTTGAATGGATTCAGTACTCACCACTGTTCCTCTTGCCGAAGTTTCTCCACTGATCTCATTGTTAACCAAAATTTGCCTTGTAGTTTCTTCAAAAAGTGGTCAACCAGCTTCAAAAAGTTGGTCTTGCATATTTGAAAACGTTTGTCTTCTGCTTTTACGTTTGATCAACGTTTGCTGGGTATAAAACTGTTGGATTCCTCACATTTTCTTCCTATGATTTAAAAAGTGTTGACCATTGCTGTGAAGAAGCTTGATATCAGCCTGGTGCATCTCCTTGTACAGGTGACTGTTCCTCCTCCTTAGGATGCTCACAGGATTCCTTATCTTTGAAGTCTAGCTACCCTGCTATGATTTGATGCTCAGTGTACCAATTTTCCTTGGGACATGGTATGCCCTTTTGTAGTAGAAATTCAAGTCTTTTTCATTTCTGGAAATACTCTTGAATAGTATCTTTGAGTATTTATTTTTTTCCATTTGCTTGGTTCTTTTCTATGTGGATACTATTTGTGGATTTCATTTAACTGATGTCTCTATCTATTATTTTCATGTTACTCTTCTCAAATTCTACATTATTTCCAATTCATTTGGCTTGCTTTTCACTCCTTTCTTTGTGTCCTTCTTGTATTTCCAGCAGTGTTTATTGCCTTTTGTGCTTATTCCAACGCGGGCTTCATTCCTCTCTGTCTCTGTGGACGTTCCCAGCTCCTGGGCCGTACAGTCCAGTGTTAAAAGGAGGGGCTCTGAAGTCAAGGTTTGATGCCACTCCCCAGAACCTAACTCTGGTTAAGTTACTTGACTTTTGGTATCTCATCTCTAAATTGAGGAAAAGGAGAGCATTTACCTTAAAGGGCTGTGTAGGGATTGATGAGTTGATACATAAAAGCACTCTGAATCATCATGGGCACAGTTTAAATTCTGTGAGTTGGCAAAAAGAAATGATGATGATGAAAGCAGTAACAACAACAATAATAGCAGTAATAATAATAATAATCACTATTTCTTCCCTGAGCTCTTATGTCTCTGCTTTCAGCTCGTAGATCAACTTGTAACATTTTTTGAATTCATGGTGATATGGTCGTGTTTTCATCTACTTGATGGCCACATTTTTCTGGTGCCTGTTTTTATTACTTTTCTTCCTCCTTTCCTCGAGTTTCTCTTGTAATACGTTTGTATAGATCCTGTATTGATTCTTTTTTAGATTATTACCTATGTTTCAGAGGCTAGTTCTTCCTGGACCAGCCTTTGCGGGAGAGTCCCATGGGCAGGCCAGCCTGGGTTTCAGACCAGCGGAGACAGTCTGCAGGATCACAGAGCTGTGTATGTGACTGAACTGTTTTGTCCTTCCCTGAAATCAACTGTCACAAGGCTCTGTGCTTCCCCATCCTCTTCAACAAATTGCCTCCTTCAAAGATGATTTCTGTGTGTTCCTCATTCTGCCTCACTTCTCTGCCACTTGTGGTATCGGGCAGGGGCCAGGGAAGCTCCCGGACCTGCTGATGGACTCCAGTGCCACCGGCTCAAATGCGAGGGGTGTGCGGTTGAGCCCCTCGGAGGGTGAGAGAAAATTCTGCTCTTCCAACACGGCCTGAGAGGTACAGATGGAGACTTCCTCCCTCAGGGTCTTCCTGTACCGCTAAGGATCTGTGCTCCATTTGGCAGCCCTTCCTCATCGACTATGGTTGGGGTCACAAGATGCCTCTTCGTTTCATCTAAGACAGAATATGAGTTTCTGTTTCTTGTTTTCCTTCTTTGTTTCTGGTGGGGTTGTGGCTTGTCAGAGAAGAGAGCAGAACCCCAGCAATGCCTCTGTTTTTGAGAGCAGTTAGGAGGAGTTAGACCGCATAAGGCAGCCACAGTGAGGGAGGGAGGCCTCCGAGGACCTCATGGGCATTGAAAGGCCTTAGGCCATGGGTAAATTCGCCTTCCCTGTGCAGCAAAGCCCACCTCACCACAGCTTTACATGAGCTCTCAGAGATCCGGATCCTGCTCTAGGTGAAATAAGGCATTTTTACCACCTCATACAATCTCCTTATGCTTACGTGCTCCACACCATAACAAGTGCTGTTACAGCTTTAATCGGAAAAGCAAGAGGAGCCAGGCACCACTCTCCTCTGGTGATTTGTTGTTAAAAAGTTATATTCCCTCACTGACTACCAGGCAGTGAGCCTGTGTCCCCTTGGAGTTACCAGAACCAGAACCACCAACTGGTGGATAACAGAAAAGAATATTTTTAAATGTCTCCTTAATTAAAAAAAAAAAAAAAAAAAAAGCATGAGCGAGCTTGTCTGGTTTCCTCTTTACTGCACTTGAGGAGGGTCCCACGGGGACTCCTGAGTCACCATGTCAGCAAGGCAGAAAGTCATTTGCTACCTGGCGTGAGATCATGGCTGGTTGGAAATGCCTCACAAACACGGGAAGCCACTTGCTCTGCGGAGGTTCCTGCGCTCGGCGAGACCAAGTCCCACAGAGAAGCCTCGGAGGGCGCAGACGGCCTCCTCAAAGACACTGCTTTTGTAAAGCACGTGGTGGAACTTCAGGCTGTCAGACAATTGCTCAGAGAAAGAGGCACCTGCGAAGGTCATGGGGAGAGAGACGCGCACCGCTCCCTCTTCAATTTCACCTGAACCGCTGGCAGGATATTCGTGAAAACCCAGTGGGACCTGAAGGGCGAGGAGACCTTGAGTGTGAAGTCTCTGCCTCGCAGTTTAGAGAGATGTTTTTCACACATCATCATCAGTTCTGAGTCCCCCAAATCTGCTAGAGTGACAGCAATCAAAATTGATTTCAGGAATTTCATCCACAAATTAAATTTACTGGTTCCCAATATGGAAGCTCAGTGGTTTTGTCTTGCTGCCCGTGAGGGGACCGAAGGTTTTCAGGTATGACATGTAAAAGACAAAAAGCATTTGATCATCTGGCACAATTGAATGGTTTACGAGTGGACACAGGGGGCCGTTTCAGCTCTGAGGGCCAGACTCGGCAGGGTCCTCTGAAACTGCTGGGGCCACTTACTCAGTGTGCTTTTAGGAAGGTTCACGTCCTCCACTGTCTGATTTTCTCCAGGCTCATTGGGGTTTCTTAGGTGCTGTGTACACGGGCTGAGGTATTGATTGCCATAGGAAGCCATCCCTGTCTAAAATTTTGTTCCAAGAGAGCTCTTTTGCTGATTGTTTTCTGGTCTCTACTCATGGTTTTCACCTAGAGAGAGTTCACCCAGCGTCTAGCCCATAGGTCTTATCTGTGGGTGGTGGCACTCCCTGAGCATGATAACAAACACTCTCTCTCTGGGTGACACGTAGGCATCCCAAAGAGAGCAATGCTTGTGTGAAGGGCTGTTGGCTGAGAAGGCAGTGTTCTGATGGCCAGGGGGCGACCTGGCTTGGCCAGCAGCCCACCCCCAGCCTCCTCTTTCTGGTCCATCTTGTTTCCTAATCGACCTTTTATGTAGACCTGGGAATGTTGGATGTGAAGGCAAAATAAAAATGATCTTTAAAACTGAGCTTCCTTATACAGATTCCTATGTCCCCAACTAAGAGGGTCAGAATCACTGGGTCTGGGTTGGGGTCTAGGCGTGAGCGTGTCTGCAGCCACTCAGGTGGTTCTAATGTAGGTGGTCCAGGACCATGCTCTGATAATCACTGCAATACAAGCTGATTCATAGATTAAGGAGAATATAATGTATTTCGCTAACATAAAAAAAAACATTAATGGGCTCATACTTGCCTTCCACTGTCTGCTCCTAACCACTGAGAGGTGATATGCTAGCAGGATCGGGACCAGTCCACCGGACCCAGAGATGGAAAATGAGGATGTGCTCTGGACCGCCTACCTTGTTTTCAAACACACACACACACATAAAGTGACACCTACACACATAAAATTGTGTTTCCTTGGCTCAAATGAAGATAAAATTGATCATGTCACGTTGCTCTATTGAGTGAAAATTTGAAACAGTTGTTGAAGAATTCCACCCACCTTGCTTGATCCATTTTAAAACCCATTGTGGCATCTTTTCTTGAGGGTCGGAACATGTCTTACATTTCTCTGGGTCCTCTGCAGTGCTAGGAACGTGCTTGGTACACACAAGAATTAATCCCATGAGAGCAATAGAGCACAGTTGCTTATGAGTGTGGCTTGGGAGTCAGTTGCCTGGCTTTGAATCTGCCACTTTACTGGCTGGGTAGCTTTGGACAACCTTTCTGTGACTCAGTTTCTTCATCAGTAAAATAGGAAAGATAGCAATAATACATGCCTCATAGGATTGTTGCGAGTGATAAATTAGTTAATATAAAGTACATAGATCAGTGCCTGACACAGAGTAAGGGCTAAATGTGCTTGCTATCATTACTGTTATGATCGTTGTGATGGTGGTCATGACCAAAACCAGATGGTGGGACCAAAGTGTGCTCGCACTGGTCCCTAACATCCTTTCAGTAGCTGTGGATGTGCACATCGCACTATTCTGGAATGGAAGCAATGCTCAAACTGTTCTGAAGTACATTTCATCTTTTCTACATTTTGTATTACTTAAAGGAACATATTTACAAGGCAGCAGCCCATTTAGAAACCATCCACGGAGGAAAAGCAAAATTCCTTTGAACATGCACATCCTTCAAGTTAGTTTATCGGTAGAATTGAAAGGTTTTTCCTGGTTGTTACCATACACGGCGAAATAAGGCATTTTCTTTCGAAAAGCAGATTTTTTTCTTCTTCTTCATACTTCTCCCCACCTGGAGAAAGAAGACGTCTCTAGTTTGGCTTTGATGCAAAGAGAAGAGGGAAGAAGCTGTTTTTTTCCTTTCCTATTTTAGAACTCCATTCCCTGTGCAGGAGCGATTCACATCGCATCACACTGAGGCGCAAGACCTGGGCACACCAATCGCCAAAACACACTTCAAGTTTTACAGCTTATGTGGACATTTAGGAAGTAACATTTTTCACTACTGTTTCAACTTTGCTGAATAAAAAGGAAAAGAAAACAAACAAGAAAAACAAAAATAAAAGTAGGGAGGAAGAGCGACCATTATTCCCCTATCTGACTTTTAAGCAACCCAACATTCTCCAAAATGCGGTTATTATGAAATCCTTGCCAAAAAACAGCACAGGGTAGGAGAAAGCCAAAATATTCATAAGGCAGTTATATTTGTAAGGCTGTATATTTATAAGGCTGCCCGTCAGTAGGCTATTATTGGTCCTGGCATAGAAGACACCAAAAATGTCACCAGTTGAAAATAAATCTCTCTTCTCTGGAATCTCACCCCCTAATAAATAGGACCCCCTGCTTGGCCATGGCTGTGCTCCCTGACCCTCCCCCTTATGTCAGGGGCCAAGTCATGCTGGGGTCATCCTTGAGGTCTTCCAAACTGGAGCTGGAAGAAACCCCTTCCCTGGTGGAGAACTGTGAGCTGAGAGGATCAGAAGTCTGTTTCCTATCTGGAGAGACTATTTTAAAAGAATAAAGTCAATATGTAGAGAACACAGATAATGAACGCTGAGGATGGGTGTCGGAAGAAGCCACCACGCAGAGGTCAGCAACACGAAGGACGGGCAAAGGGCAATGTCACAGCAACAGTTCAGTCCGGGAAATGAACATTTTCAGGACTCTCTATTTTGGATCAAATTATCTTCATTTACTCGTTTCATGGTTATTTATAACATTTTAAAACTAAAGACTCCTGAATTGTTACGTCAAGCCCTGTTCTTTCTCCTGAACTAACTCCTCCTTGAAAGCCCCACTTGGGTTTCTCAGTGGCATCTCAAAGTTAATGTGTCCAAAACTGAATTCTTAATCTTCTCTGAAAAACTTGCTCCCTGGCATCTTCTCATTTCGGTTACTGGCAACGTCCTCCTTTAGTTACTCAAGTTAAAAAATCTGGAGCCGTTTTTGATGCTCTCTCTCTCACACGCCACATCGAATATCAGGAAACGGCTCCACCTTGTCAGATAAAGACTCTAACCACTTGTCACCATCTCCACTGACACCGCCACCCCCCAGGGCCCAAGCGCCATCGTTTCTTGCCTGGATTATTCTAATATCCCCTACATTTGTCTCCCTCCTAACCACGGCTTCTCATCTCACTTGTAAGTCAGATCATGACTCCTCTCTCTACTTTGGGTCTTTCAGAGTAAAAGTCTTTACCATGAATTATAAGCCCCTCTAGGAATAAAAATAGAAATAGAATGTGAAATAATTTTTATTCTCCCTAACTCCCCTACTCTCTAGCCATACCTCCTCCCGCTCTCTGCCCGCCTCACCGTCCCCTTACCCAGATCTGTCCTAGCCACAGCCCCGTCTGTCCCTGTGCTGATCTCAGACAAGGCAAGCACACTCCCATTGCTACCTCGGGGTCTTTGCTCTTGCTGTTCCTTCTGCCTCAAACACGCATCTGCCAGAGAGAAGCATGGCCAGCTCCCTCCCTCACTTCCTTCAGGCATCAAATCAGAGGATTCTTCCCTGACCACTCTACCTAAAACAGCACGCCTTCCCCTGCTCTTCCTGGGGACACACATCACCAGCTAATACCTTATTTGTTTATCTCTTCCTCCCACCAGAGCATGTGCTCCGTGAGAACAGGCATTTTTTTGTTCATTACTTGTCTTCCTAGTGCCTAGAACCCTGCCTATCATGGCAGGCACACAAAAGATGGTTGCTGAACGAACCACTCAGAAGCCTTCCAATATATCTCACGTTTAAATCCCTTTTACCCAAGCTAGCTTGAACTGGTCCAACACCGATGTAAAACAGTTTATTGTAAACTTCACCTCAGTCACATTTCTTTCACTAAAATGTATCAGATTAATTAATGTTTACTTTCTACATCTTCCTGTCTTCTCACGGACCACTTAGTAATTCCTGAAACAGCTGCCATTTAACAATTTTTTCAGCAATTTAGAAAAAGCTCAGCTCTCCTTTGCTACTATATTGTATTATTATAATATTGTGACTACAGTGACTTAATAACTTTTATTCAACTGACAATATTTGAAAGTCATGAAACACTCATTTCCTGAAACCACAGCTTCTATTCGCAAATGAAATCACAAATCAAGAGCAGCGAAGTGCTGAATTCTACGGTCCAGGCTACATTTAGAAGAAATTCTCTTGCCTTTGAATAATCTAAGCTTGCCACTTCTTCCATTTCTCCTGTTATTCAATTTTAACAATCTGAGGACTTTTTCTAGCACTGGCCCACTGAAAGCTAAGAAAACATGTCCATATCAACTCAGTTTATTTGTTTACGTGACCGGTTATAAACAAGGAGTTGATGTCATGGTGGTTCAAGAATGTTGGCTAACAGATGGGCACAAGGCAACTTTTTGGGGTGATGAATATGTTCATTATTTTGATTGTGGTAATGGTTTCATGGGTGTATACATAGGTCAAAACATCAAATTGGGCACTTTAAAAATATGTCATTTATTGTATGTCAATTATGGCTCAATAAAACTGTTTAAAAGAAAAAAAAGAATGTTGGCTAAAATAGGGATGGGAAGGTAACGTGGGTTCATTTGTCATCCCTGGTCTCCATCTCTACTCTAAATGGCCACAATGACTGTAAGATGTCTCTGCAAAGACGGTCCAGGAACACAGAAGGATGTTCTGTCAGGGAAGATCTCAAACTCTTGGTTCCTCCAAGTGGCCTTTCCTCTTCCTTTGCTGACCCTCCTCCTGAATCTGCCTCATTACAAAATGTCCTCGTGTTTTAATGGACCCACATGAATTTAGATTTACCCTTAAGCAGCATCAGCTTTCAAAAAACTAAGAATAAACCTCCAAAACAGAACCAATTTTCCTATCATTTTATAGTTTTGATTTTTATTTCTACTTGGCATTAATGAGATTTTAAAATGTTACCATGGACTCACTTATTTCAACTTCCACCTATTGACAACCTCTTGACATTTAGATTCTACTGTTAAGACTGGATGTCAAAGAGAAACTTTAAAAATATTTCAATGAGGGGTTGGTCCAGGGGCGTAGTGGTTGAGTTCGTGTGCTCTGCTTTGGCAGCCCCGGTTTCACAGGTTTGGATCCTGGGCGCTGACCTACACAGAACTCATCAAGCCATGCTATCTTTGGTGGCATCCCACATACAAAACAGATGAAGATCGGCACAGATGTTAGCTCAGGGGCAATCTTCCCTAAGCAAAAAGAGGAAGATTGGCAACAGATGTTAGCTCAGGGCCAGTCTTCCTCACCAAAAAAAGTAATAATAATTTCAAGGGATTAAATATTCTGAAAATTGTAGCTTAAAAAAACCTATTTGCCAATATCACTTCCAGATATATATCTACAAGAACTGCACGCAGGAAGTATCAAAGAGATACTTGCACATCCAAGTTCACAGCAGCACTATTTACAATAGCCAAGAGATAGAAGCAACCCAAATATCTGATGGATAAATAAACAAAATGTGGTATATACATACAACGGAATACCATGCAGCTTTTAAAAGGAAGGAAACCCTCTCACATGCTAGACATGGGTGAACATGGAGGACACTCTGCTAAGTGAACTAAGTTAGTCACAAAACGACAAATACTGTATAATCCCACTTACGTGAGGTCTCTAGAGTAATCAACTTCACAGAGAGAGAAAGGAGAATGGTGGTTACCAGGGTCTAGTGGAAGGGAGAAAAAGGGGAGTTGTTTAACAGGCATAGAGTTTAGTTCTGCAAGATGAGGAAGTTCTGGGGGTCTGTTTCACATCAACGCAAATATACTGAACACTGCTGAGCTGTACACTTAAAAAATGGCTACGATTGCAAATTTCATGATGTGTCTTCCTACCACACACAAAAAACCAAAGTACATTTGCATCATTTTACATACAGATCTTTGATGGAGGTGGGTTGTACGGATCCTTACAATGCATATATCGCATTTACCCCTTACAATACAATTTCTTTTTAAACCACAAACACACACAAAAACCTCTCATAAACTTAGCATTTATTAAATATATTAAGTACTGGGCATCCTAATTATAGCTTATTAATTAGGGACGAATGACCAAGTGTACAGACTGAAGAAAAACTGGCTGTTCTGTCTCATATTTTATCTTTGTGATTATCTGATTTATGCCTGTCTCCTCCACTAAGCAGAGAGTTAAGCTTCCGTGTCTGGTTTTGTTCACCATTATATCTCCAGGGCTTAGAAAACAGTACATACATATTTATCAGCTGAATTAATATAGAATTAAACACTTGGAGATGTCGTAACACCCAGGTCTATAATCACCAAATTCAAGTGTAATAAGAGATATACCATAAAGGAGGCAGAATCAACTTTCAAAAAACTAATTTTAATCAAAACAAAAATTGTTGATCATTAACAAGTTTATAAAACAGTGATTTAGTTACATAAATAAATTGATATCAGTGTATCAAATCTTAATTACTTTCAACTTCATGAGCATGTTTACATGGGTGATGAAGTACAACCTTTTTTTTTTCTTTTTACCTATTATAATAAATAAAATGGAGCGCATGAAATAGTTCTTCTAAACAAAAATACCTACAAACATACCTCTAGCATGTTCTCTAATGAAGGGAACAAGAGACACTGGACAACTTTTGCACCAAAACATAAAAATTGCTTTAAAAAGCACAAGATTACAGAACCATCAGCTAAAGTAAAGACACTATACTGTAACCAAAGTTGGTATTTAATAATATAATGAACAGTTTGGTAGTTAGATCTCCAGTTTGGTTATTTTAAAGCATTAAGACAAGGCAAGATAGAAGGCTGCTTTCGTTTTGAGTAATTCTAGAGAAAATAAAACATATTTAAAAAAAAAGAAAGAAAACTGAAAAGTAGAACAGTCATACCTACACAACTTTCTGTCCTGCACAAAGTCAAAATACCTATGCAGAATAGATCTATAATATATATAATGTTACTTGTGCACAAAGGTTAGCTTATTATTAGCTCACTGCAAAGGCGTAATGTATCATATGTCAATTGTCTTGGAAAACATTTTGCGTTTTGTGTCAAAAGGATATTTCTTTTAAGTTTCCTAGGCTAGGAGGCACGAACCCCAGTTCCGGCATACTGTATATTCTTAATGCTAAGGCTTGCTGCTCTGGCTGTGGATTTTGTTGTCCCTCTTTATTCTAGTGCCTGTTACAAGCATGTGTGGTGTAGTGGTTGTTGTCGGTGGTGGTGGTGGTGTGTCTTGTGTCTATGTGTATACATATATATATGTATACAGAAGTTGTATAAATATATATACATATAGAATTTCTCCCAATAGATCTCAGTCCAACCATGCAATCCAGAAGGTGGCTCTGCATAGACGCCCAGCATGAAGTTCACCGCCTGAGCCAACCCTGAAGCAAGGCGCACTTTTAGTCCTTCTGATAGGTTTTCTCTCAGTTTTTTTTGTTTTTGTTTAAAACCAAGCTACTGCAGCTTCAAGTATTTTGCGTTACATAGAATATTTTTTATAAATTAGTTAATGTTATATTTTCAATATTCAGACATATACTATAATATATATACAGTACAATAAATGCTCTCATTCTTTTTTTAATTTTTTTTGATAAATCCCTGAGAATGTATGTTGACAGTCGCGAAGTTTCCACATGCACAAGCATCGTGTGCCATGCTTCTGGACGAACAGCACTGCAAAGCCACGTGGGTCAGCCTTTTAACTATTAGTATTTCATTTTGTTGGTTTGTTTAAATATGCTGAAAATGTAAAGATGAGTTACAAAGGAGTAAAGCTGAATCCATTCGAGGTACTTATCACAGGATGGAGGTGTTCTGTTTGGTTTTAAAGCCATTTCGATTACTTTTTTGAGGCTGTGAACGTAGACAGAAAACAGGAGAGCTGTGTGGACTTTTGCCACTCGACAACATATACTCAGTGTAAACCAAACCTTTTTAACCTCTCTCTCATACAAAACCAAAAAAAGAATTAAAAAAATATAACAAAAGGAAAGAAAAACAAAAAGAAAGAAAAAGGGAAAAAATTAAAAACACACAAACTTTCACAACATGACAATTTAGTCAGCAAACGCAATAGAACTATACACATATAATACCGGTGTGGCTCTGTTCTTTAAGTTAAAAAGGGTACAAAGGCAGGCTCAAGTAAAAACAAACCGCCCCTCCCCGCCCACCCCCCGCCCCCACTCATCCGAGTTCCATCAACCGAACCTCTCCCGAACCAGCATCATCAGTTTCTTTTTGCCTTTGTAGATTTGTTTCAGGTTGTCAATAAACTGTGTAAACTGAATGTGTCCATCATGCGCCATTAGGAAGGTCTCTCGGGCCTTGCTGAGGAACTCGATAAACTCACTATAGTGCCGAGGACTGATGTGCGTGAGTCGTGAGTGCGTTGTGTTGATATAGGCCCCGATCGTGGCATCCAGGAGTTGCCTCAAGGGGGCTTTGTCCAGTGACATGAGCTTACCAGAGTTCCTCCTTCCGTGAAGTCCCACCATGCCAGGAGTGGTCAGGGTGCATCTGCGCAAAATGTCTGACAGTACCGTTGCACACTTGACACTCTTGACCACCAGAGGTATTATAGCTGCAAGCTCATTTTTACCAAGGGAGTGGCTGAGCGCACAGGCCCACAAAACGTCATTAATGGCAGGGTGCGTGTCCTGATTGTAGCTCAGGTTGAGATGGGTCATGGCCAGGGTGGCCAGCTTGTAGGCCCTCATGGGGTACCCACGGTGCTCCATGTACCGTGCTATCGTAAAGAGCTGGGTGTAGCTCATGCCGGTTGTAGCAGCGTCGAGAACAATTTGGTACGCCGTCTCAAAAGCTATGTGATCCTTTTCGCACAGGGTCAGCGCAGAGAGGGCACAGTTCTGAGGGTCCTTCATGGCGCACTGCAGTGCGAGTGTCCGGGCACTGCTGGCCAGCTTTTCCTGCTGGTGGCAGTCCAGGTGGAGACGGACGATGGTGCTGTTGGACATCACGGTGGTCGCAACTATACTTGTGGCCTCAGTGGGAGTAAAGAGCGTAAACCAGCTCTGCATGATGCTATCCAGGGCATAAACACCTGCAAGGAACACAGAGAAGGCCTGTTACTGACGAGGAGGCTGCCTATTTCCACTTTATAATCAATGCTTACATTGTTAACCATCACAGGACACGAGCTGGGCCAGAAAACCCTGTAAGGTAATGTGCCTGGGAGCAAGCTTTTAGAATAAGGTTATCATAGATTGTTATTCAGTGAAATGCCTGAAAGGAACATGAACTTGCTGTAATAAAGAACTAATCCTCTCGGTAGCTGGTATTTGCACTGTGCTGCTTGCCATTTCAGACAATGGCTTTTTGCTAATGAGTTCTAGTTCACTGGGGCCTCCTGTCAGTTACCAACTACAGAATTTGTGTCTGAAAAACTACAACTCTTACCAAAATAGAGAACCTTTATATGGTGTGATTGTGTGTAAGTTTAAAGTATGCACAATACAAAATGATTAAGACACACAAAGAAGCAGGAAACTGTAACCCATAATCAAGAGAAAAAAGCCAAGAGAAGCAGACCTACAGATGACTCAGATGTTAGAAACAGCTGACAGGTCTTTAACCATTTTAAGCACAGAGACCCAATATGCCTCAACTGTAGGAAAATCCTAAACGTGAGTGATGTAAAGAAAAGGTGCTAAATTGCAGAGAGAAATTAGCTGTACATGTTGGTGCAGGGGTAGAGAAGTTGAGTGGCACTTCTGGAACTGCCATTATCTCTGTATTGCTTCACTAAAACATCACTTCAATAATCTAAACCTAATTTTTAAACTGAGATCAATTTTCCTTTTTCCAAAATAACAAACCATTATTGAGTAATAAAAGAAAAAAAAAAGAATTTTACAGTGTCTACTGTGTATCTAAACACTGAGGTGACAGTGACTTCTCAGCAAGAGCTGTGTGTACTTTTCTGACGCAAACAGGAAGAGAGTTTAACCAACATCTATTTTAAACAGCCCCCATTTTGTTTGTGTTTGTTTGTTTGTGTTTGTCCTTAGTACTGACGTCCTGCTGCAGGGGGAGAAATCTGGCTGGCGGGTCTCACACACTGCAGCTCACAGGCAGCCACGGAATCCTCTTACAGCTGGCTCCACATTCTCACACATCTGAGAGCTCACCTAAACCACACCCAGTGGTCATGTCTTGGCTGGATACCACGACATTCGCCCTCAGAGGAAGAAGAAAAAACGCAGTGCAACTAGATAACTTCACATTATTTTCATTAAAATGGACTGAGCCACTAACCTACAGTCTCAAGTTAGTTTCAAAGGTGGTTTCCAATCTACCCAAGATTCACTCCGGAACCCTTTAATATAAAACTGTAAACTTGATTACCACACAAGGTTACGAAAGGCCCTGAAGAGTGACAGAACTGAAGAAAAAAATGTTTACTCTCTGACTTGCTCCATTTTAAACAAGAGGTTAGAGCCCCACAAACGTGACAGTTTGGAAGAGGACCAACGCAAGTGTGGATAACTGAAGGGTGGAGCTGGGGGTTGGGGGAAGGGGCAGGAGCCTTGGAGCAGTCAACGTAAAAGAGTAACGACGCTCTTCCATCTGGAAATGATGAGTTAAATCCAACCATGAGGCACCTGGGAAAGCTCCTCCTCCCAAGCTGACCTACCCACTTCAGTAGCACAGGTTACCAGCCACCTGACCATCTCCCGCCGTCGCCAATTTAAGGTAGACAGTGTCATTCGCATAACCTATAAAGACAGGATAACAAAACGTTTTGGAAGATTATCCTAAGTCAATGGAAAAAGAAAACAATTCATTACAAGGTATAAATTACTAGGCACACTCCCTACTACGGGGTGGAAGGAAAGCCTTCTTTAGAACAAAGCTCTGCCCATGAATTTAGAGTTGTCCATGGCTTCCCTAGCTGGCCTTGCCCCATAACCTAAGAGGCAGGAGGTCCACATTCTATTCCTAGCGGGCCAGCGGACCAGATGTGGCATCCTGGGCAAGTCACTCAATCAATCACTCTTTTCATCTGCAAAATCAGAGGCTGGACTGGAGCATTAAACACAGTCCATGCCGCCTTCTCCTCCCCAGCTTTAACATTCCCTGGTTCTAGATTTCTGAGGCTCTTCATGAATTAATTCTGACTAGGAACCCTCAATTGGCAAAGGGGTATTTTATAATAATCATTATAGTTATTCCTTCAATCTCTGATTGCTCTTTTCTGGTGATTATGAAGATAACCCCAGGTCTATGGAAAGATATCATCGTTGGCATCATTAGTGATTTGATTTTGTTTTTCACTTTCTAATAAGAGATCCTAACATAAAATTATCCATCTCGGGGCCAGCCAGGTGGTGTGGTGGTTAAGCTCTTGTTCTCCGCTTTGGCAGCCCAGGGTGTGTGGGTTCAGATCCCAGGCTCGGACCTACACACCACTCATCAAGCCACACTGTGGCGGCATCCCGCATAAAACAGAGGAAGACTGGCACAGATGTTAGTTCAGGGCCAATCTTCCTAAAGCAAAAAGAGGAAGATTGGCAACAGATGTTAGCTCAGGGCCAACCTTCCTCACACACACACAAATTATCCATCTCTTCCTGCTTGCTTTCCCTGTTCTTTAAGATTCAGAACATCCAGGGACATAACACTCCTAAAGCTTTGGAAAGGCCTTGTGGGATTCCTTTCTGGGGCCTAGAAAGAATGAGGCAGGGTATGAGCTCTCAGCAGTTTGCCATTTATCCAAAAAATCTGCCAGACTTCCAAATAACGAGAAAGCTTGTGTTAATGGTTCTTTCCTTTTTTTTTTTTTTTTTGTTTGTTTGTTTGTTTGTTTTTTTGGAGGAAGATTAGCCCTCAGCTAACTACTGCCAGTCCTCCTCTTTTTGCTGAGGAAGCCTGGCTCTGAGCTAACATCCGTGCCCATCTTCCTCTAGTTTATACGTGGGACGCCTACCACAGCATGGCTGCCAAGCAGTGCCATGTCCGCACCCGGGATCCGAACCAGCGAACCCTGGGCCGCCGAGAAGTGGAACGTGAGAACTTAACTGCTGCGCCACTGGGGCGGCCCCGTGTTAATGGTTCTTTCTGCATCATACCTTTAAGAGGCAAATGATGATAAAATATGACAAATAACAAAAATTTATTTTTAAAAAGAAACTTCTAAAATGCATTGTATAGCTTAAATGCAATCTCCTAGACCGTCTGCTTGTACAGTACTATATATGGGAAGTACATTTTCCTGTAATTCCTTTCTTTAAACTTTATTATTAATCACTGGAAGAATTCATAACTAGAAAACCAGATTAATCATCTAATCAGGGCATTGTATTCCCCATACTTTAGGTAACTGAAGGATAACAATTTCTTTCATTGCTTTTTATTAGGGGGTAAGGAACAAACGTTAACAGAGATTCCCTGAGAAGAGAAGAAATACAAACTTTTCAGTTCCTGGTTTACACAGTAATCTTTTCAGAAACTATAAGGAAGCAAACACCTATCTGCATGACTAACTCAAAATGTCCTTGGTCATGTGTCTAAGCAGGCCTGCTGGAAGCTGAAACTGGACCCTGGCCCAGTCGTTCCTCCTGTACCTCATTTTCTCAGGGTTATAAAAAGGAGCCAGAACTGCCCACCTTTATGAAAATGCAAACATCAATAAAAATGCACACTTCCTCTAAAAATTTAACCCTAACAGCTGAATCTTTATTATACATGATGGCTTTATTTAAGCCTCTTATTAGAAATAATTCTCCATGCAGTGACGTTAAGGCTGTAAATCAGAAAATTTTTTTTTTTATTGAAAGATACTAATAGGGCTTCCAAATGTAAGCCCCTGCCTCTCAGGCAGCAGTCCCGTGGAGCAGGGAATGACCACCACTCTGAGTACAGTGCTCTCCGGAAGCCTAACAGATTTGTGCACCAAAGAGTCATTTACCAGCACTAACGAACCCAAACAAAGAGAAACCTCAGTAAGATGGTGCCTGGAGGTAGCAGTCCTCCGTGCCCCAGGGAAGCCCACCAGTCACGAACCTGCAGACCCAGCTCCAGAGACACTTTCAAAAGAGTGATGTCTGGCAAACTGTCCATGAGAGTTGCTATTTTAAATGCATCTTGGGCAAGCTTGAAGATGTGGGATGAGGAGTGAATGTTTTTCTGGATGGATTCTAACACTGTTTCCAGCCTCCGAACATCGCCTGCAATGAACAAGGGAAAACCAAACCAAATCAAAGTAAAGCAAACAAACAAACAATTAATCATATAACAACATGCACATACAGATGCACATGCACACACAAAGGGAGGGAAAAAAGGAAACAAAACAAAACAATAAAGCACAAGTTAATTTACCTGAAATGTTCACAGATGGCACAGATGTTACAACTAAGTGTCCCAAGGTTACTGCAATGCCTAAGAATCTGGGCTTTAAAACAAGATACCCCGGGACACACCCTCAATGACTAAAAGCACATGTGACCCAGAAGCAACATGAGATAGTAAATAGTTCTCCTACTTCCTACTTATGTATCTTTGGTGAATATTTCAGGGAGAAAAAACACGTAACCTAGCTTTTTAATCCACTCCTGATCCTCAACTACCGTTTACATGGCACGCTAACTAAACCTGAACTCTGCTAGCAACAGGTTTAATGACGCAGTTGCTCAAAGAAAATGCCAAGTTCAAATGAATAGCACCTATTTTGTCTCATAAGTTAATATCTAAAGAAAAGGATCCTTTACAATCTAACGTTAGCATCACTATTGAGAATTTGATAGAAAATATGATCCTTAAAAAAAAAAAGGCAAACTAACAAAATAATCACAAGGCCTCAGGACAGCTCAGTACCTTTGGCAGCAGTCAGCATGGTGGATGCCAGCTCACACTGCTGGGATTCTATGTGGCTTAGAGTGAACCAACGAGGGTATCGGTTGGGAACAACTGATGCAATGTGGTGTGGGCGGGTGAGGTCTCCCGTTGGAGCAGTAGATTCCAATACTAGTAACCTGTAATGAGAAGACAAGACAGGTGGCTCCCAGTTATTACTTGTTTATCACTTTGGCCACAGGGACTGGCCGGAAGCCAGAGGAGTGGGTAGATGCGGGGAGAAGCTGCTCAGGTCCTTGATGCAGGAGGAGCTGGGACAGCTATACTCTACTGTCTGGCTGCCACAGTCACTTTGTTAATTGCTTGTTACCCAAACCTAAGAGATTTCCTTTCTTTAGTATCACTCAGAAAATTGCAATATTCAAGGAAATTAAGATGTAAAAATTAAAGGTCTGAAACACAAGTCTTGATGTTTACCTACATTAATATTTTTTAATCTTCTCACTCACTAAAAAACAAAAATCAGGAGAAACCGAGTGTCAAGGGAATATTTAAGGCTGGGATGACAACAGGCAGGTATCAGTGCATAGCTGAGACAAATAAGCTAAACTTACGAAAACAGAGAGGGGAAGTAAAAACAAAAATGACTTCCTTTCCACATATTCACACTTTCTACAGAATTAGTTCCTTATTACTTCAGGAATTTGTAGTTAGAACATGTTCTATCCATGACATAGGCGATGAGGAATGCAAATGATCCAAGTATTTGTCCCCTGACAGTCTTGCATAAATTCACTGTGTTTTCTGATTTCACTCAATCTTTGATTAAGAACATGTTGACAAATAAAGGACAATTATTGAAAATGAAATACAAGCTTAGTGATCTCTTTCAAATGCAAGTACCAAAGAGACCAGCAGAGTAGCTACAACTGTATTAATTCCTTCCCAGTCATCAAAACACTGACCTGCACACTCAGAACACCAGTGTTAGGGACTATGGAATAAGAGCTGGGGACAAAAAGGAGTTAGCAGCTCGGGCTGTGATGCTGGCCTTGGGGCCCCACCCAAGAGCAGTGACTGCTCTGGTAAGACAAATGCCTCCCCACCTTTTGCTTTTATCTAGGGACAAAGAGATGGTGGCATTAGAGGGTGACATGGTAGGAAATTAAGTAATAAGAATTTTGGTGGGGTTGCTATTTAGCTTTTTAAGACACCCAGAATGTCCCTGTATTCACGGGCAGACCTTTTCAGAGTTGCTGTAGAGGAAACTAGTCAACATTCCCGGAAAGAGGAGAAATGAGTGCTGGAGAAGTCCTTGCTCAGCTCCCGCCTGCCCCTACTTCCAGAAGGACCAAGAAGCAAATAAGCTACAAGTCTCTTTCCTTCCTGTTCCCCTGGAGGCCTTGAGATGCTGGAGGAGGTCACACTGCCTCCCTTCCATGGCAGTTCTGTGGCCGGCAGAGTAGTGGCAGGAAGAAGAAGAGTAGAGGTGGAAGACAATGTCCCTGGTGTTTGCTGGGATCCCCCTGAACAAACTGCCGGGGCAGCAACCAAGGGTGAACATCAATGAGTTTGCAAGTGTTATAAAAGCAAGCCTTTCCGCCTGGCAGACACCTTCACACAAGCCAGAATCACAGAAAAAGCTTATGCTATTTTACTCTTAAACTTAACAGTGGCCGTGGCAATAGCATCTGGTGGCATCACAACATCATCATCCTTCCCGTTACAACAGGAGCAGAATTCTAAGGATTTGAATAAGTATAGAGCTGAGCATCTGTCTTCATCTGACAACTTCCATTTCAGCTTCCAAAATTGGGAATAGGAACTCATAAACTGTGCTCTAAAATACATACCAAGTGGTATAAAGTAATTTGGTGGGGAACTTTTGTTTGTATTAGCTATTTACTTTTTGGTATTTTAAAAATAGACAAGAGAACTTACAAGGTTTCTCTGATAGGTTAATGAGATTTCTTGTTGCCAAGGAAAGTATGTCAAATTAAAGGATGTCAGCCTCAACACACACTGACACACAGGTACACACTCACACACACACGCTCTATGCATAAAAATGCGGCCTCCTGAGAGACATAAGCGACAGTCACAAAGGCAAGGATTTGTTTTTGAGTCTACTACACTGGTTGCAGACATAGACTCTGAGGAAAAGCTTCTATGGAATCAAACTATTCTCCAGCACCCCAAGCTTGCAGGTGGGGACATGGCTTGTCTTTAGGTGACTATAACAGGCTCTAATCTGTATTTTAACATAGGAGTGTTTTAATTTAGAAAAAAAGGAAAAGCTCATGTGTTAAGAAAGGTGGATATTCCTTTCAGCTTCTTAAAGTTTAATAGGCTACATATAAGATTGAAAAACATAATCTTGAATTCATCAAAAAATATTTACCTAGAACAAGTTCATGATAAAAAATAATTTGGCGAATTGACTTTAAAAAGGAAAGTGAAAACAGAAAGGTGAGTGGCAGAGAACAACGTATTCTAACGTTATTACTGAAAAGGAGGGGCTGCGGAGGGGCTGGAAGCAGTCAGAGCTGAGGTGGGCAGATCCTAGGAGACCCGTAAGCGCGATGCCTCCAACACCCGATATAGGTGCCGGCTTCTCTCTCCCTCCAGTGAGATGATGGCCTTCCTGTACTATTGATGGAACGGGGAAGGACAGCAGCTGCGAAGGGACCCCTCAATTATTACAGTCAGTCAGGTATACTTATTAATTACCACTTGTTGCAAAAATCTAATTTTTCAAAACAATTAATTATTTAGGAAGGTTCCAACTTTGCTGCCTGTGGTTAAACTTGGCCTGAAATTATTTTCTATTCCCAAATTCTAGCTTCAAAAAAAAGTAGGAAAAAGCCACCATGAGCATGAGTATGACAGCAGTAAATGATACAATTCTTCCCTTACTTTAAAACAAGCCAACAAACAAACCACAACCACAACAATCCAAGAAGCATAAAGAAATAGTCTCTTCAGCTTTTCTGCTGCCTACAAGAAACATGAATGAATGACAAGTCAGTTAACGGCCATTTTTCCCAGCAGGGAACTTGGATCACCGTGGCCCGCTGGGCTGTGGATACGTACCGCATTGCTCTCAGTGCGATTTTGTATGCCAATTCAGCATCATGAGGTAGGAGAGAGGTGAAGAGATACTTGGCAAATGTGTGCATTGGAACGCTCTCCCGATGGATTATTTCGCCTAAACCACTATACGGTCCGGCTGTGGGAAGAGAGCATACACATTTTACATTCCTAAAAAAGGAACTGAAACTTCTTGTAAAGTATATTTTAAAATTTTTATGCAAAGTTATAACATATACAAGCTAATCTAGTTAAGAATGTAATCTAAGTGACACAGTAGAAAGGAATACAATTCTTAGTCAAAAATGATTCTACAGGGTATGGTATCTAGTATCAACTTCAGTTCAGGAACAACCCCCCAACGGTACACAGCTAAAACGAGAATCACAGAAGCAAGGGCAGAGCTCTCTCACATTGTAACTGCTTCAGAGAAAGAAACCCGATGAAGCATAAAACCTCACCGAATTCAAGAAAACATCCTCTCTCAACATGTGATATGTGAGCATCCAGATTTTCAAATGCACAGATGACTCTGCAGCTTAACTGTGGAAACCGCCCCTAGACCCGATCAGTCTGAGGGGCCCAGACAAGCCAGGTTTCCAGAAAAGAGTGCCCTGCTTCAGTGGGGAGGGGTGGGGATTCTGAACCACAAATTCCAATGCAAAGACTTTAAACATTGTCGTTACTAATAAGCAGAAATGGATGATAATTCACAGAAAGGATTAATGAAAGAAAAGTTGGTTAACCATCTGATACTCACCGTAGGCAAACGAAAAAAAAATTAAAGGAAGTGAAAATCTACCACTTTTTGGGCTCCAAAAAGACCAATTTTAAAAGCAAAATTCTATTTCAGCTGTCAAAACTCATTTAAGTTATGACAGGCCTGGTGGCAGGCCTGACTTCCCCTCCTCTGTGTGCTCTCTGAATGCTGCCCTAAGAAGAGCGTACAGACTTTAAAATAAATTGTGAAAGGAAACCACAGTGGTTAGTTCAACTACTTTCCACTTAGGTACTTTGAGGTTTAGTTACTGTAAAATGTTTAATATATTAGTTTCCATGTCACCTTTAGGTAACATCTGTTTCATGATTTCTACAATTATGAACCAGGACACTATTGCTCAAAGTACCTAATACGTTTGTTTTCCACAAGAAAAATCAGCCTGGCAAAGAGTTTAGAATGCAAGAAGTACAGTTCAGAAGAAACAGTGAGAGAAGTTACTGAACTGGGCAGTGGGTAGGAACATGACACATTCTAGATCATTTTAATAGAGGTTATTTTTAAATTTTATTCTTTTATTTTTTGGTTAGTATTTTTTAATTGTTCACTTCTTAAGGACTTTGAAAATCAAATAAACAACTTATTTTTTTACCCAGGCAAACTAAAATCCATCCTAGATTTCTAATTTTACCAAATCTATTGATCTTTTTCCTGTCTTTAGACATTTAAAAACGTTTTAGTGATTGATGTCCTACAAAAGTTGATATAGCATTAGAGAGTTCCAGCTTTAGTTCAGATAATGAGGCCATATTATTTATTATTATGGACTGAGTGTTTGTATCACCACTCCAATTCTTATGTTGAAGCCCCAACTCCCAATGTGAGTGTATGTGGAGACACGGCCTTTGTGGAGGTAAGGAAGGTTAAATGAGGTCACACGGTGGGGCCCTGATCCAGTAAGATTAACGTCCTTCTATGAAAGGACATCTGAGAGCCCTGAGTGCTCACTGGCTCTTGCTGTCTCTCTCTCTGCCTCCTGAGAGTAGGGGAGAAGAGAGCCATCCACAAGCCAGGAAGAGGGCCCTCACCAGAAATCAAACTGGCCAGCACCTTGATCTTGGAGTCCCAGCCTCCAGAACTGTGAGAAGTAAGTATCTGTTGTTTGAGCTGCCCAGTCTGTGGTATTCTGTCATGGCAGCCTGAGCAGACTAAGACACTAACTCTATTTTACTTAAGAACTAATTCTAGCAAACTTGTAGGTTATCCATGTTATTCATTTCTCCTCTATTTCCTTCCAATGTTTCCCTTAAACCATCAAATTACCTTTCTCTACTATGCAGGGAAAGCCAGGATGCATAATCAACACTTTGTTACGATACCTCCCAACAAGTAAAACATTCAGTCAGGTATCACAGAATTATCTGTGGATTAGTAATCAGTGTAATCCCTGAACTCCAGGATACTGAATAATGAAAAACTGAGATTTGGTACTAGGTTGCCCAAAAGTGCTTTTCCAATCTGCCAATTGACCCAACAGCCCAATATTGTGTCCAGAAGTGATTAACATAAGGCAGCAGTGCAGGGTTACTGCTTCCTCTTTTTCAGACACAGGAATCTGCTAACCAGTTTGCCCCTCAAATTCACAGAGTGAAAATGCACGAAGAACTTAGTGCCCCAGTGCAGTCAACTGAGTCATGGGGTGCTTATCTCCTGGAGCACACCGAAACGGGTCCTGGCTCCCCTCAGACCGCTTCCTGTCCTGCATCACCCACTCACTCTCCGCGGGCCCTTGTGGGGTCGCGAAAGGAGAGGAGGCTGGGATGAGTCAGCAACGCTCCTTATCAGGCACGGTTCTCACAGAAACGTCTCATGGGGAGGAACTAACCACAGACTCAGACAAAGTTAAAAAATATTTGTGAGTAATGAACATGGAGACAGTTAAAAAAACAAATGATAAACAGAACAGGCACTATTGACTTTGAAAAGCACACACCCTCTTCCTATCCATCAGTTAAGTGAAATCACATCAGGTACTAAGAGCCAGCATAAAAGTTTGTGGCTAACAAAACTGCTTATATCAAAGAAAACAGGAATGAAAGAATCAAGATCACCTGAAATTTGCCAAGACAGGCTTCTAGCTTTAGAAGGAAAAAAAACTTCAGGAGAGTGCTTCAAAAAATTATTAGGAATTTTTACCAAAATTAAGCACGTCATTAAGAAGAACATTTTCCCTTTAAAATGCATTTCTAAAACATACAAATGTATAATATATTTGATGTAAATATGTTCCTTCAAATAGATCTTTAGCTTTGGACAAATAAGAGATTTTGAAATGCTGTCTTCTCTGCATCCTTTCCCCATCGGTAACAGTTCTGAACATAAGATGAAGATGCCACACTTTGGGAGCCTCTCAGTCACAGAGAGGCCCACAGTAATAACACGCACGTACTTGAGAGAAGCAATTTTACCCTTCAGACATCACCTACATTTGTGCAAAAGATTAGGTTACCATACCAATTACACTTACTCTTTTCAAGAAAAAAAAATTTTTTTAAATAATGCCAATTAAAATTTTTAGGTCTTTTAGCTCTTGACCTTATAAAAAGAAGAAAATTAGACTTTGCCTTAGAGATTCTATGAAACTTTTAACTGGGGGGATCTAGACCTAATGAATTCTCTGAAGTAATCAGTCAGTGCAATGGAAATTCACTCCCGCAGCCTTCAGACCATTGTTTGTGTGTGCAAAGGACATACTCAAAACCCAGATGTCACGTAACAGCCAATATTTCAGAGGAATGCCAACCAATTTCCATTTTATTATTTAATTGATTAAGCAAAGAGGGACATGGCTATCAACAATAATTCACTAAATAGTAAACTCGCAATTTATCTCAGGAACAACATAGCATGAATAAAAAGTTCTTTTCAAAGCTTGTGGCGTTAAATGTGACATTTCTAACAGGCTATCCTACATGACTACCTAAATCAAATGGTACAGATCTAAACTTTTGTACTTTTTTATTAAGTAATACTATTTTTTGGATGGTGAACACGCCTATGACACTCAATGACTATACCAATCAGGATAATTACCATATTAAATACATTCATACAGTACTCTCAACGTAAGAAAGCTTAGTGCCTAAATAAAATAGGCTAAACAAGTCGAAAACTTCTTTATCAAATTACCTTCTAATAGGAAGACTGCTTGCTTGCGAAAAATTTTCACCAGTGTGTCATCCAGTTCAATTTCCTGAAGCTTGGCAATGAGCTGCTCCTCATTCCGGCAAACCTTCTCTTGTGTGTACAGCCCATCAGGCATGACGCGCTGCTGTCCCAGCCCTATCAGGGCCACCTCCACAGCTAGCGTTAAATAGGATTCCCCTTCTTCCAAGAACTTGTGTGCAGGGAGATGCTGGTATTCCAGAGACTTGCACTGTCCCATATTCTCTATAAAATGTGACAAAAGAATTCAGAGTTCAGAAACTACTTTTGCAGGTACTCTGATAGGTACAAATATTTATTTTACCCAGTACTATTAAAGGAGTTATTGACTTAATTCCAAGAAGGCCAGAAAACATGTGTTTTAGGTTAAAGTGCATAGCTTTCCAATCTCTTTTTAAAAATGATCATGAATGGCTAAATGTGTATGTTTTAAGAAATAGAGTATTACAAATATTTTGCTCCCATTGAAAATGAATCACCAAAGAAAACCATAAATCTAAGACTGTTCTACTAAAAATACTTGAGTGAAAAAATTTAATTAAACAAGAGTAAAATTACACTGTAATAGTTACCAACTTTTTAAAGCCTGGCATTAAAAAAAAAAGTTTCCAGGGGCTGGCCCCATGGCCGAGTGGTTAAGTTCACGTGCTCCGCTGCAGGCGGCCCAGTGTTTCGTTGGTTCCAATCCTGGGGGCAGACATGGCACTGCTCATCAGACCACGCTGAGGCAGCGTCCCACATGCCACAACTAGAAGGACCCACAACGAAGAATATACAACTATGTACTGGGGGGCTTTGGGGAAAAAAATTAAAAAAATAAAATCTTAAAAAAAACAAAAGTTTCCATACTTTTATCACAATGTTAAAATTTATAATGAAAAGAGTAGCAAACACAACATACGCAACCCAATTTCAAGGTCCTTTTTGCTATCAAAGAGTCATCAGTTATCACAAGAGGAATGATTCTTTGAGCATTCTCTTCTTTCTGTTAAGGTGTCTCTATTAGAAATTTTAACAAACTTCAACCAGCAAACTCCCAAGGAAAGCAAATTCAGAGTCATCCCTTTCACCCTTCCTGATAGAGTCTGGGTTACTCATAATCCATGAAGGCAACAACCGCAGGAGAAACTGTGGAGAGGTAAGATAATTAACCCTCTGAGCTCACCCAGCCATGGAAGCAGCAAAGGGACAATCATCCTTCCTCCCTCCCACATGATGCACATCCTTATTTTATGCCTTTATGCTGGAAAATAGTCATAAATGCAGATAAATTCTTAGATGCAGAATCACTGACTAGAAGGGAATAAATATTTTTCAAGTCTTGACACAGGCTGCCAACTATCGACTCTAAGACTCTCCCTGTGTGTAGAAGCTGGTCTGAAAATGCGGGCGTGCCCACTTCCCTGCTCTCTTGCTAAGTGTAGGTACCGTTAACCATAGGGATTCATAAAACAAACTGCAAAGAAAAACAATGACTAGTACCATTCAGGGTTTAGGAAAATAAGCACATGAGACAAAAGTCAACGGTTTTACCTGTAAAATCTGAGAACCCAGGGAAGCTTTCGTCATCAATGCGGCAGGCTTCCATAAGGCTGCTGAAAAGAGTGCCCACAGGGTCCAGGGGGTGTCCAACCCAGCCCTCCAGATTCGTTATCGAGGTTATGCTTTTATGCGGGAGCTCTGTGTAAGAAAAGGGAATTGACAGATGGAGAGAAGTAGAGGCAAGAAAGGCTTTACCACTTAATAGCAGCATCCTGACTAACACTGAATTCAGTTGGAAATTTCTCTTTAATTAAAAAACAAAGGCACATATAATCCCCAACTTGTGAACTCTTTGGAGTTCTAAAGGTTCATCTATAAATCAGTATAAAAGGTACTAACTTCCCAGGACAGCTCCCAAACATCTGTTTTAATTCATGTGTCCAGGATACTGGGTTAACATCACTACTTACACTATTAAATTATGTTGTCTGAGGAAAAACGGATTCTACATTTTCACCTGAGAAGCTAGGGGTAACCCCCCTCACTTCCCAGCAGATGCCTTAGAGAGGACGTCTAACGGAATCCCCCTGGTGTTACCAGTGGATAACTCTACGACTGTGTTAAGAAGATGCTCTCAGTCAGTCTAAGTTGGAGACTAGAGGGCAGCTGTAGCCTGAGCCAGACTGGACCCCCTAGGAGTATCATTAAGTTACTCCCCTCTCACCTTATGAAAGTCCTCCTTACCATGGATCTGTAAGCCATTTAAGAGGGGACCTTTGCCACAAAGGGGAACTACAGCAGAAGGTAACATGTAATTTGGATGAAACATAGCCTTTTCATTTTCTTCACAGAACGTTAGCACTTTCAAGTTCTTAAGTTAAATTACAGAGTGCTGAGAAAAAAGCTGCAAATATTTTAAGATATATTCCATTGTAAATAATGCAATATTTGACATCTGTTTAGTAAGGTAATAAATAATAGTAGTTCCTTCATAAAGGAAAATATAATAAACTCTATATAATATAAAATACACAAGAAAAAATTTGGCTTGGAAATAGCTAAAGAGTTATTCCATGAATCCAATATTCCTTTAGAAGTCTTCCCGTTTTGGACTATCAACTATCAGTACATAAAAATAAAGCACGGCCTGGCACAATCTATTAAAATTTATACAAGTTGGGTCCTAGATTCCTTGGAAAGGTCTTTCCCTTTGGTTTCTGTCACCAGCTTTCATGTAACTGGTATGAAAAAAGAACACGAGCATTACCTTTGGGAACAACTAAATATAAATGTTTGATGGGGGAAAATAGATACATATACATATCATTTCGAAATATATATTTGGTGAAGGGAAGTGTGCTTACACAAATAAAACACTATATTGTCAAGTAATGGAAAATAAGGATAAAATTTCATGAGGTATTTCCTCTTTCTTTTTACACAAAAATTGATGAAAAAACAGAAATGGAAGAAAAATATCCAAAAAGGAGTACGCTTTTTTTCACAATCAACAAACTAAGCTAAGTGAAATAAGACAGAGAAAGACAAATACCATATGATCTCACTTACATGTGAAATCTAAAAAAGCCAACAAAACCCAAGCTCCTAGAGAGAGAACAGACTGGTGGTTGCCTGAGGCAGGGCATGGGCAAAATGGGTGAAGAGGATCAAAAGGCACAAGCTTCCTGTTATAAAACAAATAAGTCCTGGGGATGTAATGCATAGCACAGTGACTGTACTTAATAATATTGTAGAGGACATTTGAAAGTTGCTAAGAAAGGAGATCTTAAAAGCTCTCATCACAAGAAAAGAAAATGTAACTATGTGTGGTGACAGATATTAACTAGAGTTATTGTGGTGATCATCACTTTGAAATATATAAATATCAAACCATTACGTTATACACTGAAAGTAACAATGTTATATGTCACTTATATCTCAAGTTAAAAAAAAACCTGACATATCACGCCAAATAGTACTGAAAATGTACAAGATATTTCATTTACCAATCTTGGCCACATAACAACTGTTACGGCAATTTAGAATTGTAACAGCTACGAAAAACCTGTTCTTAAACACGGACAAATCAAAAAAAGTAGGGAAAGATATAGGTATTGATGTGTAATCCTAGTAATAGTTAAGAATAATCTGAAATAAAAGTAAATAATATTTAATTTTATCCTGCTTGCAGGATAAAAGAGAAATGGGTCTAAGAGTGGCCTCAAAGACAATCAAAGGAGTCTAACAACATGCCTTCTAACTTACCTACATGAACTTTTTACACTCTGCATTTCTTAGATATTGCAACATTTCTATCAAACTCATTTAAGAAAAAACACTTCTTAGTAAATTTTATGATACGATTTTTAAAAATGAGATAATCATTGTGAGCTAGCTCTCTTTTTGCAGTATAAAAAGTGCTTCACTTCTCTGTTTGCCTCAATATTTTTCAAAAGTAAATCCCTTTTGGTCATAGATCTGTATGTTTAGGGGAAGGGAGATTTCAGAAAAATTTTCCAAAGGGCCAAGTAAACATATTTTGTAAACACATCTGGTAACCAGCGATGATATGCAGAACATGAAGAAGTGGACAAAGTAATGATTATCGGGGATATTATGTTCCAATCCCAGCCGAGCTCCCCCTTTCTTTGGTTCAAATTCTACCTTTGGAATTTTCTTTCATCATATAAATGATAATGTAAGTTAACATTTATTAGACTTCCAATATAGAAGGTATTAAATGTTACAACACTCACCCCAACCTCCAGCCTATTTTAACAACTTTGGATCATTTTTAGCTGTACCCTAGATATGTGTATAATCACCAAGATTAAAAACAAAAACATAACCCAAAAAATCCACAGCAACTAAAACTATCTCTCTGAATGAGAAATAAAATTCCACAGTGAAAACAAAACAAACTTAACAAGAAGTGTATGGATTAATCAGAAAAGGCATATATATTTCTTTTTTTGATCAGGGCCTTACGCATCTAATATAACCCCTTTGCAATTACTGTTACTCAGTAATGCTTATTTAAAATCTAAAAGATTAATAAACTGAGATAAAGAGAAGTTAAATGTGTTCTGTCAGTTGACGGCTCATCAAATGTCATTTACAGAATTTGAAAAATCTAGGAGTTCTGTTCTGATCACTTTAAATAAATATCCTGTCCTGATGTACAAATCATTACAACTAGAAAGTGTTAAAGTGCTCACACACTCTGCCAGGCCCTGCTTTAAGTGCTTTACAGCAACTAACTAGTTCAATGTTCTCAACAACTCTGAGAGAGGTCCTCAACTGAGCCCCTCCACAGATGAGGAATCTCAATCATGGAGAGGGCAGGTCACTGCCCAAGGCCTCCAGCTCGGACCTACTGCTGGGAGTCAAACATAGGCAGTCTATTCCTTACTGTTAGAATTAAAATGCATTTTCACAAAATAAGATATTTGGTTAAGTTGCATTTCGATAATTCAGACATACTAAATAGTTACTCAAACAAAAAAATTCTCCCCCTTAAAAAAGTAACCTAAACTAAGGAACTTTTTTAAAAAGTCTTATTTCTTACAACATTCAACCAAGGAAAAAAAATGCCTAAAATTTCTTACAAATCAGCTATTAAATATTTCAAATGAGCGGTGAGTAAAGCCATCTCTGTCGCTCCACTGTTAAAAGCCATCTCTCTCCAAAGAGCACAAAAACCCTAGTGACGTCATCACCAAGAATCCCATTCTAACGGAAACAAACTCCTTCACATTCACCTTTTTTTTGAGTTCGGAACATTTCCAACTGTTTCTGTTGCTGCCGTCTTAATGTGTTAACAATAGCTATTGCTAGTCTCAGTGCTTCTCTGGGGTACCCATGAGAACGTAACGCGTCCACTCTTGCACAGGCTGTAGGAACATGTTCTAAAACAGAAAATTAACGGGGGAAAGTTGCCATTGTTAGATGTATCTATAAAAACAGTATTTAATAGTAAGATGTTTTCCCCCAAAATATTATTAAAAAGACCCAAGAAACCATTTCTGAACTTGGATTTGAATGAAAAACTCAGCTCCTATTGCCAAGCATTCATTCATCTCCCATTGAATACCTCAACTCTCTACCTCCCACTCCAGTAATGCTATAGAAACTAAACAAAGAAGTAAGTCATGGAAATGTCTTTCCGGTTTGGCCACTTACCATGCCAGAGGGGCCACCCGCGGGAGTCAAAGAGGGAGTTTTCAGTGTCGTCATGGTAACAGTAGTTGGTGTATAGGTCACTGCTGATAATGTGCTGCAAGTGGCTATCCTGCCAGTGGAGATCGCATGCCTCAATGGCTCGGGTGAACACTGTCCGATGTGGCCTGTTCGATGAATCTGTTTTTTCCACAATTCAGAAAGCCGTGTCAGCTATTATTCACATGTGAATAACTCAGTCATACCATTCTGTGGCCAGATGTTCATGAACACATCCACACACATTGTCCTGCACCCCCTAAGCAGAAGGATGAAGGGTGAATACTCTCATGTCCTAAGGACTAGGAGGTAAGTCAGCCCAAAGAGCCACCATTCGCTCACTTGTTTTATCAAACACAAACACTCTGCAGCCATCAAAGCTAAGGTTAAAGGCATCCTGAAAAAGAATTGTCAAGTCTAGTTTCCATGCCAAATACACTCAAAGGAGGCACTCGGCACAAAAGTCACAAGAAAACTCACTGCTCCCCACTTCTGAGGTGCCGTGGTGGGCTGCCCTGATGGGATCGACAGCTCTCACAAACACTATGCAAGAGATGCAACACCAGCCATGGAACCTTTCAGGAAGACGCAATCAGCCTTTAAAGATATGCAAGAGGGTTGTGCTTTTGGTTGTATTTTTTAACTATATTGTGCGGTTTTGCACAATTAAAACTATTATGCTTCTTGGGATATAATGATTAAATGCCACTTTATATCCCAAAGGGCATAAATGCATATATTTAACATTTCACAAAGCCACACAACATAGCTACAAAACAAACCAGCGCACTTACCTTGCCCCTACAGGCTGCCTCCTGACTCCTGGGCAGGTTCCATGACTGGTGTGATGTCCCCAGCATAGTGTATGCTGGGGCATCACAAAAGAGCAGAAGCACACACTCCGAAGAGGTTCAAGTTTCAGGACCTGACGAAGAAAAGAAATGTTTGGGGAATAAAGGATATTCTCACTCCAACGCCTGGCCTTATGCAGTTCCTCTGGATAACATGGTGCAAATTCTACCTGCACTCCCACCCTTCGGGTCCCCACTCCAGACTTACCTTCAACTGTGGCACAACCCTGAGCGAGCCTCAGCTGAAAATCAGGGTCACAAACTACTCTTACCTACGTGTACTTTAACTTAGCTCAAGTATCACCACTCACTGTTCCGACACTTAACTAAATGGGAAGGAAAACCTAGAGCTTCCTTAGTTGATAAAGTTTCATCTTCCTGTCACTGGAGCTTTGACTAAGCACAAACACAAAGGAAATCATTAAAACAAAAAAACCCTGAATGGAGAAGAAGAGCTCTGACAACTCATCCAGTCCAACTCCTCTAACTGCTGGTGGAACTGAAAATCCAGAGAAACAAAGTGACTTGCCAAGGTCACACAGCCAGGCAACAGCAGTCAGGATCAAAATACAGATAACTTCACTCCAAAGTCAGCTATTTCAGCTGTTCGAAAGGCTTTCGACAGGTCTTTCCCAGAAACAGACACTCCTTCAGCTTGGTCTCAGGTCAACTTAGATACGTGTATTTGAATGGCACACGTATCCAAATGCATGGATGACAGATCATTTGAGAGACATAAAAACTGACGCTATAGTCCTGCCCAGGTTCCTTGCTAGCAGCAGAGAGATGTACACCTAGCAAATGGGAAGAGTGAGCCCTACATTTAAGGGAATTCTGAACCTATCAGGGCTTTCTGCTGAGCAGAATACATATACCCCTACCCAACGAGAAACTGGC
The DNA here is from genome assembly GCF_041296265.1 of Equus caballus. NCBI lineage: Eukaryota > Metazoa > Chordata > Mammalia > Perissodactyla > Equidae > Equus > Equus caballus. The sequence continues at coordinate 26,538,762 of NC_091704.1, forward strand.
TCTATGACCTCTTGTAGTCAAGCGATCAAATACTCCAAACTCCAAATCTCACACAAGTATCAGTAAGTGGCTTTGTCGTTTCATTTACTTTGTTTAGCTCAAATCATAGAAACAAAATTTTTAAAACTGAAAGGAGACTTTAAAAGAGCACCTTAGTACTATGCATGTATTAAAAGAAAGAGTTAGAGCTCTACCTGTCAATGTGGCTCACCCTGGTATCAATAATAAAAGCAAGCTATAGAGTATGATTCCATGTAAAAAAGAAAAACCTTAACTTCCCCATGTTCGTATGTGCTTGTACGAACACAGAGAAAGGTGCAGGACACACATCAGGCTTTCAACAGCAGTGAGCTCTAAGAGACCAATAAAACCAATTGTAACAAAAAGACTAAACACCAATGAAATTAAGCTTTAAATGAAAATGTAAGATATAAAGGTCTATAATAAGATAAGAGACATAAGAAAAAGATTATGTACATAGACAATGACTAAAAAGATAGACAAATAAAAAACTGGTTTGATTAGGTGTCAAAATTATGATCCATTTTTATCTTAGATGTCTGTGGTTTTTGATTTTTGCAGTAAGATGGAAAAAAGAGAAACAGACTATCTTAACCAAATATTTTTAAATGATATAAAAATTTGCAAAAAATTTTTAATAAAGTATATATAATATTAATACATGCTGATTAAAGAAAATTTGGGAAATTCAGAAAAGTAAAAAGGGGGAATTATTAGTTCTTTTACCTAAAAATTTGGTCATCATTCTGGTATATTAAAAAAAAAAACTACTACTCTTTCTAAGGGTGTAGATTCTAAAGTTGTCGTTAATTGATTCTAACAAATAATCTCAGCAAAGACAGGGCCCGATTTGCCCTTCACATTCACTCCAATGTGCAAACACATGCAGTTCCGCCCATGGCCTGTACCCTGTGCACACTCCGCTCAGCGGCAGTGGCATGGCCACGGGCTCTGCTGGCTACCACAGGCTCTCCCCTAGCAAGCCTGCTCAGCAGCCCAGCAGAAGCACTGTGGGCTCAGCACCAGAGCCCCTCTGAAGACATGTCCCTTTGGACAGCTCTTCTGGAGGATGTGAGTGTTCTGCTAAAGAGCAGGAGCCCTGGTGCCTTTAGGCGTAACGACGATAAACACTGCCCTCAGAAACTAGGTCCTGACTTCACACCTCTGTGTCAAACCACAAATGAAATGAACTGTTTCATCTGGAGGCTGGATCACTTCTTAAAGGCTTTCTAAAGCCTACGGAATATTCGTGTTTAACCAAGGAGAAAGAACTAAACAGAAAGTAAAGTGTAAAATGTTAGGATAGCATTCCCAAAAAGCAGGTGGGGAGTGAAATGCAGAGAAACCTCCAAATATAACTAAGTAGAAGGAGATTAAAGATATTGCCTATGAAGATGGAGGCATACCTTTTCCCAGCAATGGAAGAGAATAAACATTGAATTGTTAAACGTGAAAATTTTGAGCTTCTGGAAAAATTACGGGGTACAAGGGGTACATTTATTTTCTTTGAAGTTATTAAATAAAACCATCAAGTGCAATAAAGATGTGACAGATTTCAAATACTGAATTCCCAAGGCAAATATCTCTAGACAAAGCAGAGCCAGACAATCATCTTTCCCAAGACCTAAAACTCCTTTTTGATTGGACAAATCCCTCTGGAGTAATACATATCATTTTATTCCTTCATAGAGACTGAAAACACTACGCAAACATGACAATCACAGACGGCACACTGTCCAGTTCTTTCTAGGAGTACCAGCTCCAAATGGAGCCAGCACGTACAGAATTAGTGTCTTGATTTTGGATCCTTCTGGAGTCACTTAACTCCCATCTTGCACCCAAATAACTTTAAAGTCTTTCAAGTCGTCTCAAAAAAAAAGAAAGAAAGAAAGGAGGCAGTAGCAGCACAAAAGTCACACAAACATAGTGACATGAATTAATGAATGAAAAAAAATTATTTATTTATTTATTTTGGTGAGGAAGATTGGCCCTGAGCTAATATCTGTTGCCAATCTTCCTCTTTTTGCTTGAGAAAGATTATCACTGAACTAACATCTGTGCCAATCTTCCTCTATTTTATGTGGGATGCCACCACAGTGTGCCTTGATGAGAGGCGCTAGGTCTGTGTCCGGAATCCAAACCTGCAAAACCTGGACAACTGAAGCAGAGCTTAACACAAACTTAACCACTACGCCATCAGGCCAGCCCCATGAAATAAATTTCTATTCGCAAGAATTAACTACGTTAAAGATTTGGTTCTGAAAGAGAGGAGAAAATTCTTCAGTAGCTTGAGGGGAAAATGAGGCCACGGAAACAAGATTTTTTTAAAGATGAGAGGGATTTGAGCTAAATGGGCAGATCCAATGAGAGAGAAGCTGAAAATAAGAGGATAGAAATGAGAGAGAGAGGTTCTTAAGAGGACATTTGGAAATGTCTGGGACCATTTCTTAGTTGTCCCAAAGGCTGGAGGGCAATAATAGCGTATAGTAGGTGGGAATAAATATGCTAGACAATCCTGCACCATGAAGAATTTTCCTGGTCCAAATCAATAGCATCCCATGCTCCTACAGCCCAGCCGTAAACTGTCTACTTGCTACATTCTACAACTAAGGATTTTCAACTGATTAAATTACAACGGTAGCCCAAATATGAACTGACAAACAGAGATAAAAACACACAGCTACTCACACCTTTCAATATTTTGTTCTACAAAGTAATATATTACCACTTCAGTCCATGATTTTTAAATTAAAAAAATACTCAAACTAAATAATTGGCCATACTAACACATACTAATACAAATAAGTATTATATCCATCTGTATTCTGAGAATATGAAAAGAAGCATACAAAGGGCTCAGGTAGAAATTAAAACACACACACACATTCACAGTCAAAACTTATTAAGTCCTGGGGCTGGCCCCGTGGCCGAGTGGTTAAGTTCGCGCGCTCCGCTGCAGGCAGCCCAGTGTTTCATTGGTTCCAATCCTGGGCGCGGACATGGCACTGCTCATCAAACCACGCTGAGGCAGCGTCCCACATGCCACAACTAGAAGGACCCACAACAAAGAACATACAACTATGTACTGGGGGGCTTTGGGGAGAAAAAGGAAAAAAATAAAATCTTTAAAAAAAAAAAAAAAACTTATTAAGTCCTGAGTTACAGTAAGTTCTTAAGTGGGTAAAATAATTTTCCTACATATATTGTAAGTTACTCTTATAAAGATACATGAGCATAAAGTGAGCAGCATGTGACTGTGGACTCACCTTGGTTGGCATTTGCACCCTGAGGCAGAGCGTTGGTTAAGTTGGGTAATTCACTGCCGTGATTTCCATCTTCCCATGGACAGACGTCAACACTGTTCCACTTTTTCAGCTGTTTTAGCCAACTGGCCTTCTGCTCCAACTTGCAGTGGGGATTTAAAACTATACACATCCACAGAGCACCTAATTTAAAGGGAGAAAAGTAAACTTATAAAAATTACTAAAATGTCCAATTCTAACAGCTAATGATAAATTTTAAACCATCTCAAAATGGACCCAAGTCTGCCATTTTTAAAACTCAATTTTCTCCTTAATCCAAGCCACAAAACTCACACAAAGTTTAATGGAGGGAGGACAACACAGCCCAAATGTGAAGCAAAGATCCAAACGCCATTACATAGAAAGACGAAAGACACTTCAAATGCTAACTGTAATCACCTTCCTACTTCTGTGACATTTTGGACAAAAAAGTCAATAAAGAATACAACCCCAAGGTCCAATTTGCCACTTTAATTTACAAACAGATTTTATACACGGATGCTGCAACAAACCATTCTAAATGGTTCTTCTGCACAAAAATTAAATGTACTTCTAAGATTACCTTTTTATAATAAAATCATAAAGGCATACAATGGACACAATTTCCTAGTCTCTTTATAAGCATTTCAAAATTTATTATGTTTATTAATTAATATGTGTAACTATAAATCAACAGATCTTATAAAAGTAAAATTCACTTCAACATACTTATATCTGCCTAAGTGATTTAACCAGGAATTAATCTTTATGTAAATAAAATCACTAAATTTACTTCTTTATGTGAATGAATCACTAAACATTAATCAAAATTTCACGTTTTTCAAAGTAAAAGCCATAATAAATTCAGAAAGCATAACTCATAATTTAAATAAAGGTACTGATAGAATTTATTATTCCTTTCTACATTCTTCATTCAAAGAGGCAGCTATTGAAGCAAATATTTCACAAGTTTTAAAAGATCAAGTTTTATTTTACCAATTTCAGAACAAGACAGATATCAGTTACTTCAAAGCTTATTCACAGCACTTTTTCTTTGAAAAGGTACGTGTTTGTCTGTGTGTATTTTAATCAGCTGTGTCAGCCAAGTGAATAATAAAGGTAGAATGATCATTGTTAATGTTTTGTTTGTCCAAAAGAGATGCTTTATATTCCTCCACATTTAAAATTAGCAAGGTTCTTGAATCTGGTATTTTAAATAACAAATAACTTTTTCCAACAGAAAATAAAGGGCCATAACCTATTTAAGCCACAAATATTCACTATTTATCTATACTTTTAAGTGCCAATTAAAAACAAAATGTGATCAGTCAATATGGTGTAAGTCCACTATAACTTCTCTCTCCCCGTGATTACAACTAAAAACTTTGGACAAAATACAAAAAACAGCAACCGGAGGACTCTGAAAAGTAAACAACAGCAAGCAGACTGGGGAAATAAAACTTGAAGAAGCAAGCCACATAGTGGTGATTTCCTGTTACTTTTTCTCCCCTCTTTTCTCTCCTGGTTTGGACATAAGATGAGTCCCGTTTGGGGAACTTTGTAGAGGGCACATAAGCAAAAACCTGACAGAAACCTCATTTAGCTGGTCAAAGAACTGGGAAAAGGGACCCTCCTCACTGCAGCTCAGGAGCTGGAGAGGGGATCCCCGGACACTGTGCACAAACAGGCACAGTCTTAGCCGCACCTCACCTGCACAAGACAGACTCCAGGCGGCACAGCCACGGCTTTGAAAACTTTACTGACATTGTCACTCAAAGGAGGTCAAACAGATCTATGGTCTGAATCTATCCTGGCTGATTACATGCTTTAAAAAAACAAAAAAATTCTCCAGAGGATTTTAATAGGACCCAGACTCTCAGAACACAGTAGTCAAAATGTCCAGGATCCAAAATTAGTTGGCTTACAATGGAACAGGAAAATGTGATCAATTGTCAAGGGAAAAAACAACCAACAGATGCCAATCAAGATGAACCAGATATTAGAATTATCAGTCAGAGAGTTTATAGCAACTGTTATAACTATGCTCCACGAGACGAAGGTAAACACTATTGAAAGAATTGAAATACAAACTAAAAAAAGAACTAAATAGAAATTTTAGAATTGCAAATAAAGTATCTGAAATTAAAAATTCACTGGATGGGATCAATATCAAAATGGATATGACAGAGGGAAAAGTCAGTGAACTTGAAGATGGAAATGACCTCATCTGAAGCACAAAGAGAATCAATCAAACAAAATGAACAGAGCCTTAAAGCCAGGTGAGAAAAATATCAAAAGGTCTAAGTGTGTGTCACTGGAGTCCCAGAAGAAGATGAGACATAAATACAGAAAAATATGCAAGAAATAATGACTAAAAACTCCAAATTTGGAGAAAGATAAGAATTTACAGATCCAAGAAGCTCAGCTAACCACAAAAAGGGTAAACTCAAAGAAAGCCATGCCATTATTCAATCACTGAAAACCAAAGATAAAAGAAAATCTTGAAAGCAGTCAGACAAAAATGAAATACCATATATAGAATGACACAAATAATTAGAGATATCTCATCAGAAATCAGAGGCCAGAAGACAGTGGAACAGTATCTTTAAAGTGTTAAAAGGAACTGAAGTTCCAACCTAGAATTCTATATCCAGCAAAAATATTGTTGAGGAATGATAGTGAAATAAAGGCATTCTCACATCAGGGAAAACTAACAGCATTTGTTGCCAAAAGACTGGCTCTAAAAGAAATGCTAAAGAAAGTTCTTCAGGCTGAAGAAAAATAATACCAGAGGGAAACCTGGAACTTTAGGAACAAAGGAAAAGCAAAAGAAATGATAAACACCTGAGTAAATATTATAGACGATTTTTGTCTTTTTAAGTTCTTTAAAATAAGTATGATTATTGAAAGCAAAAATCTGAACATTGCCTTGTAGGGTGTTAAATGTAATACACATGAAAACTACAACATAAAGGAGGGAGAGTAAAGTTACCTATATGGTTGTCAGACTCCACATTCTACTTAAAGTGGCAAAATATTACCTCAAAGTAGACTGCTTCAGGTTAGGTATGTTTATTGTAATAGTGAAACCATTAAAAAAAATACAAAGAGATACACACAAAAAGGACAATAGAGGGGCTGGCCCAGTGGCACAGCGGTTAAGTTTGCATGTTCCGCTTCTCAGAGGCCCAGGGTTTGCTGGTTCGGATGCCGGGTGTGGACATGGCACCACTTGGCAAAAGCCACGCTGTGGTAGGCATCCCACGTATAAAGCAGAAGAAGATGGGCATGGATGTTAGCTCAGGGCCAGTCTTCCTCAGCAAAAAGAGGAGGATTGGCAGTAGTTAGCTCAGGGCTAATCTTCCTCAAAAAAAAGGACAATAAATGAATTAAAATGAAATACTAAAAAAATTTAAAATGATCCAAAGAAGGAGAGGAGAAGGCAGGAGAGAGGAAATAGAGGAATAAAAACAGAGAGGATAAATAGAAAACAAATGATTAAATGGTAGACCTAAATTCAACTACATCAATAATTATATTAAAGGAAAATGGTCTAAATACAGTCATGCACTACATAACGATGTTTTGGTCAACAACAGACCACGTATATGACTGCGGTCCCAGAAGATTAGTACCATATAGCCTAGGTGTGTAGTAGGCTATACTGTCTAGGTTTGTCAAAGAGCACTCTATGATGTTTGCACAATGATGAAAACACCTAACAACGCATTTCTCAGAACGTATCCCCATTGCTAAGCGATACATGACTGTATACCGATTAAAAGAGATGGTAAAATCAGAATGAAAAACAAGACCCAACGCTATGCTGTGTACAAGAAACCCACTCTAAATATAATGACATAGAGTAAATGGAAAAAGTATACCATGCAAGCACTTTCAAAATAAAGCCAGGGTGACCAAATTAATATATCAGACAAAGTAGGTTTCAGAACAAGGAATACTACACTAGGGATAAAGTGCAACATAACATGATAAAAGGGACATCTCCCCCAAAAGATAAAACAATTCTAAATGAGTATGCCACATCTAACATTAAGACTTCCAAATATATGAAGCAAAAACCAAGAATGCTGGAAGGAGAAATAGACAAACCCACAATTACATTTGGAGACTTCAACATTCCCCTCTCAATAACTGATAGAACGAACAGATAATGAGCAAGGATGAAGAATACCTAAACAATACTGCAATCAACTTAACCTAACCCACATTTACAGAACACTCTACCTAACATTAACAGAAAAAAACAAAACTAATCTAAATCCTACTCTTTTTAACACACACAAAGAACATTCGTCAAGATAGTGCATATTCTGACCTATCTCTGACAAATTTAGAAGTGAAATCATACAAAGTATATTCTCCAATATAATAGAATTAAACTAGAAATCAATTATAGGAAGATATTTGGAAAATTCCCACATATTTGGGAATTAAACAATATACTTCTAAATAACATGAATAAAAGAGGAAGTCACATTGCAAAGAATATAAAAATACACAAAATCAGAAAATATTTTGTACTGAACAAAAATGCAAATAAAATATATCAAAATTTGTGCTCTACAGCTAAAAAGAGTTGAGACGTAAATTTATACTATTAAATGCTTATATTGGAAAAGAAGAAAAGATTCAAATCAATAATCTAAGTATTCACCTTAAGAAACTAGAAGAAGAATGAGAAATCAGAGCCAAAGGAAGCAGAAGGAAAAAAATAACAGATCACAAATCAATTAAATGGAAAACTGACAAAATTTTTTTAAAAAGTCAATGAAACCAAAGCTGGTTCTTTAAAAGATTAATAAAATCAATAAAGCTATAATCAGACTGACTGAAAAAAAGAAAAGACAAACTATCAGAATCAGGAATAAAAGAGGGCACATCATTACAGATCCTTGAGGCAGTGGAAGACTCAGAGGGAGTGAGGAGCAACTGTATGCCCATAAATTCTACAACTTAGATGAATGGACAAATTCCTTGAAAATCACAAACTAACAAAGTTCACTCAAGAAGAAATAACCTGAATAGTCGTAAATTTATTAAAGAAATTAAATCTGTAGTTAAAAATCTCTAACAAAGCAGATCCAGAATTTTCCTTGGAAAATTCTAACGAACATTTAAGAAAGAAAGAATACCAATTTTATATAATTATTTTCCAGAAAACAAAAGAGAAGGAAACAGTTTCCAACTTATTTTATGAGGTCACCATTCCCCTGATATCAAAACCATTACAAGTAAATATAATTACAGATAATATCCCTCATGAACACAGAAGTAAAACACCTCAACAAAATATTACCAAATCTAATCTAAAATATACAAAAAGGAAAATACACCACAACCAAATACAGTTTGTCCCAGGAATGCAAGGCTGGTTCAACACTAAAAATCAATCAGTGTGCTCATCATGACTGATCATCAGGGAAATGCAAATCAAAACTACACTAAGATATCACCTTACATCCGTTAGAATAGCTATAATAACCAAGACAAAAAATAACAAATGTTGGAGAGGTTATGGAAAAAAAGGAACCCTCATACACTGCTGGTGGGAATGCAAACTGGTGCAGCCATTATGGAAAACAGTATGGAGATTTCTCAAAAAAATTAAACATAGAAATACCATATGACCCAGCCATCCCACTACTGGGTATCCATCCAAAGAACGTGAAATGAGCAATTCAGAGACTTAGGCACCCCTATGTTCATTGCAGCATTATTCACAATAGCCAAGATGTGGAAGCAACCTAAGCACCCAGTGACTGGATAAAGAAGATATGGTATATGTATACAATGGAATACTACTCGGCCATAAAAAATGACAAAAATCTTCTCATTCACAACAACATGGATGGACCTTGAGGGTATTATGTTAAGCAAAATAAGCCAGACAGAGAAAGACAAACTATATATGATTGCACTCACATGTGGAAGATAAACAAACACATGGACAAAGAGGGCAGATTAACGGTTACCAGGAGGAAGGAGGGTGGGGGGTGGGCACAAAGGGTGAAGGGGTGCACCTATAAGATGACAGACAAATAATAATGTACACCTGAAATTTCACAAGGTTATAAACTATCACAACCTCAATTAAAAAAACAGCAATCAGTGTAACCCACTATATTAAGAGACTAAGAAAGAAAAACCATATGACCATCTCAACAGATGCAGAAAAAGCAACTGACAAAATTCAACATCTCTTCATAATAAAACTCTCAACAAACTAGAAACAGAAGATAACTTAACTACCTAAAAGGCATATGCAAAAAAACTCTACAGTTATCATCATAATGGCAAAAGACTGAATGCTTTCCCCTTAAGATGGAAACAAGGCAAAGACGTCTGCTCCCATCACTCCTATTCAACATCACACTGAAAGTCCTCACAAGGCCAAAGCAATAAAAGGAGGTTAATAGCATAGTTTGGAAAGGAAAAGCTAATAGACTCTACTTGTGGACAACTAACCTAAAAAAAAGCTCCTAGAACTAATAAGTTTTAGCAAGGTCAGCAAGGTCATGTGACGTAAATTCAAAGCAAAAAACCAACTGTACATCTATATGCTAAAACTGAACAATTAGAGATCAAAATTTACCAAAATACAGCACCATTTATACAGTCACGAGTCACTTAAAAACAGGGATAGATTCTGATAAGTGTGTTGTTAGGCAATTTCATTGTTGTACAAACATCATAGAGTGTACTTACGTGAACCTAGATGGTATAGCCTACTACACACCTAGATTATATGGTACTAATCTTATAGGACCACCATTCTATATAGAGTCTATTGTTGACTGAAACATCATTATATAGCACACGACTGTATTAGTACCAAAAAAACCTATGAAATAGTTGGAAATCTAACAAAATGTGCAGTCTCTATGCTAAAAAACACAACACTGAAAAAAGAAATCAAAGACAATCTTAAAAAGCAGAGAGTTACTATGTTCATAGTATGTTCACTGAGGAAACCTCAATGTTGTGAAGATGTCAATTCTCCCCAAATCGATCTATACAGTCAACACACCACCACTCAAAACCTAGCAGGTATTAGTGTATATACTGACAAGAATAGATACAGAATAGCCAAAATAATTTTAAAGATGGACAAAGTTGAAAGATTCACAGTACGTGAGTTTGAGATTTCCTATAAAGTTACAGTAATCAAGAGAGTGCACAATTGGTGAAAGACTAGCCACACAGATTAGTGGTATAGATTAGGGAGCTCAGAAACAGTTCCACACAATTATGGCCAATTCAAGGCTCAAAATCAATTCAATGGAGGAAAAACAAATCTTTTCAACAACTGGTACTGGAATAATTAGATATTTATGTGGAAAAAAAAAAAGAACTTAAATCCATACCACACACTTTATTAAAAAACGAACTTAATTAACATTAAAAATTAACTCAAAATGGATCACAGACCTAAATATAAAACCTAAAACCATCAAACTACTAGAAAAAAATCTTTATGACCTTGGGTTAGGCAAAGATAATGTTAGATACAATATCAAAAGCATGATCCACAAAAGATAAAATTGATAAAGTGGACTTCATCAAAATTAAAAACTTTCACTCTACAAAAGACACTGTTAAGAGAATGAAAAGACAAGCCACAGACTGGGAGAAAATATGTGCAAATCATACGTCTTACAAAGGCCTTGTACCCAGAATATGTAAAGCCCTCTAAAAACTCATCAAGAAAATGAATATCCCTATAAAAAATGGGCAAAAAATTTGGAACAACACTCCACCAAAGAAGATACACAGACGTCAAATTGAGGATGAAAAGACACTCAACATCATTAGTGATTAGGAAAATGCAAATTAAAACCACTCAAGATATCATTATACACCTATTATAATGGTTAAAATTAGAAAAAGAAATTTAAAACCTGACAATACCAACTGCTGGCAAGGATGTGGAGCAACTAGAATGCTCATAATTGCTGCTGGGAGTGAAAAACATACAGCCACTCTGAAAAACAGTGCAGTTTTTCATGAAGTGAAACATATATTTCCCATATGATCCAGCAGTCCCACTTCTAGGGATATGCCCAAGAGAAATGAAAACATAACAACTCGTACAAGAATGTTTACAGCAGCTTTATTCATAAATGCAAAAGACTGGAAACAACCTGAGTGTCCTTCAACTGGTGAGTGGACAAACTGGTGCATTCACACGATAGGATACTCAGCAATAAGAAACAAATCACTGACATACATGTAACATCTCAAAGGTGCGCTATGTGAAGTGAAGGAAGTCACAAGCAAAAGCGAATGTATGTATGAATACACTCACATGCACACTCTCTCTCTTTATTGTTCAATTTATATGACATTTGGAAAAGGTAAACGAAAGGGACTGAGCATGGATTTACCAATGCTAGGGGCTGGGAGTAGGAAGTGGAACTGACTACAAAGGGACAGTGTGTGGGAATTTCGGGAGCTGATGTAACCATTCCATATCTTGATCGTGGTGGTGGTTACATGACTCTACGCATTTGTCCAAACTCAAAACTGTACACTAAAAAATTTAGGTCTATGTATTTTTACAGCATTTACAGCATGTATTTTACAGTACAGTTAAGAATTTTATTGTATATAAATTACAAAGTAAATTTTTAAAACCTCCTGCTACTTGATGCATGTATCAAACAATACTGTCTATTGGTATTCCAAAGACCTTCGTGTAAGAGCTCTCTTTGCAGGATTCCTCTAAAAGCCAATGGCCGTTGCAGGAATCACTCTTACTAGTCCTATGCGTTTCCCGTGCAGAGAAGCAGGAAAATCAGCTTCAAATGAAACATGACCACACACTGTCACAAAGCAAGGGCCAAATCAAAAAGATGTTTAAAGAACCCATAAGTGACAGCCTTTCCTACTGAACCATGTTGGAAAATGAGACAACTGTACCAGGTTTTAAGTTTTGGACTGACAGACAACAGAACAACACGAAAAATGCTCATGTAAACAATTAAATGAATTGCAATAAATGCTACAGACTGGATCTGGCTTTAATATTTATAAGGCTAGACTGAACTCAAATATGTTCCCAATCATCAAATTATCTTTTTAAAAAGTAAAATTATAATTCAACAGATAATGCTTAAGAATTAAGAACCTTTTATATTTTCCTTCCAAGATGTTTTTATCTTATAATTTTACTAATCTTGAATAAATACTTTACCAGACAAAACTAAAATCAAGAAGTTTCCCTGAAAGATGTGCTGTGACTAGTAATTTCATTATCAGGTTGTTAGGGTATTAACAAGGTTCTGTGCACAAGGACAACCAAGTAAATTAATATTGACAAGTAACGTGATGTAAATGCCTTTCCAAAATGAGTGATTTACCTTCAATGTGCCCATTTTATAATTCAGAATTCTGTATTTCAGTCCATACCTGCATGAACTATAATTTATTTTTGAAAATCAGCTTGAAAGCACCACCATGCCAACTAAAAGCTAAGTTATAGCTAACTTTCAATGCAGGAATTTCATATCCTAAGATATATATGTACAGTAATGCATCGCTTAACGACAGGAATACATTCTGAAAAATGTGTCCTTAGGTGATTTTGCCGTTGTGCAAACATCATAGGGTGTACTTACACAAACCTAGATGGTGTAGCCTACTACACATCTAGGCTCTATGGCACTAATCTTCTGGGCCACAGTCATATATGCCGTCTGTCATTGACTAAAACATCCTTATGTGGCACATGACTGTATCTCCAATCCATTGTTTTCATAGTCAATCTCTTCTTTTGAAGATGTAAGCACAATACAAGGCTTTGAAAATACAATTAATAACCAAATTTATACTGAGCCCTAGTTCTTTTGAAGTAACTCAAAGATAAAATTAGGAAAATATTAACCAAGGTATACAGTGCTGAAGGACTGATTGATTTGCATATGAAGGACTTGATAATGTGATAATGAACCAATGAGTTTTACCCTCACCTGGCAAAAACTCAGTTATAAGCAGCTAACACAATTTTGACAAGAGTATATAATTCTACTTTGTAAAAAAGTTCTTGCGGGCCGGCCCAGTGATGTAGCGGTTAAGTTCTTGTGCTCCACCTCGGCAGTCCAGGGTTTCCTGGTTTGGATCCCAGGCACAGACCTACGCACCGCTTATCAAGCCATGCTGTGGCAGGTGTCCCACATATAAAACGGAGGAAGATGGGCACAGATGTTAGGTCACGGCCAATCTTCCTCAAAAAAAAAAGTTCTTATGAGGAAATAAATGGAGGAATACCAAGATAATCTTAATTAAATAATCATTAGTATCATTATAGTCACCATTGCTTGGGTGCCTACTATGTTATAGGCACTATATTCACAGCTTTATAAACATTTTCTCATTAACTCATTACAATAAGCGTCTGTGGTCAGAATTAATATTTCCACTCTAAAAATGAGAAAACTCAAACTCAGAGATTACGGTTCTTAAAAGCAAGATCCTAAATATTCTTGGAAACTTTAAACAATGATTTCTATGACTTGAGGAAAAAAGAAATCCAGAAAACTCATCTTAGATGTTCATGCTTACATTTCTCTAATTAGAGAATTTCTATTTTGCAAAATGAGAAAACTTTCTGAAAGCCAAGCCTTTATTAATATGCCTGTAACATTCTTTTACTGTTCACCTTCCAAAAGAGAGGTTCCATCCTGAAAGGAGGTTCTTAATGTTAGATTCAAGTTCAGAGCTATAAAAGATATCGTCTTTTATCTTAACAGTCACCACTACAAAAGCTGTAATTAGCCTTAATAACCAAGTTAACCAAACTGAGTAAAACATTCTCCAAATTTTATTAATTCAGAGTCCCACTTTGGGCATTTATGTCCTTCCCCTCCAACACACACCTGAAACATTTGTAGCTTTAAAAATAAAGCTCTTTGATGATTAATGCCTCACTCTGCTGTCCCCGAGAAATATTAACCCTTTTAAGGACTCAACCTAAAATAGCACAGAGAACTCAACACTTCTAGCAACTAGCAGAGGTCCTGACATCTAGAAAGGTATTGCTGGTTCTTTCACAAAGGATGCTTAATTATTTGCTATGAATTACAATGAAAACAAATTCAATACTTTCAAATTGCTTTCCTAGCTTCAATGCCTCAAAGTACACAAAAGCAATTATGGAATCAGTGGGGTGTGCATCATTTGGCTTCTGAATTACCCATGAAGCACAGCAGCTCTAGTCTAGCTTTTCTCCACTACCCAGCATGTTCTTACTTTCCTTTCCTTTCCACTACTCTACCTAATCTGCACTCACTGATTTCAGCAAAAAGATGCACAGTAACATACAAGCCAAAGGTAAACCAAAACTAGGAAGGCGACTCCACTTGGAAAAAGAAACACAAAAAGCATTCTTGGCACAAGGTAAATGATTCCAATCCATTCAGTGGTCTTAAACCTGTTCACATCCCATACTTGACCAAACAGTCAGAGAACGTGGGCAGAATCACAGTGAGGTAAAAGCACATCATCACAAAGGTCTCTCTGGTTGCTTCTCCATTCCACCAACAACAGTGCCGGTGGACAAGTACCCACAGTCCCAGCAAATGTGGGAAATGAGTACGAATGAATTCTACGTGCTCTGAGGGCCAGTCATTTCACCAAACATTTAAATGTATAAATCACCATTTTGCACCCCCTCACATACCCACTGTTTTATATTTCCAACTAGAAGAAACGTTTGATCAATAAGCTCTGATCTGGAAAGGGGAAGATAAGGATTACCAGCCAGAAGACCGTAGGCAAGCCCACTCATTCTTTCTGTGGCAGCAGTTCCCTGTTCAAACAAGAGGGGTATTAACCTACGTCACCGGGCTGTTTAGATTTAAGTAAGATAACATATGCAGAAGCATTTTGAACACTGTAGAGTTCACCCAGCTCCAAAAAGTACACTCCTGCAAACCCCTGTGCAGAAGACTTCAAGGTTGAAGCAAGTGAGACCCAACGGTTAAAGCAGGATTGGAGGGTTCAGACTGTGACTGGTTCTCTGAATGCCCTTATAAATATCTTCACATTTAATAAGACAACTAAGAAAGCATGTTAAATAACAAAATATCAGTGACACTGAACACTGAAGCTAGTAATAATGGGTGCTTGCACAATTAATTTCCATTTGCCATAGTTTCTAGCTACAAACATCTTTGGGTCTCTCCTTTTCCCTCAGTTTCAATGACAGGCTTTAAAAAGTGTTTTGTTTTCCAGCAGGCACTGTTCTCTCTAGCCTCCCAGGTCCCACTCCGGGCCCATAGAATCACTTAAAAGTCTGAGATGCTTTGGGTAATTTTATCCTTACCTACGCAAGTGGAAGAGGCATTTCTCGAACTCATCTGCAACCTTATGAGATTATATAACATTTTCTCTGTCCATGGTAACTTCATGCCAAAGGACCGACAAAGAGTGCAACCCTGAGCCTGCGCAGCCTCCCTCCCCCAACCCCTGAGCATCTCTGCCCAAACTTCTAGTCTACCACCCTCTGCCTCCCTTTGCAGTTTCAGGGCTCGGAGTTCCAGTCGTCTACAGGAACTCACAATTACAAGCTAACAGAACCCAGATTCTTACTACTGGAGATAAAAAACCCAAAAGTCAAACAAGGTGAGATGTGATAAAAGAAGAATATGAAGGTCAGGAAGAATTACTGTAAAAAAATTATTAAAAATGGAGATGGAGAATACTCTAGAATCATGTTACCTATTTCCTAATAATACAGACTCAGTTTTGACAAACATCTGACTTAGTCAAACATAAGTTAACTGAAATAACAAAACTTCATTTTTGCACATTAGTATATTCCACACCAGAGACATTTGGCATTTGGAAAATAATCATTACAAGAAGCATGAAGTATTGTCAGATTCATAACTCCTGTTCTGGTTATCTATTACTCTGTAAAAAACTACCCTAAACTATGGGCTTAAGACAACAATGTATCATAGTATCTCATGATTCTGTAGGTCAGAAATTCTCTCTCTCCTCCTAACTTTGCCCCTGCCCCAACACAGCCTCTGCACGTGGCCAGCACAGGCTTTCTCATGGCACAGCAGACTCTGGATAGCAAGACTTTTTTTTTTTTTTAAAAGATTTTATTTTTTTCCTTTTTCTCCCCAAAGCCCCCCGGTACATAGTTGTATATTCTTCGTTGTGGGTCCTTCTAGTTGTGGCATGTGGGACGCTGCCTCAGCGTGGTTTGATGAGCAGTGCCATGTCAGTGCCCAGGATTGGAACCAACGAAACACTGGGCCACCTGCAGCGGAGCGCGTGAACTTAACCACTTGGCCACGGGGCCAGCCCCTGGATAGCAAGACTTCTTACACGGAAACTTAGGGCCCCAGGACGGAACCTTCTAAGAGACAGGAAGTGGATGCTGCCGGTCACTTAAGACTTGGGCCCAGAAACGAGCCCAACATCTAATCTGCCATACTCTGTTGGTCAAACATTTATAAAAATTGCCCAGATACAAGAGGAGAGAACACATATTCCACGTCTCAATGAGAGAGTAGCAAAGAATCTGTGGCCATCTTGAATCCATCACAATTACCAGGAAAAATTATAAATCTGCTAGATGACGAAATGGAAGACTAGGGTATTTACCAGTGAGTATGAGAATCTTGTTAGTTAAAATGATCAAATCCAAATAAACTACCCAACATAACAGAAGAGCTGCAAGTCAAGCAAAAAACCAAAAAAGTGTTTATGAAAACTTTTAACAGAATAAAACGTATCCCAACACACACGGCAATATTAAGTGCTGGTTTGTGTGCTAATTTTTTATCCCTTCAATGAGAACGCTAACGATATCAGGTTACATTATGTTAGGTTTCTAATTAGCATCTACATTTAAAGTTTTAAAATGTCTGTGTTTAGGGTACACAGATCCCTGCGTCCAGTTCAGTGAACACATTTCTAAGAGTGAATGGCATCGTTACGTACCGCCCCCACCGACAATAACTGCTCTCATTCACTGAACACCTCACACTGCCCTTGTGGGAAGTATTTTACACACATCACCACATTTCACCCTCACAAAAAGACTCACTTTACAGATGAGGAAACGGGTTCAGAGCGGAAAAGTGGTGCTGCTATTAGAGATGGGAGCTGGGATTTGTTATTAGGCCCATGTTCCCCCAAAATCAGTATTCTTAAAGACTGCGGCATTTACTGTTCTGCCTTGCTATGTGGTCAGAAAACACTTCTGTAAGTTAGGATTTGTATGTGCAGCTGTGCATACATAAATTCCAAGATTAATGATTTTAGTCTTTCGACAGAATCACTGTTCCATTCCTTGTATTGTAGCAGTGTAATACAAATGGTATATTACTGTCTAAAATCATGAAGTAGCCTTAAATGTACAGCTAATAAACCCTGTACTTTATTTAACCATGCATTTCTTAGAATATGTCTCTCCTTCACTCATATGTGGAAGACGAACACACACACACACAGATAAGGAGAACAGACTGGTGGTTACCACTGAAGAAGGGAGTAGGGGGAGAGCAAAAGGGGTAAACGGGCACATGTGTACGGTGACAGACGGCAACCAGACTTTTGGTGGTGAACACAATGCAGTCTACGCAGAAGTCAAAATATAATAATGTACATCTGAAATTTATATAAACAATGTGACTTCAATAAAATAAATTTTAAAAAACTAGAACGTCTCTCACATGAATAGAAAGCATATCCAAACAAAAACCTACACGGGTCCATTTAAAAAGTGCCTAATTAAACAAAAGAAAACTGCATTTTTCAGTACTGACAGGCATAGTAGTAAGTAATTTCACTGTGGATTAAAACAGCAGATAAACAATCAAAGTTCAACTTACAATTCAAGATTGATTATTCAAGTCAGAAGAAATCTGTTTTCTCTGAAAATATGATGATGTCCTCTGAGGTCTGTCAGAGTGGAGTCGCGTCAGCATTTCCGGGATAATGCACTTGTGTGTGACTGAGTGTGCTCTTTGCCTGCTGGGTGTACTGCTGCTGGGTGGAGCATTATGATTTGTAACTGAACCAATCAGCTGGCCATTCTCTATCTATTGCTATCCACTCCCCAGCCAGTCAATAAAACTTGTTTTTAAAGTTCCTTTATTTCACGGGTTTTTGTTAATATGCAAATCAGTTCAATAATTTTCTATGAAAGACATTTTGGAATTTTTGATAAATGTTGCTCTGCTCCTTATTTTCCAGAAGGTATTATGCATACAATGCTACTGGAGAGAGCACAGGAGTAGTGGCAATGGAGAGTGGGGGGCAGAGCAGCAGGGCAACCAACCCCCCCTTCTCTACAGGTGAGCATAAGAAAAGTCAGCTATCTCCTCTATCTCCAAGGTGGAGAATGAAGACTGCTTTATGGAAAGTGTAATTTCTACTTTTTAATACCATGTTTATTCTTATGAAATAGTAGCAGGCAAAGTAAAACAATCACTTCTGGTGTTTCCTAGGGTTCCACAGTTATAAAACAATTCATAATATTTATCATATTTATTTTTGTTCTCAGAGGCTATTATAAGAGGCTAGAATTTCATGCATGATCCAATTAACTAATTACACTTATTTTAGAGGGCATGAAATGCCTAATTGCAGTCACAAATAGGAGATCACTGGCATAATTAGCTGTGCTAGCAAAACTGCAGTCACAAAATTTCTTGGGTCAGACCACACAAAAACTGTTGACGCTAATTATAGTATTGTTCTCAGTACAATTCAGTTTTAACATGTTAGTCATTCACGTCTGGAAAATAAGTTTAACTGGTAAAAACATTCTCCTTACTTTAAATTTTATATGCTAGTTTCTAAGTCACTAAAACATTTCTGGGAAAATTTTAAAATAAAATCTTAGGGACACTGTAAAGAGAGAGTTTCTGAGATTACTTAGGTCAAGCATGGCTGAACCCTCAGCAGAAGGGCATATGAAGTCGGTTATCTTTAACCAGGCTCGGAGAAAAGACTGAAGAAAAAGAACTACCTTTTTGCTGTCAAAAAAGAAAACAGACCATGGATATTCCAAAACAGTTAACTGGTATCCTGGATAACATTCCTTTCTGGCAAACCTGTGGTCCTTATCTAACACGCAGTCTTCCATCCTGTTTGGATTTGTCAGTGCTGTCAGGTCAACATGCAAGATTCATCAAAACAGCCTGACCTCATTAGGAACCTGGTTCTGTGGGAAATAACCAGAGCTAGCTCCTCCACCACTCACCACCCTTCTCCTTGTAGAGGGAGGGAGGAAAGGAAAGACAGAAAAAATCAGAAAGAAGAAGAGAAAAAGGCACAATGACAGACGCTGCCTTATTCTGAGATACAAAAAGGGCAGTCAATAGTGAAGAGAAGGAACGTGAAACACGGTAACCGGCAAGAACATTTTCCACGTGCTCTGCACTGGCTGCTTAACTAAGCTGTCCTCATAAACAGTTTCAGCATTCAGCCAACAGTCCTGACTCCAGTCTGTATAAATCTATTTCTGAAAATGCTCTTTAGGTCTTCAGGACATCTCTCTCCTACAAGAGACGCAAGGGCCCACTTTCCCCACGGAGACAAAAGACCCTTGGAATGAGAAATAAAGTGGTGTACACTACCTCAATTATCTTATTTAAGCCTCAAGGATCTTATTATGTTCATTTTACAGATAAGAAAACTGAGGTTCTAGACAAACGCTACATAGTTAGTTCATATGAGGATCGGAATCCATACTTAAAGAGTGTCTGTCTCCAAAACTCTGTTCTTTATATTCCAGTTGAAGGCTTTGAAAACTGAAACAGTCCTGGTAAGCTTATATCCTTCTGCTCCTTGGAAAAAACATGTTCGGAGAAGTGGAGTAAAGGAATTATTTTTGAGTACACATTACAAATTGATACAGGATAATGACTTACAGTATGAAATGTATTAGATCTATCTTCAAGATTTTCTTAAACATGTCCTTTATTATATGACCTCATTTTTCCATTTGGCCTAGGCTGTCCCAGGCTGCTTTTTATTTTTCACTTCTTCATTCTATTTCCTAACTAAGCTATAGGTGTCCCAAAGGCAGTGCCTATCATGGGGCACTGTAAACAGTAGGTTCTGGTTAATTTACCTGGTGTTCTGGTAAGGCACTCGACTGTCCACCAACCAAACTGCCGGGTAAGCACTTCCCTGAGCCAGTGGTACAACCACCTTCCTTTCACTTACCATGGAGAACCAATTTAGGACAAAAATACTACCAAAAAATACTCACATCTATCAATGGCTACGATTACAGAATACTGATAACCAGGTAAACACTTCAGCATTAGAGTTGTAAAAGAATCCCAAGGAAAGGGCTTGCAGTGTTCTGTCATATTGGAACTGCAATTTTATTCATAAAAATGAGTTCTCAATGCACTGACTTTCCTATGGAGTTTAGAAAGAACCTGTGATGGGTGCTGAGTTTCTTGGAGAACAGAATGTTTCATTTTGCTCTAATTCATTCTATTACTGAATTATACTTTGATGTATTGGTCTTGACAAGTGCTTCATGCTGATTGTATTGTGTATGATAGTATAATCACTCTCCATGCATTTCCCACTGGCTGGCTGATTAATGCAACAGATTACCTGCAGCACTGATGGCAAGGGGGAATCGTTGCCCTCTGTACTCTAAACTGTTTGTATCTCAGTGTGCGTGTGTGTGTTCATGCATACACAGGCACCCATGAAGATCCACCTGCACATGGGCAGAGAAGGTGGGATAAACCAGGAGAAGGGTAGGAAAAGAAGGCTGAGGACATGGTGAGGATTAATGCCTTTCAAAAAATCACTGTTTTCAGTACACCAAAAACACTCACTTCTTAAGGCTCCTAAATAGGTGTCTAGTATTACACTTCAATTACTCATTCAGTTTTTTATTCACAAATATTTACTGAGCACCAACTATATGCCAGGAACATTTTTTTCACCTTTACAGGAAAACTAAGTTAAAAAAAAAGTGTCACTTTCAGTGTTCTAATTAGTGGGCAAGAAGGGAAAAACGAGGTGAGAATATCACACGGACACTAATACAGGGATGAAAAAGGATGGCTATGTTTAGTTTAAATGCCCAATAAAGACAGCAACTGACAACATGATTATTAACTACTGTGAGTGGTTTAATGGTTTCAAAACAAACAAACAAAAATCTCTCAGATTACTTGTGCTACATAGGACCCTAATGTTTAGCAAAGAGCATCTTCTGTGTATGATCAATATCTGAGAAGAGGTTCTGGATATATTAATCTCATCTTTAAATGTGTGAGTGTGTGTGTGTGTGGATCAGACTTCTGTGCTCTCAGCAGCACTATGAAAACATTCCTCCTAACAGGATATTCTCCCAGTTCCAAGCTTCTATCTCACCCAAGTGCCCCGCTTAGGCTCCTCTCATCCAACCCCCAGCTCTGCTTATCCACAAAGGCAGACTGTGGCTTCCGACCGAAGCCATTTCAAGGCTTAAGTCTATCTGATTCCCAATTATAAATGATTCTCACTCTCTCCTCCAGACGTGCTAAAGTGAAATTTTGAAATTTACTATAATACCCCAAAATGAAAGGGGCTGGGAAGTACAACACAGGGCCAGAGGGGTCCAGCTGGTCGAAACTGAGAATCACAGAGATTTGGATCTCTACTTCAAAGGCTGCTTCTGCAAGAGAAAGCACAGAATTGGGTGAGTTAGCTACATTTTGGACAACCACTATCACTACTCATGGTTACTGGTCTCCAGATCAGAGCCTGAGAAAACAGCCCCACAAACAGTTACTAACTCACCCAGGCAATTTAATGTCAGGAGATACCCATATTTTATTGTAGTTTTCTTATTTCAATTTGGAATTTTTAAATAAAACAATGTTACGCAATTATCAGACAAACTTACAGCAGCCTCACAAAAATCCGCCTGCTGCAAATCATTTACCAGCCTGCCTTCCCCCTAAAATACGTAAGAGAAAGTTATTTATATAAGTAAAAAAGTCATTCTTTGGTACACCTCTAAGAAGAGTGGCTATTTAAAAGCCTACTGAAGACAGTAACTATCAAACATGCATTTTAATCTCAGAATCCTATGTTCTAGAGAAATCTTAATGGAAAGCCTAGTGTGGAAAGTGGTGAAAGCACCTCTGCTGGGATTGGGAAGGACCTGCCTCTTGCCATCGGCTCTCTCCTCCTCCCCTCCCACTCCGGGGCTCTGGGAGGCACGTCTGAACACCTCCTGTACAAGGGACAACCATTAATCATTCCCTTGCTTCTCCTCCCCCTCATTAACCTATCTCAGCTTAAATTAACCTTGCTGGTGCCGCACAGACACAGAACAGCCCAAGTGGCCGCGCCATCCTCCCTTGGCTTCCACTTCTTCCGTTCCAGCTCCTGGCATCCCTGATTCCTCCTGAAGCCCCTGGGAATCTCAGATGGCTTACAGTGAGGCTTCTCAGACCTCGATAATTTTCCTATGCTGCCACTTCAAGGTAAGAAATGGTGAAAGGAAATTACCCTCCACCTGTCTTTCTTCATTTTCTCTCACTCCCCCTACACTCGACCGTGATGGTACTCTAGAGACCCGCAATCTAGCAAGGAGAGTGCCCCAGCAAAACTTCCCTTTGGTGGCAGTTTCTTGAGGGCAAGTGCGATACTGACTCTTGAGAAGTGGGAAAAGTAAGGAGAGAACTTTTCGAAAATTGTTGTGAGGAAGAAAAGGACACATTATACCAATGCTCTGACATTCCCATTAGACACTAATGTGAGAAAAGTATCTACTACCAACGTGTTCCTGTTATAAACCAGAAGACAGCATAAAAGAAAATAACTGGAACCCATTCTTGGCACAAATAATGCGTCCTGCAGACTCGATCCGTAATGTAGAACACTGAACTGTACCACAATGAATCATAAGGCATCTTAACTCCTAGTCAAAGCCCCATGGTCTATATTTAGAATACAGTTTTAGAAAAATACACAAAGGGTGATCCCCAAGTGTTGTTACAAATTATCCAACTGTGCACCTAAATAACTCAGACAATGAATATCATTCAAAACTTCCAATTGGTTAGATAATAGGAGCAAATGATCTGTAAAGATCTCTTTTAATCCTGAGAATCTGCTATTTTCTATTAATATGTATTTAACAATCTTTCCCTTTATTTCCACTCTCTCCCATACAGGGCACTGAATGGGTAACTGAACCCCAGCAGCCGCAGTCAAGAGAAGGACGGTTGACAGTACTACACAGGAAGTATTTCTCAGGTTCGCTCCCTATACAGAAATAGCATTCTCTCTTTTGGTTAACTTCTGACCCAAACTAGAAATTACTCTGCCTACCTAAAGAAGCAAAGAATAAACCCCTCTTCCCATCGCCACAGCAGAGCAGGGCCCAGAGGCCTCAGACCCAAGAACACAGAGGTCTCAGTTTTAAGAGACAGAAAGCAGTAGGACCACACAACAGAAAGAAACCAGGCCCCGGGTAATGAGGACCCAGCAGCAGACAGGCATTCTGCGAACAGCACTGGAGGGAAGCACAGCCTCCTGAGCAAAACAATTGACAAAGCCTCCGCATTGAGAGGGAGCTCTGAATTATGAGGGGAAAAGCAGAGACTGAGACAGGAGCGCACAACCCCATTTTGAGCAGGACGACCCAGCCTGTGTGCGGCAGGGGTCTGAAGAGCCTACAGACCACACGAGGTAAACAAGTGTTAACACCATGTTATCATTAGGGCCTGGTATAGGCCACAACAAAGACAGTGACCTAAGGGTCTTCACCAGCTCCTCAGCAAAGGGGACTGGAAAAGGAGATCAAAATGTCACTGGATGCCCTCTGCAGTATGTACTATCTGTATCTTACGATAAGTAAAGTGTATTATATAATACAGTTCTCAACAGCATGTATTCAGCTACTCCACATTGCTGTGTTTGTTTTTCAGAGTCTGAAGTTAGAGTCCCTGTAAACACAGATGGGCAACTAGACCAGGTAAGCCCTGCCGACTGCTGCAATCAAGACTGTGGGACACGGGTGGGCAGACCAGGCCAGGCAGCTTTTACAGAGTTTATTGCCATCTAGGTGAGGTTCACTTTGCCCCTGCTCTGCTCTAAGTGCGGGGACGGACTGACAGAGAGGCGTAGTACAGTCCTTGAAAATAAGCTGAGGGTGGCATCTAGTTTGGGGGTTAAGTCTCTGAAATCACTGACACCGGGGATCAAATTCTTGCTCTGCTGCTGTGACCTCAGGCCACCTAGCCTCTGTAAGCCTCAGTTTGCTCAGCTGCAAAATTAGGGCTAATAACTGTACCTATCTCACTGGGTTAAGAATTAAATACAATAACGCATGCATTAAGTGCTGAGCAGAGTGCCTGATAAGCGTTGGCATCTGTGTTATCTTTAGTAGGGAAGAAAACAAAGCAAAAGTCTAGATCCTATGATGTCTACCTTCTCTCCCTCTCCTCCCTTTAAAGTCAAGTAACAATGAGAAGCAACAAGGTTGGATTGAAAATCTTGAAGACAACTTTTTTGATAATGAATTTGATGTCTTTATATACTTCCCCACTGAGCTCGTCCCTGTCTTTGGGCATGTTATTCCTTCTTTCTGAAGTATTCTCACTACTTCTTCCCTACAACTCACCTCCATGAATGTCTTGTAAAACCATGTTAAATTCAGTCTGCACAAATATTTGTACTAATATGTGAATAAATTACCCTATCAAAGTGGTCCTCAGTTCATTCATGCCTGTTCTAATTTCTCACGTCTGCCGATGGCTACATCTCTCTACTCCCTTTGTACCATCATCAAGAGCAAAATCAAACATTTAATACATCTATTCCTCTGGATATAGCAAGCGCTTAATACATACTGGTAGAGAAACCACACCAAGACTTCTGGAATCAAGGGTTAACAAGAAGGCACTGAAGCAGTGTAAGTGGTAAAGCTGTAGTCTCCTTGTGCCCACAGAAGACACATTAGTAGGTGATAAGCATTCTCTGATATGTAGTTCATTAGGCTTACATTCTACACTTACAGCTCCATGGAAGATTCCTGGTTCATAGTGACATCTTTTTGCTGCAAGGGGGCTCTGGGAATTGCTGTTTTCTCCACAGCAGTAGCAAAGGGGTACCTACTTATATGGCAACCCACATTGGAATGCTTTCTGGTTCTCAATGAGAAGCAGTTATTCTTTAGCCATTCACTAACCACCAACTTCAACACGTGGAAAGCTTGAGTCTAAATTTACCAAAAAATACTAAGTAAGGGGCTCAAAACAGTGGAAGGAATTACTAAGCTTATTGCTTTCTGAGATGTAAGAAGGCATTTCCCAGAAATTTCTTCACAACTACCTCCAAAGCAGAGCCTTTAGAATCTTATTTCTGGCTGTGCACAAAGGCCCTGTAAATTACCTAGAATATCATTTTGAATATGTGACTTAAGCATATATTTTCTTCCTTATTCAAGAACAATGTGGGTGGGTGCAGAAGAGGCCCACCGAGATAACTGCTTGTATTTGAGATGGTAGATGGGATAGCATTCTGGGTCCATAGAGCAGGTAATTTTTAGTATTTTGCAATAAATGTGATCCCAATGGGTGGGCTAAGTTCTCTACTGCTGAACACAGATTCATCCTGATTCCACATGCCCTGAATCTGTATATCCACTCAATCTATCTAGCATACTACCAAGGAATATTATAGCTGTTGCTTAATAACAGTTTTCAAACCAACCTTACAATGAAATTCAAACTGGAAAGAAATATCTAACTAAGGCTATTTCTGCTTACACAGAGTTAGGTACCCAGATCAGAAGCTTTGAGAAGAACTCTTGAGAGATACCATCTCGTTCCTGTGAAGTGAGCAAGCACAGCTCAGAGCAGCAAGGTTCTTGCAACAGCAGCCCATCCTCCCATCCTCCCCCTACGAAACAGGGTTTACACGCTAGGAAGCAAAATACATGACTCAGCTCAGAGAGAAAGGTAAGTGTTTAAAATCGGGGGTGGAGGGGGAACGACACATATTATGTAATGCTTGAAAATGAAAATTTAAGATTTTTTTTTCCCTGTGACAAACTGTAATTAAATCTTATTTAACTGTTTCCTCTAATGACATCCATTTTAATTAGGTTTTAATAGACTGGCAGCCACAACCTATAGTTTTATGAAGCAAAGTAAAATTACAGTCTAGGAAGACATTTAAGGAAAGAGACCCATCAACATAGATGAGAGGTGACAATATATCCCTCATCCCTAAAGACCCTCACAGTAATTAAGTGTGCTGAGCAGACAGCCATTAGGGCTAACAGTAGGTGTGCTCGCCACCAATCTGCGCTGGGTTTTTCTTTGAAATCTAAGGGTTATTTCTGTGATCTGCTTTCCAGAAAATTTGCATGTCACGGAGTAAAGAACACAATTGAAGAGGTTTGCGTTCTACAGCTCTACTGAAGGGGCAGCCTCTACCACTGCAATGGGCTTTCTGTCTTAAGATTTTAACATATACATTTTCTTATAGCAAATCATGATACAACACTCATCTTGAGGAGACTACCATATGTTTGACAAAATGAACATCACGTAGATGCAAAATTAATATCTGAAAAACTCACAAGATACAGGATAAATGTATCTGCAAAAGAGATGCACTAAACAGGATCTTAGTAACATGCATCTGTACCTACTTCATATTACATGATGAAAATCAGGGAGTAAATATCACAGAAATTATCTCAGACCAAATGAATATCACAGGCACTTAGTTTAGAAAAGAAGAACTAAGCATTATCATCTCTTTGTCAGCCAGAGGATGCAGGAAAGAAACTGGGCCTGTGGCTACCTCAAATAAGTTTGCACATATTTATTTCAAAGAGACAAAGTTAAATTAATATTTGATATTTTTAATACTAATTTTGAAACATCAACCCTTAAATTTTAATAAATCCTACATATTCAGAAAACCTTGGGGAGGGGGATATCTGATCCTACCCAAAAAATAAAATTTTGTCATCTGGCTGACAATCTGATGCCTCCAAATCCCTCTGCCAAGAAGCAGTTACTAGGCTGAGAGACGCTTACTCGTACGCTTCCATCAGATTAAGGCTTTCCTGCCAGGAATCTTTTTTTTTCCTGGTGTATTGGCCATCGCCAGAAATGGACCCATTGAATCCACCGGTGCTAAGGAGTTAAGCGACTGAGATTTAATTTAACAGTTTCAGCTTTATTAAGCTGTCACAGAGCAGCCCCACTTTGATAACAGTAGCTGCTCCAATTATGGCTTGGTTTAGGGTTGACAAGTATAATGATTCATTCGTGGCACATGAGAAGCAATAAAAGGTTGTTTTGCATTACAGCTTTAAAAATGTGGGCACTTTTTTCATTTAATTTGTCACTTAGCTTTTGCTAAGAGGACATTTAAATTGCAGTAAAAGGCAAATGGGGCTTTTAGTTTAAATGTAATCCCCATATTTAAATGATCTGTAATGGCGCAGTGTTGGAGTGGGAACACTATTGTCTCACAGTGGGTCCTGATGGTGACATGTGACATTTGTATTCAGGTCCTGTATTATCCATGTGGCTAAAGGGCTTCCAATTTCATTTCACAGCCAGAAGCCTGCAGAAAACACCAATTAACTTGCAGATCCCATTTGCCGACAAAACTCAGCCTCTTCTCAATGTCTGGCATCTGGCAGTGCTCAGCATTTAATTCCAAAGCAGAGCCTTGAAGCAATGTGAGCCCTGTGCAGGGGCACAAAGTCAAATTCCCCTATTTTATTAAGAAGCAAAATCCTTTCCTTTTGTAGTCCAGAAGCAACTTTTAGTTAATTTTTGGGTGAATGAATATTAAGATGTAATAGCTATTGTTACTTCTGCATGGGATTCTTCACAGAACTTAGACCCCATTAAATGGAAAGTGACCTCTGCTTGACATCAGAGTACATAGGAGAATTTACAGCAGTCTAGTAATAATTGGGTCGGGGAGATTTGTGGGGGGAAAAAAACAAAAAGCAGAACCATGAGACAAGAAGATGTATTATTCCTCCTGGACTGAAACCAAAGAACTTGTATAAAGCCTGGTCCATAATTAGAAAGTAGTCCATCAGAGGGTATAACTGGAATCAGCTGGTGGAAACTTCCACCTAATGAGAATTTATACTTTTTTTTAGGATGATTAGCCCTAAGCTAACTGCTGCCAACCCTCCTCTTTTTGCTGAGGAAGACTGGCCCTGAGCTAACATCATGCCCATGTTCCTGTACTTTACATGTGGGATGCCTGATACAATATGGCTTGCCAAGAGATGCCATTTCCACACCCGGAATCCGAACCAGCAAATCCCGGGCTGCCGAAGCAGAACGTGCGTACTTCACCACTGCGCCACCAGGCTGGCCCCAGAATTTATACTTTCAATTAAGGGTCGTGGTTACATAACTTCCAAAACTAACCTGGAAAAGTGAGATGTGACTAATGAATTAAATGTGAACACCGCAAATTTTGTTTGACTGTATCACTTGTACTTTTTTATGGTAACCAAAAAATTTTCTTCCTAATTAGTTATTTGTAATTCTAAGTTTCTCTAAAACACCAAAGCTCTTTAAATTTTATTTACTTAATGTTAATCCAATAATTTTTCCTTAAATGATTTCCTTCATTATGGTTTTTTCAGTGCTAGTCCTTCTTACTATCATAAACCAACTAGTCAATTTAACATTTACTGGACAGTTACAAAAGTGAGGAAGGCTTACTTGGAAAAGTAAACCACTCATTGTTCTAGAAAAATATTTGTTTAAACCATGCATTACCCTTGTGTTCTCCAACCACCGTTTCGTGCCCCCAAACATCCTTTCAATACATGGAAACTACCTACTATAGTTACAGATTGGTTTAAATTTTGATTGGGGAAAAGACCACCAACCATTATTTCAGGTGACCCAAGGAAAGTATCAAGATTAAGTTGTTACAAGATAATTAATAAAAATACCAGGGGAAAAGGTCAACAAATATTTAACAGTTAGCAAGTAGCAGACATACATGTTAAAAAAACAAACAAAACAAGAATTGCCATCCACAGCCTAGCTCCTCAACACACATCCTGTTAATGGGAAAAATGGACCTCTGATGTCCAGTTCTTTACCAACTTGCCGCATAACCTTAGGTCACATAATGTCATCTTGTGGAAGTCTCCTAACCTCCCCAGACTTCAGTTTCTTTATCTGTAAAACAGTTCATCTCAAAGGTCCCTTCCAATTATTAGGACCATGTAGTATCTCCAAGGACAACAGTTTCTCTTGGTCTAGACTTGACATGGGATCAATCAGAAGGATGTGGTCCATCATTAGCCAAGAAGAAGAGAGAAAGTGAAGGTATGAAGAATTCTACTATTCAATGTCACTGAAACTAGGATCTTCTCGTGAATACATCCAGAACATAAAATTAATACAGGCACTAACATGATATTTGTCAAAAATTCCCTTTGTCACATACAGATTTCTTAATAGAAAGACAAGATAGCAAATACACTATTCATTAATTCCCTAGCAATGAGCACTGGGTAACAAGAGTCATCCCCCAAAATTTCCCGGTGAACATGACTAGTGAATTTCTCATTTTTTAAACCACCTGCTACATTTCTATCTTTACTACCAGGGATTTGGAAGCAATAACAATTAGAGTTTGCCGTATCTTTTCCATTCTGACGATCAACTGTTCATCTAAGTTCTAAGTTTGTAACGGTCAAAAATAAAATGAACGTTCAAGCTACTTTTGATACTTTTAATGTAGGCGAAAGCAGAAAACTGTTAAATTTTAGCTTAATTGGTTACAGCATTATTCTAGAGATATGTAATCAGCTCGATCATACAAAATACCTATTTTAAAATAATATAGAGCCTTTTTTCCCCCAAAATTTAAAGCCAGATCCCTGTGCTGGCTTTCCTCAAGATCAGACAATTTCCCTCAAACCCTGCCAAGATCGTTTCGTGCAAATGCCAGCCCACGTCCTCATTCTCCCTGTTCTTCTAACTAGTATAGACTGGCACAAGTGTATATATGAGCAGCCATCTCTCCAGCAATACTTTGACGTGCTTTTTAAACATTCAATCATGGTCTTTATCCATACACAACTCAATAGCAGTCGTCAGGAAATGGATATTTACCCAGCTCATCCCAGAGCTGCCGATATTTGTCAGTCATCGCAGTGCCTTGTTGCCTCCAAAGGGACAGACGAGGGTCAGCCATGAATTGCTCTGTTATCAACGTCAACATGCGGGCCCCATTAGAGTCCCTCATCTTCAACATCTCCCGCACCTAGTGGGGAAAAACAGACCTTGAGAAAAAACGTTCAGCAACAAACAGCAATACAAGGGACAGATCACTTTTCTTTATTTGGAGGGGCAGTTAAGTCTTGTACCAGCCCTCTTAACCAAACGAAAGTTGATAAAAACTGGTCACTATGCTAAATGGCAATTTAATCAGAAAATTGATTGTTAATTTTTTTAAATTATGTTTTAGAATCCACACAAGGAAAAGAAATTTAGCTGACTTCTCAATTCTGAAAAAAATCTTTTTGCCAGCATACAGAAGAACAATACCAAAATAAACAGGACAAATCATCTGGCACCTTCCTGACTCTCCAACTGATGGACCTTACCACCAGAGTGGCAGAGCCTCAAGGAGTCTACTGAGAACTCTTTTAGAGATCTAAACTGATCTGATAACGTTGACAATAACAGAATCTGTCCTTCAGTTTTTTAAAAACAACTTTATTGAGACATAATTCACATACCATACAATTCACCAATTTAAACTATACAATTCAATGGTTTTTAGTATATTCACAGAGTTGTGCAAGTCCTTCAGTTAAAAGTAAATTAGTAATATCATAAGTTCTCTCTCACCAAAGTTTTCTTAATATAAAGAGCAGCAGCACGCTTCTATTCAGTAGGGTGGGACTGTTTTTGCCCTGGTAAGAGGAAACGGACAGGGCTGGTGTAGGTTCAAAAACTCTCTTGCACTAAATGAGCAATCCATGAAGCAGAATCATAACCACTGACCTAAGAAATTAACTCAGCCTCTCAAGCTGGAACCTCAAGCTCTGTCCATTACTCTCGCGCTACACTTCCCAAATAAAAGAAATGAAGAAAAGAAACCAAGGGTAAGTCTCTCTACAGGAAACCCTAAATGAATGCATCTATTCCAAAACTGTGTATGGCTCTGTGTTCAACAAATAAGAACCCCAGCTGAACACGGGCTCTCCCTGAAGGGAATTACTGGAGCACGGTCATACAGGAGAAAACGAGGAGGTGGGGGTGCTTTCAGTGAAGATTCTCTCCATGTGAAAGGTAAATGAAGGAGGAAATGACCAGCCCAAACCTTGAGATTAAGAGATCCTGCCTCAGGCCTGTACCCTAACAAGCAATGGAATCTCCTCACAGGTTGCAGACTTTGAGCCTTGTACAAAACTCAAAAGCACTTCTACACTAGTTGTACTTTCAGTAGGATTTATTTTAGTCATCTTAAAAAGGAGTTTATTCCCAATATGGAAGCACTAAAAAGTCATAAACAGATGAAGACTGGGAGAAAGAAAAGGAGTTGCTATTTATTGGACATTGTGCTACAAGAGTTTTACATTTATACTTACCATTGAATCTTCACAACAACCATATCAAGTAAACCAGATTATAATCCCCATCTTATGAATTATAAAATCATGCCTGAGAGAAGTGAAGCAACTTGCTCAAAGGACAAGAGGAATAGCTGGGAGCAGAACCCAGATCTGTCTTAACTCTAAAAGGTACATCATTTCCAAAATTAGATGTTGCTATTACTTCATACGGCATATACAATGTGTGTATCATGTATAGGGATAAAAATAGCAACTGCAGGCCAGCCTAACAGCTCTTTCCCATTGCTTCCATTAGGCCACAGTATACTCTTTGCTGACATTAGAATCTAGAACATACTTCCTACGTGTCTAAATATCCCAAATCTTTGAGATTACCACTATATCATGGATTTGATTTAATGTTTATTTTCCTGGCAAATTTCTATCCTATTCTCAGTTAGCAACAGCAATGAAAATAAACCCTTTATTCTTAAGCATATAAACCAGAACTATTTACCAACACTCAAGTACATGTACACCCTAATGGTAATTAATTTTCAGACTGGTTACTCTGAGGCATTACAAGAGTGTGAAGTGCCTGTGAATTGCCGAAGAGTGATTAAATCATGTGTGAAGTAGTTTTAGAGTTAAATGTATTTTATTGTAATCTAATGCTTGGAAAATTGGCAATCTATGGATGGTATATGGGATAAATCTCTATTAAGAGGGTATTTATTAATCAGAACACACTATTTTCTGGCTATAACCGGGAACAGAGTTTACTCTAATTCTTCTAGGAACAGTTGTCTGGTTCCTTAAAATGAATTTGAATAAATTACCCATAATGATGCTGTACTCCCAATGAGAAGGCATTGATTTAATATTATTAAAAAAGCATTTTATCCAGTATTTAGAATTGCGTTTATGGTACTAAAAGTTCTGTATAAAGCAAGAGACACAGCTTCTGCTCACACAGAACTTATAACAATAATTTGTTTCTAAGGCCATCAAAGTTGGTGATAAAAATGAACATTTACCAAGGCCCAACTACATGTTAGACATCATTACTATTTAACACCATGATCACAACAACTTGGGGAGATGGGCTATTGTTAGGTAACTTTATGGATGAAGAAACTGACAAATAACTGGCCAATGTTCACACACTTAACAACATTTAGAACTTAGATTAAACCCAGGTCTGTATAACTCTAAATTCTATGCTTTTGCAACCAATTTAAAGATACTGACATTATTAAACTAAACATATAAAGCACATTTTAAGGTCTGTATTCAAAGTTATGCTCTACTTTGGAAAATTAACTAGAAAAAGAAAAAACTTGAAAAGATGGCATTTTAAATAACATTAAGATATTTATTTTGTTTGCAGTATTGAAAGGTTTTTCAAAATTGTACAAATTGTCACCATTTTATTAATAGGAACTGAGAGACAAAGATGTTCCATATCTTGTCAAAGGACGTCTAAGCAAATTAATGCTTACATTACAACACAGAAGTTTCTAATTGGTTGATTAACTTAGACTCTATTCTTTAAAAAAAATTAAATTAAAAAAAGCCTTTATCCTATTGTAAACATGATCATATATAGATACTTCCTATATATGTATATATTTAGAATATTTCTTTAAAAATAAACAATCATACCTTTGCAAAGAGCAAATTAAGCTGCTTCCCTGATCCGTGGTACCCGCCCTGGGAAAGGAACAGTTTAACCTGTTCTTGAACCTGCTCTTCATCTAAGTGCCAGCAGTTTTCATCATCTATACTAGCACCTGCTGTTGGATCAGGAGCACCTAGAAATAGAAAGAAAAAATAACACATATGCTAGATAAAAAGTCTGTGCTAAAAGGGCTCTGATAATAAACCTGAAAAGTGTTAAGATTCTGTACTTTTTCCTAAACACTTTTGAATCCAATCTCAATTATATATACAAATTTATAACTGAAAATAAATACAAGAATCCTTCTTTTATTTCCAGGAATTTCCTGATTAGCGCTAAGCCAAAATGCAGATTACTTCAGAACTGAGATATTTCCATTTTTTAAGATCAGTGACTATCCCTCTGGAGATGAGTTTACAGGTTCTCTAAAGAATTTAAAAAAAAAAAAATCACAAAAATGTCTCGTAAATACGTGATGTTTATAAAGCTCTACTGTGTAGGCCATGTTAGGAAAATGCTTTTCAAAGACATTAGAAAAATATGAAACCAAATAAACTCAACAGAGTATTTCTCTCTTATTAGGTTAATATAAGAAACTTTTCACCATTACCTGCTGCTATATAAACTACATGCTGACATAAGTCTTTAGTTGCAGAAAACCAAAGATTAAAAAGGGAAATCAAGCCACATGGGAACAGGCAGTGCAGCTGTTGTACTAAACCAGGTTGTAGTATCACCTTGCCAAACTGCATAAATATTTTATTGCTGAAGTACACACAAAAGGTAACGGCTATGTAATAAGCCCTGTGTGGAGACTACCTTAGAAATTAAAAAGTTATCCAGATATTTAGGCAGGTAAAAATTGCCTCATTTTTAATTAAGAAAAGAAAACAAAATGGTATTTAAGGCCTAAGATTCATGAGTAACTCAGAAAAATTTAAATCTAAAAACCTTTCATCAATCTCCTTATCAACACTTAAAAAAAAATACATCTGTAGGTGTGGTTTTACATTACCTTTCTTATAATGATCTAACACAGACTCAATTGGCCAAGAGAATGATCAATGACATCTGCTTAGAACCAGGGTCCACTAGTCCCTAAGAGGAAGGCAGTGGGTCTGTGAACCTCCCTGAGAAGGGAAACATTCATTCATTCATCATTCAGCCAGCATATTTACTGAGTGCCTGACTCAGGGCCAGCCCCTACGCTAGACTTGGGGATGTGACAGCATACAAAATCGACAGGAATCCTGTCTTCAAAGAACCTACCATCTAGTTCAATGGCTTTCAAATTTTTTTGATCAAGACCCACAATAAGAAACACAATTTACACCACACCCAATACACCTGTGTATCTGTGTATCTGGGTGCTTATGTGATCACATCTACCTATTTAGTAATCTGAAGCAAAAGTATGATGACAAAACAGCCTTACTCTAAGTGAAGAAGTCTGATATTTTCTATTCTATTTCATTTCCTAAAAGGGGCTTATCAATTTTTTAACTGATTTCATAACCCATAATGGGCTGCAACCCACTATTTGAGAAACACTGTTTTAAGTATATAAGATAAAGATCAATCTAATAATCAAACACATAAAAATACAGCAATAAATGGTAATAACTGCTCAAAGAAGAGGACAAGGTGCCAGGAGAGACTGTATCAAAGAACTCTGACTTGGCCTTGGATTGCCAGGGTAAGCATACCTCAAGGACACGGAATTTGAGCTGAGATCTGCCTTAAGTGGATGAGAAATTAACTAAAGGCAGGAAAAGGAACGAACGCGTCTGCATGTGAGACAGAGCTTATGCAGAGGTCTCAGGCAGGAAGGAACATGGTGCATGGAGGAAATAAAAGATAGTTCCACGCCCACACAGCTCAAAAGTAGAGAATGAGAAGAGCAATACAAGACAACTCTGGAGAACAGAAGAAGCACCAAACCCTGAGAGCCCTGGCAAGTGAGGAGCTTAATTTTTTTCCCTAAGAGTAATGACTGGGAATTCATGACAAGGTTAACCAAAGTAGAAGAATGGAAAACTCTAGACAGTCAAAGATGTTTTGTCCTGAAGTGCATCCATTTCAACGTTCCTACCATGGAATACTATGCAGCCATAAAAATACATGTGGAGAGCCTCCATGTACTATAATGGAGAAGATATCCAAGATACACTGCTGACTGAAAAAAATCAAGGTGAAGAAAAGTACATATAGTGTACCACTTCTTACGTAAGTAACGAAGTTTAAAAAAGAGCTTATGTCTTAGTATTTCTTTATATATGCATACAATATCTTGGAAGGATGTTCAGAATGAGTAACCTAGTTACATAAGGGAAGGAGGCTCTTCACTGAATACCTTTTCATACTGTTACAATTTTGGAACCACATGAAAGTATTTATGTATCTAAAAAAAATCTCTAAAGTGTGGAGGATGGACTGGGAAGCAAAAATATGTAAGAGGAGAACAGTGAGGATGATTTTTGATGATGTGTACAAAGGATAATGATGGTAGTTTCAAAAACAGCCATGAGAACAGAAATGGAGAATCTGACAGTAATTTAGGAAATAAAAGCAACAGGACCTGGTAAAGAAGTGGATATGTGAGGTATGGGAGATCAAGAGGTCGAGAGAGGGGCCAGCCCCGTGGCCGAGTGGTTAAGTTCACATGCTCCGCTACAGCAGCCCAGGGTTTCTCTGTTTCAGATCCTGGGCGCGGACGTGGCACCTCTCATCAGGCGACGCTGAGGCGGCATCCCACGTACTACAACTAGAAGGACACCTCCCACCACAACAAAAATATATAACTATATACTGCGGGGATTTGGGGAGAAAAATCAGAAAGAAAAAAAAAGAAGATTGGCAACAGTTGTTAACTCAGGTGCCAATCGTTGGAAAAAAAAAAAAAAAAAGGTTGAGAGAGAGATGGGTTCCTGAAAACAACTAGATGAGATACTGGACAAATGACTGACACACAGACCATCACAGCCAGGACCAGGTTTGGGGGTGGGAGAGGCAGCTCTTAGGTCACAAGTTCAGTTTCAGATGTGGTGAATTTGAAGGACCTTTGACACAGCCAAGAAGAGGGGCGAGGGTTTCAAGTAGGGAGCTAGATAAACTATGGGAGGCACTATGGGGTAAGAAGAGCACCTAAGACAGAGCCCTAAGGAAGGCCAACATTTAAAGGCTGGAAAAGATAACGAGCAAGGATGGCAACGGGAACGAGCGGCCTGCTGGGAAGAGCTGGAGAGATTGACTCTCTTCCAGCAGTAAAGGGGAGAAAGCTGTTCCAAGCAGGGACTAGGCAACAACGTAGATGTTTAAGCTCCCTGAGAGCAAGGATTATATCTGCCCTGCTCACCACTGCTTCCTAACACCTAGCCAGTGTTTGCCACTATCAGGCAATCAAGTATTAGGAGGAAGGGGGGAAAAGAGGAAGAGAGAAAGGTATGGATACATCCTCCCCTCCCCTGAGAAAAGGGTTCCTATCAAAAAGGAACCACCGTTAAAGCATCCTCTCCTACGTTATCTCATTATCTCCCCACAATGTCCCCTGGAGGTGAGTAGACGTCATGATGCCCCTATACAGAAGGAGAAAGAGGTTCAGAGTGGTTATGACTTGTCCACAGCCGGACTGCCAAATCCAGTCTCCTGGTTCTCTCCCCTGCTGAAGAATAGATCCTAGAACTGAAGTTGCACCCTAGACGCGTTAAGGCAGGGGCTGTCAACCCTAAATCAAAGATAAATTTAAGGAAGGATACTAGGCTGTTTGCAGGCATGTCAGCACGCTTCTCTCGTATGGGAAGGTTTAAGGACACAGAATGTCGTGAAGAGTTAACTACAGGGGCTATATCTGTATTCTACAGGGATTCAGAGCCCCAAATTCAGCCAATTACCTCCATTCTAGCAAAGATACACACACAGACAGACAGACAGAGACACACACACACACAAAAGCACAAAGACAGCTATAGATTCTTTACCTAAATGCATCAGAAGAGACTTTCCAAACAACCAAACGATAGGATCTCAACATTATATTTAAGTTCTTCCCAATATCTTGCCAAAATCCTCCTGGGAAATCTGACAGGTCCCTCCTCTTTATCCTTTTCTTAAGGAAAACTCTGACAAGCTACTGATTATCCACTCCCACTGTTCCTTCTGATGAAGTGAGCTAAATAAATCTGGTTTCTATCCTCACAATAGTTCCTTCTCCCAACTTTTGTGATTTTAGTTGTTCTCTGCTGTTGGGCAGGACGTGCGTGGGCACTGACTGTCCATAGTGTGGTGGAGGCATGCTACCCTTGGCTGCTCAGGTCAGAGTCCTGTGAGACTTGGAGTTTCCATTTGCCACAGAAATATCTAAATATTTTAAGTAGATCTGAATTTGGTTTGGGAAAAATTTCAGTCTTCTCTTTGCCTTAAAGTGGCAAAGGGGTTGACATTCAGATACTCTCCCCAAACTTCAGGATACACTCAACTCTTATTTTTTCATATTAAGAGAGATAAGTGCTAGAAAGAATATTCCAGGAATCACTTCCGTTTGACTTGAATTACACAATGCATTTTTCCTTAAAATCTAATTGATTTAAAAACACTATCATACATTTTTTAAATATGATAGATTTTTAAATTTATTTAATGGATCATTTAATTTACATATGTAGAGATTTTTGTTCTTGTCCAGCTGGGGAGATATCCAATAGCAAATGTATAAATACACGTTTCTCAAATTTTTAAGAAAATCAAGTTGCACTTGTTTTTGGTTGTGTTTTTTGTTTGTTTTTGGTAAGCTAGTGTAAGAACTGATTGAGGGTATGGGGGAGGAAGGAGGCACTGTGGAGAGAATATGGCCCACAGATAAAATCTGCCTGCAAATCATGGAATAAAGACTACACGAGTTGAGAGGATGTGTGGGGTTCCTAATTCTGGATTCGAATTCGGGAGACTGAAGTTCTTGGCACAGTTTGGAAAAACCGTGTGTCCTCCAGCAAATCACTAAAGCTCCTCAGGCCTCCATTTCCTCAACCCTAAAATTCTATAACATAGGAATAAAAAGTTAGGTAACAAAAATTAGTAATTGTCTCATGTAGCTACGCAGAAAACAGCCTTACTTAGTTATAAGAATGCAAAGATAACTAGTTGATAAATAAAACATAAATTTGCTCTAAACATAACTTAATATTTGAGGAATAACACACATATATATTATACATTACAAACCAGGAAATGAAACATGTACAACAATAACAATCCCCCTAAAAGAGTAAATCCAATTATTAAACTTTAAAGCGGAAGTTCAACTATTTCAATCCTAATATGTCTTAGTTACATGTACAAAGTATTGACTAAGCCTTGTATAAAATAAAGATGTGCAAAATTTGCTTCTACTTGTTAATGGCTGCCTATAATCAAAGACAAACCCCTCAGCATTTAGCTTTGAGAAAGGTGTGCAAGGACAAACATAATTCACCTATTTATAGGTTTGCTATTAGATGTTCCCCAAGTTGGGCAGGAATCAGAATCTGTGTATGTAAATTAAATGGTCCATTAAAGTGTTTTAAAACCTATCAAATTTTTTATCCTTATTTATATTTATAATTACAAATGCTATAACTTTTACAACTGTATAATTAATCTTTGCGAGCATTTTACTACCAAAGCTTAATTCTTCAAAGTTTCAAGCCTTCAGGGAAAGTGAAATTATCTGCTGAAGAGAGTGAAAGTTTAACTGCCTCCCATTCCAGCTAGAGATGTGTGAATGCAAGTTCCCCTCCTATTTGGTTATGTAACACCACAGGAAGAGAGCAACGGGAAACTAACGGACATGAAGAACCACTGTCCATATCTCCCTTCCCATCTGCTACTTGATTTGGTTCTGATTTAATTTTGATCTATCCCAATATCAATACTCTCCCTTACCCCAGCAGTTCTCAAAATTAAGAGTATATCAAAATTTCTGAGGCACGTTGTGAAAAATAGATGCTTAGCCACCACTGCAGACCTACTGAATCAGAATCTTTGCCAGGGATAAAAATGGGGCGGGGGTGAGAGACACAATTCTATACTTGGAGATAAAGTTAAACATGGTGGCACATTCTGGATCTTCATACTGACAAGCATTCAGGGTCCTGCAGCAGCAAGCAGATGCTTCCCAGTGTACTGAAGGAAGCACATTTAAGACACACTGAATGAGCTATCTGTCTCATGTCACGGAAACAGTCGCTGTAAGCATTAGGCAACACCAAATAATTCTGCAAATTTTAAACTGAGCTATTCAGACACATTCACAACTGGCTTATGCTATGTTTGGTATGTGGAATTATCCACAGCTTTGTGTTCTAATGGGGAACTTAATGCTTTCTCTTCTCCTCTTAATGTGCTGGAAAACAAATTCAAACCAGCAAGAAGTGAAAGGCTTCTGAACTGTGACCCAACTGCTTTAGTAACACTGTTGTCAAACAATGCTTTAACCATTTATATTTATGTACTGGTGTTCTTTTTTGTTAAAATTAAATTGTCAAATTCAGTCTATGTGGGCAGAATGCAGGCAGCAGATGCCTACGTTGAAGAGGTGATTACTTCAGCTTCTTTGAGGGACCTATAGAAGAATGCCATCTCCTCCAGTTTTAGTGCCTGCTGAGAGCTAGGAAACACTGAGTCTGTGGCTTACGGGGCACTGCTACATTTGTCTTAGAAGCTGAAGGCAAAATCTGACATCAACCATTGACACCGAGAGGGAAGAGGCAAGGCGGTAAATTTTGGGGATTCAGATTCAACAAAACTC
The DNA here is from genome assembly GCF_041296265.1 of Equus caballus. Taxonomy (NCBI): domain Eukaryota; kingdom Metazoa; phylum Chordata; class Mammalia; order Perissodactyla; family Equidae; genus Equus; species Equus caballus. The sequence goes on from NC_091704.1 coordinate 26,579,120, forward strand.
TTTCTTTAGACAGGACAAGAACTACAAGACCGCTGAAAAATAATGTGCACTGAGGGGCCAGCCCCACGGCCGAGTGGTTAAGTTCATGCACTCCGCTTTGGCAGCCCAGGGTTTTGCCAGTTTAGATCCTGGGTGCGGACATGGCACTGCTCACCAAGCCATGCTGAGGCGGCGTCCCACACAGCACAACCAGAAGGACCTACAACCAGAATATACAACTATGTACTGGGGGGATTTGGGGAGAAGAAGGAGGAAAAAAAAAGAGAGAAGATTGGCAACAGATGTTAGCTGAGGTGCCTATCTCTAAAAAATGAATAAATAAATAATGTGCATTGAATAAATATACATGAGAAAGCTGTAAGTTTTATTCTTAATAAAATTTTCATTTCAAGGTAGTGACTAATGCCTTCAGTTCAGTTTAGAATTTTGTGGTAGGTGAAACAGACAGATCCTCCATCACCTTCTCTTCTCAGTGGTCAATCCACGTAATTCTACTGCCCTGATTCAGCGTGGTGACCCTTCCAGGAGCTTTGAGAGGACAACCCATTTTCTTGATCATGGGGGCCAATGACAGAGGGAGCCCTGGCATGCAGCAGGCTCTGCTCCCTCAACAAGCCACCCTCCCTTCAGCTGGATGCCAAGGCAGTAAGAAGCACCGTCACCAGCACATACCTCAGAGAACTTGAATCGGCCCGCCAGGGTTTACGGCCCTCCACTATGATTTTCCTCTCATCTCACTTTATTACTCCTCTCTTATTATCATTTAATTTACTTCATAAGTTCAATAATATACTTATTCATGTACAGAAATAATCGCGTATTTTATACGAATAAAAAGCAATTAAGTATTTGTACATTCTCCAATGCTCATTAAAAAACGCCGAATATAAACACAGAGTGCATAACAGTAAGTCTTTTTCCATTACATCGCTAATAAATGTATTAACAACTACTTGGTACACAAATATAAATATTTAAATGCAAAGTTCTCATAAAGTCTCATTTTTACATAATCCAACTCTTCAGATTTATTAAAAGAGATCTATAATGTCGACAAGCTTCAAGAATGCTTTGCTCAAGCTATTTTAAAAGCTGTTTTTAAAAACCCGGTTCACAAATATTTTCCTCAACTATCTCCCACTGCCTGTAGAGACTCATGTCAATGGCTCCATCACAATGATGGTGGTAACAGCAACTCATATTTCCTCCTTTAACCCTCCCGACCTTATGAAATTGGCACTATTTATTGTCCACATTTTACAAAGAAGAAAACTGAGGCCTGAAGAGATTCAGTGACTTGTCCCCAGTAACAGCTGGAAAGCAATGGGACCAGTATTCTAACTGAGGCTGTCGAACCTCTAAGCTCTTAGATGCTCTGAATAGTCTTACAGTGGAAGGATGAGAAGCCCATGTGTGGGGAGATGGGAATAAGCTCATCTGGCCCACATGGAGAGACTTAGGGTCAGTTAAAGGAGAGGGCTGGCGAGGAAACTGATTGTAGCTGGCAACAATCTTTTAAAAATTAGGTGAGTTGGGGTAGTATCAGAGATAACTATAGGGAGTGAGGGAAGGCAAGATTTGGAGGTCAAAAGACAAAGGATGATGCGTACTGGACTAAAAGTAACTTGGCTGTCTCCGTGTTACCCTAGCAAATTCCTCATGGGGTAGAGATGTGATTCCCCCAAACTAAGAGACATAAGTTCCAAGATTACTTCTCTTTTGCTAAAGTGAAATGTTTCTTGATGAGAAGGAAAAAATAGTATCACCTGTACATGATAGTAATTTAAAAAAAAAAACATTTAAATCATATTACAGAAGCATCAAGTTTTAGTTAAAACTTAAAGGTGAAACTGGTAATTTTGGGAAGGAAATTTGGCAATAATTATAAAACTCAAAATGTATATACCACTTGTTCTGACATGTCTACTACTAAGAATCTACTATTCAAAAATACACGTACAAATTCATACACACACACACACACACACACAGGATGGTCACAGCAACACTGCATACAGTACGAAAAGAATGGAAACAACTTCAAAATCATTCAGTAGGTTGATGGTTAAATATATCCATACTATGGAATACTATACAACATTTAAAACAGTAATAGGCCTATTGGCACTAACATAAAAAGATACTTATGATGTATTAAGGGAAAAAAAACTGCAGAAAAATGTTTTCTAAATTGTTTTTTAAAAAATTAAAAAAGTATGCATGAAGAAAACTGTCTCAAAGCATATAAAGCACACCAGCAGCAGTGAATGCCTTGGGGGAATAAGGGAGCTGCTGGGAGTGCGGAACCAATGAGGACTTTTCTTATCTTCATAGACTTCTATATTAGAAATTTTCCAACATGAAGTCCTATTTTTTTCTAAGTTTCACAGGACTGCACTTTGGGATAAAATAGTTCAAGCAACTTTAATTCTCTCCTATAGAATATATTTGCTAATTATATTGACCATCAGGAGATCATACCTTTGTTTCACCAACTGTCAACACCAGAATGTTCTACAACAGAAAAGATATGCTTGCAATAATCAAATTATCTCCCTAAGATACTTACAAAAACCGGTTGCTAATGCAAGCCCAATTACAATGAACATGACCAGCCACAGGGAAACAAAAGGAAGAGATGGAATGGAACTACCAAAGAATGAAAAATGACAGCATTGACTCACTCTTTAACAAACTGTGAGTGCCTATCACGTCTTAAGTGTTATTCTTAGGAGGCTACAAAGACACACAGGTCATAGTCCGGTCCTGATGGAACTTACAATCAGGCAAAAATAAGCTATACAATGAACTGGGACTGCTGAGTAGGTCTGCTTGTTTGTTTGGTAATATCTGGGAGAGCCTGAATGGACTGATATATAAGGGCTGGGACACAGAGACTTTCAGAGGCTAAATTAAGCAGGACAAGCAGGAATGAACGGAATTTATGGTGTTGGTTTTATAAGAACCATGCTCAAACCAACTGACACGTCTGATGGGAGAAGGAGACACAAATGCAGACCTAGACAGAACTCCAGGAAGTACACCTTTGCAGTACGGATCCTAGGCGCCTCCTGTGCCTCTGCAGGAGTACCACCAAAGAGGCACAGGACCAGAGGTGGAAAAGATCGTAGATATCATGTGTCAGTGCTCATCTGACATGTGAATACAGTTATGCATTGCTTAACGACAGAATATGTTCTGAGCAACGTGTCATCAGACAGTTCCATCGTTGTGCGAACATCATAGGGTGTACTTACACAAACCTAGATGGTGTAGCCTACTACACACGTAGGCTACATGGTACTAATCTTATGGGACCACTGTCACATACGTGGTCCATTGTTGATCAAAATATCATTATGTGGTGCATAACTGTATATCCCTTCTACATCTGGCTGACTGAGATGGCATCTCCGGGTACACGGCAGTGAAGTGAGAGATGAGTCCAGCCTACTCCTGGGAGTGAAAGCGCCACTGAAATAACTCCCCTTTCCCTCTGTTCCAAGTCAGGACCAATGTCACAGCTTCCTCTCAGTCTGTCCCTCTTTGTTGTAGTCTTCCCAGCACAAGCTAGCACATAGGGAGCTCAGAGGAAGAGCGAGCACAAGAGAGGAAGCAGAAGAGGAAATACGTACCAGAAAGTCAGGGGAAGACAAACTGACCTCCAAATATCATCCACCCCCCAATTAGTTTCTTCTCTCTTCTTTTTAACTATGAGTACTAACGGACGCCCAACATGAGGTAAACTTGGTTACCTTTTCATTAGTATTACCATACATGTATATATTATATCATTAAAATTCTTTCAACACTGTTAGAGAAGATTATGAGCATTTTAAATATGAGGAAAAATGAATCTCATCCCAGGTCACACAGCAGAGACATACTGGACTCTAGGCCTCCAGATTTCAAGCTCAGTGTGCTGTCCCTGTGCTACAGTGTACCGATCTATAATACAGCTCCTTTAATCGGAAGCATAAAGGACCAGTGAAGGCCGAGGTAAATTAACTAAGAGATGAGTTAGCACTTAGAAATCAGTAAATTTCCAGACAAGTACTTAGCAAAGACATCAGCCTCTTTTTTCAGAATATGGAAGCTGGAAAGTTTTATTCGAATATAAAACCAAGAGCAAACAATTTTGCTTAAAAAAACGCAGAACTACAACTGGCAATCTCCTTAGAGGGCCATTAACATTAACTATCGTACAGCCACTATTCAGCATACAGTGGCTAATTTTATAATCTAATCAAAATTCTGTGGGAAATTTTAGGAAAATACGATGGAATGTAAAAAAGGCTACTGCGAAGGACTGAACTATTATGATGACTAAGTCTATATTCCAACTACCTTCACTGAATCTGTGACCTTGGCTAAGTCACTAACCCATTCTCCTCGGTTTCTTCATGTAGAAACTATTACAATTATAAACATGCAATACCTAGTTTACAAGGAAATTGTGAGGAACAATGTGACTTGAAAAAGCTTTTAATTCCTCAGGATAAAATTCTTTTAAAAATAAAATATTTCAAAATAATAAGGAAAAGCAACCAATAGAATTTTAAGAAGCATTAGGATCACTCACAAGGAAAAGGAAAAACCTATTGTTATCAACATAGTTTGTATTTACTTATAAATTATATTACGACTTTCTTATAAAAAGGATTTGGATAAGCCAAACCTCATTTTGTTTAGGATACCTACTAAGATAATCAAATCTAAATCCCATTCTAACCCTATTTATCTAGGAAAGTAAAAGTGATGCTTTTCCTTAGAGAAAAATTTCACTGTTCCCAATATTCATGTTCAAGACATTTTTCTCAAAGAAAAAATATACCCAAAAAACTACAGAACAAAGCACTGCTTTAAAAACAGATTAGGGAATGCTTTATGTACAGATGTTTGGAGGCAGGTGGGACCACGTAGTCAAATAACTGCAAAACATTTTTAATCCCACCCCCTACGCCAAGCCATCAATCTAACAGTTAAAATAAGCCCCAGGCAGCAGATTTCCCATCTCATCACTTAAGGTCAGGGCCTGCTTCCTACCTCTTTTTTTTTTTTTTTTAACCACTTGTCACAGTAGAACGGAAGGCAGGAAGGCAGCTCATGTAATTGGCCCATTTCCAGGCTGATAAGTTAAATGGAGAGAAAGCTGGCGGAATAGACTGCTCCCGCTCATGGCTCTCGTGAAGCTGCTCTCATATAAAAGCTATTTGAAAATCACATAGTCTAAAGCCAACCTGCATTCTGCCCTTGATATTTCCTTAGATATCTTTTTCTTCTAATTTTAGATACTCTGAAAGAAAGAAAACGTCACGTGAATACATTCTCACATCCAACTTTAGTTTACAGTGTTTCATTAGTCCCACTATTCGCACAGGGAGATGGATTTTAAAAGCTTTTAGATAAACTTTGGGGGCTGCTATCCTTCAAAACAAGGAAGACAAATGCAGAACAAACATCTGATTGTTGATGTGGACCTCTGGTTACGCTAAAACTCAGAGAACAAAGTGACCCTAACGGATTAAACTGAATTAAGAAAAAAGAAGGAAAAAAAGAGAATGCATAAAAGTTTGAAAAAATAGTATATCCTAGTCTTCTGCCTCCACTAAACAATTTAATAAAAAGCCACAAATAGGCTCCTGAGAAATCTCTGAGATGATCATTAGCTGCGCTGATTTTTCACAAGGCAATGAGATGGAGACAGATGGCAGAGCCTGAGCCTACTCGAAAACGTCCTTGGGTGCATGTGCCTCTGGTGGGTCCCAGATACTTCTGGGGCACAGCTGTTTACAGTCCTCTTATTTAACACTGGCAGACTCTATCAAGTAGAATGCTTTACACACCTTATGACAGCTACTGTAATAAAGTTGAGCCTGGTATGGGGAACACCAGAGAAAACATGGCTCTGTGGATTTTCCTCTGACATAAAAAGCACGTTAAAAGTATCTTACAGAACAAGGAGACTTGTGAAAGAATGTTCACAGCAGCTCTATTCAAAACAAGTGGCATGGACATCAACAGTGGAATGGACAAATACTGGTGTTCTCATACCTAGACTACTCCAGAGTTGTGCCGTCCAATATGGTCTCGACTAGCCACATGTGGCTACTGAGCACTCACCATGTGGCTATAGTGTGATTTGAGATGTGCTCTAAGTGTAAAATAGGTGCCAGATTTCAAAGACTTAATACAAGGGAAAAAAGTATAACATATCAATATTTTTGTTGAATTGATAGGTATGAATAGTGTGGTACTTATTAAGTGAACTGACATTTTGGATATATTGAGATAAATAAAACATTACTAAAACTAATTTTACTTGTCTTTGGGGGTTTTTTTTCTTTGCTTGAGGAAGATCAGCCCTGAACTAACATCTGTGCCACTCTTCCTCTACTTTGTACGTGGGTCGCCGCCACAGCATGGCTGACGAGCAGTGTAGGTCTGCACCTGGGATGCAAACCTGTAAACCCAGGCTGCCGAAGCGGAGCATGGCAAACTTAACCACTAGGCCATGGAGCTGGCTCCACTTGTTTCTTTTTAAATGACACTACTAGAATATTTTAAATTACATGTGTGGCTCACATTATATTTCTATTGCATAGTGCTACTCTAAGGCAATGAAACTGGTACATGAGACAGTATGGGTAAATCTTATAAACGTAATTTTGAGTGAAAGAAGTCAAATATATAAAGTTTAAAATCAGATAAAACTAAGCCAGCGTTTAACGATGTCAATAACAAAACACAAACCATCAAAGAAGTGATTACCATAAAAATCAGGCAGTGGTTACCATGGGGAAGAGAAAGGAGCCTGTGACTAGCAGGAGGCACATGGAACCGTCTCAAGTGCTGAGGGTGGTCTATTTCTTGGGCAGGATGTTGGTTCCCTTTGTTAACCTGCACATTCACATTCTTTTCTGCAGGTTCTCTCTCACAATTTTGAAAGTTTCTAAGAAATGATCTCAAACTGCTTTCCTTAAATGTTCGTATCTGCTATATCAATAATGACTTTGAGGAAAACCTAACAGAATAGGGCTGAGTGACTGACAGGTCCTGTATCTCAAATCAGTATAACTAAAGAAAGCAAAAAGGTCAGGTCCCTGAACTGCTTAGTCAAGACTGTTACATTCTTCAACATGCTTTTTTTTTTTTTGAGGAAGATTAGCCCTGAGCTAACATCTGCTGCCAATCCTCCTCTTTTTGCTGAGGAAGCCTGGCCCTGAGCTAACATTGTGCCCATCTTCCTCTACTTTATATGTGGGATGCCTACCACAGCATGGCGTGCCAAGCAGTGCCATGTTTGTACCTGGGATCCGAACCGGCGAACCCCAGGCCCTGGAGAAGTGGAACGTGCACACTTAACTGCTGCACCACCAGGCTGGCCCCTCAACATGTTTTTAAATATTTTAAAAATTATGTCTAACTGTTTTAAAAGTACATCAACCTATATTTAGCAATATTATTTATCTTATATTAATGTACTATATGAAATAGGTTGTGGGTGTTATTTCTGAAAAGTCGCCCATATATTCTTGTGAGTCAACATATTTGAATGCACAAAATAAAAAGTTGATAAATGTGTTTACAAATAAATGAGATAAGATCTTCAACGTATAAAAGACTTAAAAGAAACTCTTTTGGAGATTTCTTATACTCAATGACACTCATATCCTAAACTCTCTCTAAACAAGCTGTAATATTTTTCTAATAATTTATTTTCTTAATATGAGGCATCCTGTCAGAAACTTCCTGCCTTGGGAAAAAAAAATTTAAAAGAAAATGAACAAAAGTTCTGAGTATGCATTAAGTCAGTTTACTGATAACAGCTGACAAGGCTGAATTAAATGACTAAGTGTTCCATAACTACTATCTGGCATTTGATGAAATTTTACCAAATGTCAAAGTATAAGAGCCAAGCTATAACAAATGAGAGATTTTTCTGAGCATGAAAGGCTTGGTATCTAGTGGGATGCACAAATTACTTCAAAATGGATGTTTCAGGATGCAAACTAAACTTAAAAGTCTCTCTCAACTGCCTGAGAGCAATGCTGACGACCTAATTCACATTTAATTCACTTTTATGCAGCAGAATTGAATCTATAAACAAAAAAGAACCCAGAGAAGAAATCTACAGAATGAATTCTACTCACCATGAACTTGGTTGATTTCTGAATTCTGGGAAAGAATTTCATCTGCTAATTTTTGAGCAGTTGGCAAAACTTCTGTGTGGTGCACTGTGATCAAATACTGTACAAACTTTTGTAGTTGGTCTCTATTCATTTGAAAGAGAGTCTCGGAAATGGGAAGATGCAGTTTGACCTGATCTGGCTTGCGGATGCGGTATAAAGACAGTGCCACAACATGGGCACAATAAAATATGTCCTTGTTTCCACAGCTGCAGGTCACTGAGGTAATCTTGCAACGATCAAAGCTGATGGCCACGTTGCAAACAGTTTCTGGCTCCGATTGTATTGCAGGTTCTGTCACTGTGCCGCTCAAGTGGAAACCTACATGAAAGAGAGGGAGGAGAGAGTTGAGCTTCTGCATTCAGAAGCTATGAAGTATTCTCATTCTGTGAAATGTGGAATACTTGACAGCAGCAAGAAAAAGATATGACAGCTTTTACTTTCAAGTAAAAACATTCAGGCCACTCAAACCTCCCTCCCCCTCACACCTTAGAGGTACAAAATAAATGGTATTCAACAGACATGCTCAAGTATTTTACACAGCCGTATGAAAACACTTATTGCAGTATTTACCACCATCATACCTATAGGAAGTTGTCAGATCACAGCACTAATAAACCATCAATATTCTGAAACTGTGGTATACCTGACAAAAATCCCCTAGATCAGTGGTTTTCTTCTTCTTCTTTTTTAACTTTTTTAAGTAGAATAGGCCAGCTCAGCTTTCTTCTCAACAAACTCCCCCCTTCCTCCCACCTTTATTCCAGGCAGCCTCTAGCCTCCTCCAACCAACACTGCGACTCTGAGGGGAGCTCCTTTCACAAGCATTGATCAGAGAAATCTTTTTATTTAATAATCGTTTCTGTAGCATGCATAACATATGCCCCAGTGTAACAACGTCTCTGAGCAGTATCTGCTGGTAGAACGGCAAAGCCCACCAAATCTCATACACACCACAGTCAAGTAGCTCACATGGCTAGTTTCTTACCTATCATACAGAGCAAGGCTGTACAGAGGTAAGGTTTTAAACACGCTCACACACACGGGTGCACAAAATCACCAAGTGGCAAGGGGCCTTAGAGGCCTTGTAGCTTAAACCTAGAACCACACAGGGATCCTCCAAAACCTCCCTGAATAATGGCCATTTGGCTGCTACTTATAACGGTCCAGAGATGAGACACAAACCCCCACAGGCGACAATTCCTCCTTGGATAGCTCTAACTACAGTTTACAGCCAACCGAAAACTGCTTCCCACCGCCACCAGTCAGTCCTGGCCTGTTTGATCAGAGGTCAAATCCTAAACATGTGGGAAGGTTATCCTAAATATTTTTTGGCATACCCATTCAGTTCCACCTTCCCTCTCTGAAAGCCACATACAGAGACCAGAGATAAACTTTAAACCCTTTGGGAATCTCTAGGACATGGATTTACCTCAGGATTTTGAGTGTCTGACAGAAATTTGAATGCTACAAAATGAAGACTTGGGCTCTCTCTCAGCCTTCCACTATCTGTGCTACTTGAGTAAAATTCATCAAGCAGGCCACTATATCTTCGAGTCCCCCTTCATTCACAAAGAGAAGGATCTTTACCACATGGGAATTCTGGGAGGGGCTACACATGGAGCTACAGAGATGTGACATGAGAATGACAGCCAGATGATGCCTGGAGTTCACATGTGGGGCATCTGAACTCCATTTATTGTCTCCTTCAAGGGAGGAAAATCACGTCAGAGAGTTGGAAGACACACTATTCAACTTACAAGAAATCTTTCAGAGTAATATAATTTCATCTTATAATTCACATTCAGCAAGAATTTGTGGGAAGAGAAAAGTGTTGTAATAATTTTTACCAAATTAATCAATTTAAAAAGAGCATCCCCCAAAAACAAGTACTATTATTGTTTCACAGTGTGAGAATTGTAATACGATAACCCTTACATTTCTCCTACAGAGAGTACTGTTTCAGAATGCATAGTCCGGTCTCCTTTAGCTCTTTTGGTCAAGAAGTTTTTTGGAAAACCACAATTAAAGAAAATATTCATAGTAAATGTAATCATATTTAAAAAAATTGTTTATGTATTTTCCCATGAGGAAAAAGTCACATAAAAAGTAAACATCCAAAAAAATTTCAAAAATGAAGACTAATAAGGGCAGTCTTGCTTTATAATATAACCAGGATGCATTATAAACCCACAAAAATTAAAAATCTATGGGACAGGCACAGATTAAGACCAAAAAACCACAATGGATCATAAAAAAGAGTCCAGAAAGTTCTCAAATATATTCTGTACATTTAGCACAAGGGATCTTGGTTTTCCACTTGTCACATATATATGTGTACAAAGAAACCAGTTATCCCTATAGCAAAATAGTTATCACTAACTGACCATTTATAAAATCAATCTATCCCAGCTTAACACTATCACATCTCTCCTTGCCTGCCAAGTCAACGTCTTTGTCTCTCCACAAAAGGGATATCGGAGAGCTTCTCCAATCACAGGCAAAGCCAAGACAACTGAGGATCCAAAAACTAGAGGCTGCCCCATGGCCGAGTGGTGAAGTTTGCGCACTCCACTTCAGCGGCCCAGGGTTGGCCGGTTCAGATCCTGAGCGTGGACATACACACAGCTCATCTGGTCATCATGCTGCGGCAGCATCCCACATAGAAGAACGAGAATGACTTACAACTAGGATATACAACTATGTACTGGGGCTTTGGGGAGGGAAAAAAAAAAAAGAGGAAGATTGGCAACAGATGTTAGCTCAGGGTCAATCTTCCTCACCAAAAAAGCACACCTTAAAAAAACAAAAAAAGAGAGAAGGGGGGCTGGTCTGGTGGCGCAGCGGTTAAGTTTGCACATTCCACTTCGGGCCTGGGGTTCGCCAGTTTGGATCCCAGGTGCGGACATGGCACCGCTTGGTAAGCCGTGCTGTGGTAGGTGTCCCACATATAAAGTAGAGGAAGATGGGCATGGATGTTAGCACAGTGCCAGTCTTCCTCAGCAAAAAAAGAGGAGGAGTGGCAGTAGTTATTAGCTCAGGGCTAATCTTCCTCAAAAAAAAAAAGAGAGAGAGAGAGAAGGAAAGATCCAGGACTCATTGGGCTGGACCACTTATAAAAAAAGAGTTACACTAGTTAGTATTTAAGTAGTCTGTAAGGCGGTAACGTAACAGTTGCTTCAAAAGAGACTGACAACTATCAAAGAAGAAGGCCTTAGGAAAACTGCTGAAGCCCTCAAACACGTCTACAAAAATGACTTTCTTCATTCATATGAGCAGGACAAGTCAGAAGGAATTAAGTATACTGAATCCTGAGAGCACACAATTATGCTGGGGGAAAATCCACATATTATCCAACTTCATTACATTGAACATTTACTATTCTCATAAAGTTTTTTAAAAAGCTAACTATATTGTGACCTTCAAAACAAGTTAATTCAAGAGATAGGTGAGGGCACAAATAAAGTATATATGTGTCATAAAGGAACACTTCATTAATATGCTACCATCAAAGATTAAGGCATTTCATGAATGTTCATTTTCCAAGTAATTCTGGATTATCTTTCAAGCACCCAAAATCCTTTAAAAGTTCCAACCATTTTTGTTGGAAATATTTCTAAGCCATGCTAATCAGCTCACCATTTAGGGTGCTCCCAAGTGAGCGGGGCAGCCCTCCCCATAACAGAGGACTGCAGCGGCTGTATTCTTGCCGTGGGCTCTGCTCCACTATCAGCTAGCACCATTACTCCGCTCCTAGACCGCTAGCCTTTCTCATAGAAAATTCTGTGCCCTTGGGTCAGCTGCACCTCCAATCTGACTAACCTTGTGGCAGCTATTTAATACTCGGAAACCTGTTTGGTTTCTCCCCCTTACTTTTAGGTTGAGATGGTCGGTGTCACTAGAGGTGAGAGGCTTTCCTTTAAACACAGGAGAATTACACACACACATGTGAGGGACGGCTGGCATATTAATTTTTGAGTCTATGAGATGCTGAGTCAGTATGGAGGAACTCCATCAAGCCTTACTTTAGCACTGTGTAGTCATCTATTTTGGCCTCTCCAATTTGAGAAACGTTTTTTGAAACTGCACCAACTCACTCTCTGTGGGTCCTAAAACATACCAGAGCACCCAGAGGAGAAGCGGGAAGAATATTCCTCCCTCAAAAATCCCTAGACGGCTCTAAAACATCTCTCCTCCACCCTCTCCTCCCCATCCCCAGCTGGTGTTCTCTCTTAGGTACCAGATGACTTGAAACGAAATAATGTTCCTGAAATGGATTTTGCCTTTTAAAGTTCTGACAAACCCTGATGACCAGCTGCTGTTTTAGGATTGCAAATGCAAAATTTCCTTCTAGGACAGTTAGCTGTTCTATATGACAGAACTAAGGACACAAAAAGAGGTAATCCTGCACTCTGTGGTACAACATGGGTAATTAACTGTTTTATTTTCACAGAACTAAAACTGAAGAAACTACATAAACCTTTCTTATAAATGTATTTGACTTCACAAAACAATCTGTCACAGATAAATTAATCCTGGCAGAGCAAACCCCACAGGGCAGTCAGATTGTGTTACCACGTCACCAAAGAGCCCAAGAAAACGTTAGTATCACATTCTCAATCTGCAGAAACTCAAGAAAGGCCGAAACCAAGGCACAGCGCAGTGCAGGCCTTGGACACAGAGACTTGGATTCGGATCAGGTCTGTCACTTAAATGCTGTGTGCTCTGGATGTGTTATGGAGCCTCTCTGAGTCTTGCTCCATTCGTGTGTAAAATGTGGCTGGAAATACCTCCTAGGACTGTTTTGGGGATTAGAATGAAATAACATATGTAAAGCACCTGGCACATAGTAAAAGTGCTCATTAAATTTTATTTCCCTTTCCTTCCCTTCCCAGCTGGAGAAACAAGGGAGGGGGACATTCCCTCACCCACAGCACTTCCTTTTCCTATGCTACTGAGCTCCTGGGGGGAGGGGACTCACTCGGGAGGGAGCTTGGAAACTCCGCGTGGCCACTGAGAGCGTCTGAGCTGAGGAGAGCACACTAGGAGGGTCAATGCTGTTTGACGACAAAACCAAAAAACTTCAGTCACTTACGCCTCTGGCTCAACCCAGCTCTCTCCCCATTTTCCTATTAAGTTCTGCCAACACACAAACAGCGAATATAGTGAAAGCGTGTTACTTTCAAACACAGAAAAACTAGAAAATATTAGAGGAGAGATTTTTTTGAGTAACTATATATCTTTCTAAAGTTTATAATGGGGTGATTCTCAAAGTCTGGTCCAGGGACATCCACAGAGATTTCCAAAAATGTAAAACAAGGCCACCCTTGTCGCTAAAATATTTTTTGTTTTGGGAACTACAATTATTTTTTTTATAAAGGTATGTTATTTATGTTAATAAATTTATTACTGTTATTTAATAAATATATTTTAATTCTTCCTCAGCTTTCATTTCAAAAACAATAAATACGGGGGCTGGCCCCGTGGCCGAGTGGTTAAGTTCGCGCGCTCCGCTGCGGGCGGCCCAGTGTTTCGTTGGTTCCAATCCTGGGCGCGGACATGGCACTGCTCATCAGACCACGCTGAGGCAGCGTCCCACATGCCACAACTAGAAGGACCCACAACGAAGAATACACAACTATGTACTGGGAGGCTTTGGGGAGAAAAAGGAAAAAAATTAAAAATCTTTAAAAAAAAACAATAAATATGAATAGGTATAATCCTCATATACAAAAGGGCTGTGGGGTCCTCAAGAATTAAGAGAACAGAAAGATGAAGAACCACTATTATAATGTGCTGCTAAGAAATGGAAGAAATAATTCCTCTTCTCCAAATCCTCTTTGAAATGCCGTTATCTGCACTTGGATCTTACAGGAGGTCAGCAGTTCATAAGAATCAGCAGAGAAACACTGAAGGGGTGAATTTCTCACACATGAACACATATTCAAATTAATTAAGGTTTCTAGAAAGTTAATATTTAGTTCTTCACTGATATTCTAAAATAAGCTTTCCTTGAAAGCTGATTTTCCATATCTAAGGTTAGATTTTAATTGCATTTTAAAAGAGACAAGGAGACTCAGAATATCAGACTGGAAAGACAACTGTTTTAAAAAGAATTTCTAAAGGTTGGCCATTTTGTGCATATATGTGTATGTGCTCAATTAACTGAAAAATGGTTACAACTCAAAGCATTAAAAAATTTCTAAGCTAAAATAAACTGGTAGACATGAAATTAATACACACTAAAAACTACTGCTTTCAGGGCACATTCTTTTCAGAAAAATATGCACCCTGTGCATGAGACGCTCAAGTAACATATTCTTTGTTGAAAAAGAACTTAACAGAAGCACTGGTGTAGTACTCACACAAATACATCTTTCACCCTTTTCCTAAATAAAAAGAACCCCCAGGGAAATTAAAGGCAGAAACCAAGGTAATGTAATGTTATGGCTGAAAGGGCGGCAAGGGTTCTGAGAGGTTTTTTGTATTTTTTTAAAGCCGAGGCTAAAAATGCAAAAGTGTTAACATTTAACACTCTCATGACAAAGTATTCATTGCTTAACTAAACCCACTGCATTGGCTAAATCTGTAGTAACTAATACCTGATTATGTGTCCCTGGTAAAAGAGATGGGTTAATCATTGCCTCCAAAAACCTAACTTTACCTTTCCTAGCTCTGAGAACTACTGCACACCGTCCAACTCGCCATGTTGCAATCTAACAAAAAGTTTTAATTCAAATCAAGCACAATTTCCAGATCAGCAGTACAGACACACTAAGGGCCCAAGATGGAGGCAATAAACTCAACTCCAAAACCAGCTTGTCTAAAATATGATATTCCTTCTTCAACTACATAATTTTCTCAAAGGGAAATCCTAAATTAAAAGAGACTGCATCCTGTGAGCTAGCTAATTAAATCCTCCAGCCCTAATTTCTAATACTCAGTTTAAACAGCTTATAGAAAGACATTAGGAGATTTTGCCAGCAATCACTAATGAAGCAGTCTCCGTCTCTGAGAAAAATTATTTTTTAAAGGAAAAGCTTTATTTTCAAGTCCACCTTAAAAACGCCTATTTGGAATAGAATCACTCCTACACTTCATTAATATTTGAGAGAAAGACAATGGCAAATTAATGCAAAGACCAGACTGTAAACCACAGCAGACCATATAAACAACATAAAAATTTACGGAGCATGCACTGGATGGGCCCAACCAAGAGTTCCCAGCGGCATTCTGTTCAGTATCGGTGTTGATTTCTCGTTAATGTAGATTCTTACTCCATTTCATACAAGGATCCCTATGATCAGAATAACTGTGTTGTATACCCATGGCATTAGATAGTTATTTAAAAGTATTTCTGAAAAAAAAGACACCCACTAATTCAGCTACCTGCAGTGGGCACCTAGCATTTCTGGAGCATTAGTTTGAGGGGAGTCCGGGTTGCATTTTTTTACAAAATCACATCACTCCATGTCATCCCAAATTCTGAATTACAGGGTTCCCCCTACCACCACGATTACCATCAAGTAATTTTCCAGAATGTATTTCTGTACTGTAACATGTGTATCTGAGGGGAATAACTACTGCCCAGCCTCATATTCTGGGTGGGCAGCCAGAGGGGTGATAAACAAATTAGGCAGAATTTGAGTTCCTTGCACAGCTGTACAGACACAAAGTGCTTAGGAACTTAAATTATTTGCCGCATCTTTTAAATTCCACTTTTCTGATGCCAACCTTTTCGAATAAAGCGAAGCAGCTCCAGCCTTCTGCCCTTCTTAACGGCCAGACGAGCCGGGCTCCCAGGTTCTGCCTACAGAGCCCCCAGTGCTGCCCCTACAGTTCAGTGCTCCCTCCTCTTCCCCTCCCTCACTTGGCCTCTCACCTGGGTCCTCAACTTCTGAAGAGCAGATTAAGTTTATTAGAGCCCTTTGGTGCCCAAACACCAACTCTTAGCCCCTCTACACACCTTTGGCTTACCTCCCAGGGCCCAGTCTAAATGGCATAAGGGAGAGAAGATCCTTTTATACCTGTTTACTTCTTGTTGTTGCTTACAGCAAAACAGCCTTCAAAAATGCTTGTCTGCTGGGGCTGGCCCCGTGGCCGAGTGGTTAAGTTCGCGCGCTCCGCTGCAGGCGGCCCAGTGTTTCGTTGGTTCCAATCCTGGGCGCGGACATGGCACTGCTCATCAGACCACGCTGAGGCAGCGTCCCATGCCACAACTAGAAGGACCCACAACGAAGAATACACAACTATGTACCGGGGGGCTTTGGGGAGAAAAAGGAAAAAAATAAAATCTTTAAAAAAAAAAAAATGCTTGTCTGCTTTAGGAAGGAAGGTGAAGGAGAAACTCTGGAGAATAATTCTGTCTACCAAGGCCAAGAGGTAAGGAGAAAAGTGTGCTCAGACCCGGGAGGGGAGAATGCAGGCCTCAGTAGTCAAATTCCTCCACCAACACCCTGGAGCTCTGGCCCGACCCCTCAACCCTAACAGGAGCCCCACATTTTGGCTCTAAGGGATTCCTAATGCCTTACCCATGCCCAGGCTCTCACACACTCACTTCTCACAACCATCCTGCAAAGTAGGCATCATAGTCCCCTTTTTCCAGGTGAAGATGCTGAGGTTCTCAGAGAAGGAGTGATAGGACACACTCAGTATGAAGTCAGCCTTTGAAGGACTGGTAGGAACATGGGTTTTCTAAAATCCAAATGATAAACTTGTACAAATAAAATCTTTCCACATCAACGCATAAATGATTAAAAGGATGAGGCAAATTACCAGATCCAGACACTTGAGTAAACACTGCTAAGTTCCAGGACCCCTGGAGGCAGGGCACAGTCTTTTATCTCATCACAGCTCTTGGGACGGGCCAGGTCCATGTAACTATGTCAAATGAAGGAACTCATGGGGCTGTTCCAAGCAAAGCCCACCCTGCGCTGTAGAAGTCACAAACAACTAAACGCTTTGGCCCCAAGCCCAGGATACTTTAAACTTAACTAAAGACTATTTCTAAGAGTGCACTCCTCTCTTATACTGTGAGTTAAGCTGGAAGCAGAGGTCTGTGCCATCCCCATCCCAGAGGACTGTCCTGGAGGAAACAGTCAAGAAGCATTTGTTAGATTAAAGAACGCACAAACCTCTTACACTCTTGGTATGTGGACTATATAGATCGGTGCTTCTCAAGCTGGAATGTACATGAGAATCACCCGGAGGACGTACTCCTAACACAGACTGCTGGCCCCACCCCACTGTCCCAGATGCTGCTGCCGCTGCTGCTGCTGGTCGAGGGACCACTGACCTAGAGGATTAGAATGACAGTCTAAACAAGGATTTCTAGTCAAAATATATTTAAGTAAACATAGTAAACAGAACAGTAAAGAATATATAACTTGTGATATAAAGAATGTATACAATTTCTAGCGTTTATGTAACCTAAATACTCCCTATTCCAGAAAGTCAGACATGATATATTAAACTGGTCTGAGCATTGAGAAAGAAAAATAAATGAAAAAAAATTAGAATAGCAAAAACGTATAACTATCCCAATCGTTAATACTTATAGCTATATCCTCCTATTTTAAGTAAAATGTTCATTAAAAATCTAAATTAAAATACAGAAATTTAAAAAATGATTAATCAGAGAGTACTTTTACAAAGAGACTGTTTTACAATGTCCCATGGGATTCCTCATAATTGAGGGTTCTTTGTGTATTCAAAACAATCCAATTAATGAAAAAAGATACTGGCAACTATTTCAGCAACACATCTTTTGCCTGAGGCAAAGTGTACTCTGTATACGACAAGATCAGTTTTCCTTCTAACTTCAACACATCTCAGTTATAGGACCTTAGACAAGTAGCTTAGCCTCAATTTTCTCATCTATAGAAAGGGATTATTAATAATACCTATCTTGTAGGACTGCTGTAAGGATTACAACTGACAATGTATGCAAACCCCCACAAGCATTCCTTTTATGGAATGCCTGCCATCATCACTACTGTAAGAGAAATGTCACATGCTCTTGGAAGCTTGGCATTTCCAACATGTGCACTAAAACCCTAGCCCATCAGCGTGAGTGCGCACGCTGTTGGAAATGCCAAGCTCCCAAAAGCAGGCTAGCATTCCTATTACAATAATGGACAAGGGTCCATTTGTTGTTGTTGCAGTAATCCTAATATAGTCATACCTCCAAATTAATGCAACTACCAGTTTTTTTAATTTGTTGCCATTTTATGTAGTACATTCTTAAAAAGTGATTTGATTCCAAACAGAAGAGAAAAGAATGGGACTTAAAAGACTTAATTTTGTCTCAAAATAACTTCTAGCCACGGTGACGGTAATTTTTCACTCTTACCTTTGAAGATCTCTTTACTAAAGGTAAAACACATTTTTTATCCTTAATGTTTGCCTTCCATGTCAAGGTATGTAAATTATTTTTACAGCTCAAGTCTGCTGGTCACTGAGCTGGAGACTAATTGGAAGTAGGATGCAACAGTAAGGAAACTCGCAGTTCTTGTTATGGAAGAAAAAGTGACCACAACTTTTCCTTTTCAGTAATTCATGGCCCGACAGGCAGAGTGAAGGCAGAGCTCCGGCCCTCTTCGCAGAATCCCAAAGCACACTAGCCCTGCCGGGGCTGTGAGGAGCGCTACCTCCCTGTCTGTGAGACCCAGCTGAGACAATCCGCTCTGCTCAGTGGACGTCTTCAAGAACAGTGAGTGAATGTATTTATACCTTGGCTAAGTGGTTCATTTTTTCCTTAAGTACGCAGGGATAAAAAAGAAACAAAGAGACAGTTCATCTGCTCAAATGGGTATGAAACTTACTAAGACATTCCCACCACATCCTGGAGCAGTGTGATTACAGATGATTTTTTATTTTCCTTGTTTTGGTTGGTTTGGGAGAAATGTTTTTTTCTAAAATTTCTACAATGAACATAAATTACTTATAAGAAAAAAAAGTGCTTTCACTAAAATTGAAAAAGTGCTCAAAGTCTTCCTGAGCAAAGAATGTACCACATAAATGGTGTCCAGTGCATGTTCTGGGAGCCTGGTAATAACCACACACCAAGTGCAAACACTGACAGCCAGCAATGTGGCTTTGCCCTACTGATTGGCCCAGCCTACTATGGCAACAGGACACTCCCAGGCTCTCCTTAACCCATGGATGTTCAGCCGTCCTTACGGCTCAGCCGCATTCCAGAGGAGAAGATGGGTTACAGCACAAGGTAAGACAGACAGAGTGAGACTGGGCTCCTGCTTCTAATTTCAGCCATTATCTAAATGTTAGCTCCATGGGCAAGTTGCTTAATATTTTCTTGTTCTCTCTTCCTTTCTCATGTATTAAATAAGGGAAATAGACTATATTACATGATTTCTAAAAAATTATGGAGGTAGGCAGCAGTAACGGAGAGCTACCCACGACAAGATGAAAGATGGTGATTGCCACACTCACTCACACAAGATCTCTGACCTGCCGTGGCTGCTACAGAGGTGAAGCAATGGTCATCTCAAATGACTTGGAAGCTATGACTCAGGGAAGAGGAGAGAGAAAGGATAAATGCTGCTACAGCTCAGTCACATCTATGTCACAGGCACGTGGGGAAAATTTTTTAAAGATTTGAAGTTCAACATAAAAGCAAGTAAACATTTAATTTTTACCTAATTGTTAACCACCTGCCTATAACTGAGATCTTAAGGCATATCTTTTTTGTGTGTTCTATATCTAAAATATACACCTAATCTAAACAAAATCTCAGATTGAATAAATATAGATGAAGTTTATCTATGCAAACTTTGTAAAATAAAGAATAATATAGAAACAGAAAAGAAAGCCCACTGAAAATGAAATGAAACAAATGGATCACCTCATCTGCCTTCACTTATCTTCTTTCCCTTACTACCCATTAAATACTATGAACATGAGTGGCTACACCACTCAGCAACCACTTCCCTAATCCCCTAACATGGTAGTAGGCAATGTACAAGTCTCCAGGGAAGCTTCCAAGAATATTACAAGGGTTCCAGTTCTGAGAAGTCACTGGATTATAGGGCAGTTGATAGCTAAGAAGTCAGATCAGAGTTGGATTCAGAAATAATTAAGATGAGAAACAGTACAGACTCCCATTTCCCAAACTGTGTTCTATGTATGTTAACAGGTATTCATCAAAGGGGGGAGAGGTGTCTAAAGTCATATAAGTTTGGATTAAGTTACATAAAGCAGTACCCTTTTGGAGATTCAGAAAACACAGCAGAATGGTAACAGCTCTAAGAACTCATAGAATAAAGGGACTCCTGTTGAACTCAATTTGCTAGAAGTTGGAAGAAGAATGGTAGTAAAAGATCTAGAACAGCTATAGGAAATGAAAAAGCAAACAGTTCAAGATGAGTAGTAGGGCTGCTAAACAGAACTAAAGGCTCCACTGAGAGCTCAGAAATCACAGATCAGCATGAGCCAACTGACAGGCTTTTGCGACTTTTCTCCAGGAACTTAAGGCCACGTGGCCATGTGTGGCTTAAAGGCTGGGGAGCCTCATCATTAATATCCCCTTGCTACTCTTACAGAATAAGTTATTTACCGGGAAAAGAAAGCCTGTTGTTGAAAGTCAACCTTCTTATAATGCAATACAACGGAAAACACGCCAACGTTGTTATTTGCACAATTATTGTTAAAAGTTCATCTGGAGTTCCTTCAACTAGAAATACCTATTAGTATTTGATTAACCAAAATACCACAGACTCTTTACTCATAATGGTCAAGAAAAGTGTTTACAATATTGTACCCCCAAATCCTCAAAACATGAGTGGCAAAGCTCAAATATCTCTTTAAGAGAGGACCCGAGACAGTCTAACATGCAGATACTGCGTTAGAGTTTATTCCATCATACAAAGAAACAGTAACGTGGTTGTCCCTTGAAGGAAGGACTGTTAAGATCCTGGTGGTACTTAGAAGTACCTAAAACAGTGCCTGGCGTATGACACTTGCTCAAATTTGTTGAGTGAGCAAGTAAATGAAAGAATGAAAAAGTAAAATCTTTATCTAGTAGAGAGGTTAAACAAAATCTGAACACTCTACCAAAGCGCTCTAGTGTGAGAAGCTGCGAGATAACAAAGTCTGAGAACAAACGATCCATGTGCCTCACCCAGGAAGCACACACGAAGGAACAGTCAGTGAGAACTAAACTCAATGTAGCTAGGAACCCTGTTTAAGCGCGACACTTCCGAATCTCACATTAGTAACACTAATAATAAATATACTCTATTTTAAATAACAATTGGATTTTATTTATTTATTCTGAAAGCATAGTGTTTACAATGTAAATGAACAGATATATTCATCCCATTTTAGCCTAGGAGAACATTTCTGTTGAATGTGGTGATGGTAACATTATAGAAAGAATTAGAAAACACAGGTATTGGCCCAGGTTCTAACCACAGTTTTTCTTGCAATATCAAATAAGTGTTAAATAAAGCTGTTTATGAATAGTGATGATCTGATGTTACCAAACTTTAGGATTTAAAAAAAATCTTTTAAGAACTTAAAACACATGAGAACTCCTGTGCCAAATTTTTGACTACTGTTCATTTTTTTTTTTTCAAGATTGGTACCTGAGCTAACATCTGTTGCCAATCTTCTTTTTTTCTTCTTCTTCTTCTCCTCCCCAAAGCCCCCCAGTACATAGTAGTATATTCTAGTTGTGCCTGCCTCTGGTTGTGCTATGTGGGACGCCACCTCAGCATATCTTGACCAGCGGTGCCTTGTCTGCGCCCAGGATCCGAACCAGCGAAACCCTGGGCTGCTGAAGCAGAGCGTGCGAACTTAACCACTTGGTCATGGGGCTGGCCCCACTACTGTTCATTTTAAACACGAAATGTAAACCCAAATGGCTTCAAATCTGAAAGAGGGCTAACTAAGGAGCCATTATGTACATAGTCGCTTAAAGTGTGTTTCTGAATCAAAAATAACGTGTCTGAGGATTGTCGATATAACGGAATGAGAACTGACCTGGGAAGGAGACTTGAGTTTTAGGCCCAGCTCTGCTATTAGTTAGCTGTGTGACCTTGAGTCCTTGGCCTCATTTTCATGTCTGCAAAGGAGGTTAAAGGACTAGATCAGTGGTCCCTTACCTTCCCTTTTTTTTTTGGAAGGGGAGTGTCACGATCCCTTGAGAACCTGAAAAAGGGCAATAGACGCTGCCCCCAAATATGCACAAAATTATGCAGGGTACTTCAGAGTTCGGGATCTGTAATCTGTAACCCATTCATTTATTAGGTTAAGGGCATCCGTGTAGATGTCCCTACACACCCTCCAACTCTAAACTTTTTAGATTCCAAACAAATCAAAAGCAACCAAAATATATATACTCACATCCAAAATACAGGATGAAAAACTAGACTTTTGCCTCAAATAATTGTTTTCTTTGGTTTATAATGGACTTTCAAGGATTTTTTAGAACAATTTAATTATATTTAAAATGTATATTCAGTTTATTTCTAAGACGTTTAGAGGCAACTGCAATACCTATCCAAAGATCCACATGTTTGGAGGCCACCATACTTATCTAAGCTCGAGACTATATTATCCATGCTTGGGGACCTATTTAAATAGAGCCCACATAATACTGGGTGTCAAATGATGAAACAAGAATAATCCAAGAAGAGGTTTTCAATGGGAATTAAAGGGGAAAAATGATGATAAATAACTGTGCCATGTATATGATCTAATGACTGATTACTATTCTATTTCATCATAAAACTAAAATAATATACATATTAAATGCAGATAAAAACACAGAACTTCAACAACATGAGGGACCAGTCAAAATATATGTGGTCTACTTCTTTAATCAATCAGAATTGTTATGTTTATAAAAGCTACTTTAATTGCTGAAAATATAAATATATTATATATACGGTCAAGGAAAAGCCCAAGTTTAAAACAAAAAGACCTGAGAAATGAACTATGCGACTGGTTTTCAGGATCTGGAACTTTGAGGAAAAGGCAAGTGGCCATACATTAATAAATCAAGCACATTAACTTAGCAAATGTTTCATCATAGTTCAAACTAATTTCTCTGGCAGAGTACAAACCCTGCTGCTGGAAGTTGAAATGAATTTGCCTCTTCTTGCTTACTTAGAAAGCTAGTCAGAAATTGGAAAAGATTTCAGCCCCAACAGAAATTTATTTCCCTGCTTTAGAAAATGCATAAATGTTAGGATTGTAAAGGAGGGGAGAGAGAAGAGAAGCAAACACATGATAAATGACAGCTACAGCAGTATCTTTTACTGGTCTAACTGGTCCTTCTCTTTCATTTCTCTCCCTCTCCTAACATTTGTTCCTTCACATTCTTCCCACACTTTCAACCTTTGCGAAACACATTTGTACCTTGCCTCATTCCTTATCCTTCACCCCACTCTCAAAGTTACCTTTAGATACATGTGCACAACAGGAGGAAATTCATTTGAAAAGGCTAAGAGCATCTTTTCTGTGGCAGCTATATTTCCCAGCAACTCCAAACTCCACCTGGACCATTTAGAAACTAACTGGGGACCATCTGCAGTTACTCTGAGCCAAGAATAAAGCTTTTTTCTTTAGGGGCAGCTCTATAGATCTACTAGGAGCACCAGTCTAAGTTTACAAATTCTTTTTTTTAAATATCAAAATTCAGAATTTTGTTAAACAAGAAGTGAAAAATTTAGGAAGGCCACAAAATTATTAGCCTTAAAATATTTTCTAAAAAACTAAGGACTCTCACTTTACTCATTCTCTTCAATGATTAGTCCTCAAATTTTTTTCCTAAATAAATATATGAAAATTATATTTATATATTCTTTTTGAGAAGGCCTCTAATACAGTAAATCTTTCTGTGAAACTGAATTCTCATCTAACAGTCATACTGATGATATAATTTTTAAGAAAGAAAATCAGGAATGAAAGGTTGATACCTTAAGGGAAGAATAAGGTAGCATCATCAGATCAAATGAGGAGCTGATTGTCATGATCATGACCTTACTAAAGGAGTAGTACTGTAGGCTCAAAAACTTTGACTCAGTAATTCTTAAGAACGAAAGGTTCAGCCTGAAAAACTGAGGGAAGGTTTATTCCCGAAACCAGCATGTTCATTTTACCAGGTTAATGAAAATCTTTCAAAAGCATAGCAAATGCTTCCCTAACTTCCTAAACAGTATCAAAAAATCTAATTTCATACTTGCTCGATGACTCAAGGTTATCATTATGAACAACATTACTGTGCTATGTCCTCCCAATGATGCGCTCACAGCCTCATTCAGCCGGGGTTTGGCCCTTCAGCTAAAGAGCTCCGCGCTGCCCCTGGTCTCCTCTCTCCCTCCTTGCAGAAGTCAGGTGCCCCTTCTCATGCTGACATTTTGCTTAATAGTTGCATCCTCTCTCGTTCTTCTAAAATGCTGGTTTACATCTTCTAGGCGTTTGGAAACTAGATAACCACCACTGTCAGAGTTGTGTATAAACAGAGTAAATGAGGGCTGCGTCCAGCCCTGAGGTTTTCTTCTGCAAGCGAGGTGCTTAAGCTGCAGTCTGAGGATACTGGTGGATTCAGCTTGGCAGCTTTAGGGGCCCTTCTTTGGTCCTTGCTTCATTGTTCTCAATTATACAGAAAACAACAGAGAAAACGAATAAATTACTTTTTCAAGCTTTCTACCAAAAAAAGCACCATGAACTCGAAAAGGTAAATTCTAAAATTATTTCTCATTACTAGAAATAAGTGACATGCCTGATTCCTTTAATCCCTGGTGCCCATATAAAGGAGAAAGAGTTAACTTTTTACCTGTCACCATATGAATCTCACTTTTCTTTCAGACAGAAAAAAAAAGTGACTTTTAAGATAAACATATGAGTCTAACATAAGAAGTCTCTAGGGGCCGGCCCCGTGGCCCAGTGGTTGGGTTCGCATGCTCCGCTTCGGTGGCCCAGGGTTTTGCCGTTTCGAATCCTGGGTGTGGACATGGCACCACTTGTCAGGCCATGCTGAGGCAGCATCCCACATGCCACAACTGGAGGGACCCACAACTAAAAATACACAGCTATGTACCAGGGGGCTTTGGGGAGAAAAGGAAAAATAAAATCTTTAAAAAAAAAAACCATAAGAAGTCTCTAAATTTTTTTCAAGACAAACAGCTATTTAACAAAACAAGGCATGCCCAGATCTTGGTTTCTAAACACCATTCTCCAAAAAAGGGAACCAAGGCTTCTTGGAAAAATGGCTGTTTCTAGGGCTGGGACAAATAAAATACTGGTAGTGCCAGACAGGAAATGCTTTAAAAAAAAAAAATTGAGGGAACTGTCCCTTTCTGAAAGAGTCTCATTGGCCTAGCAGCAACTATTTGAACAACAAAACAAACAACACTAGTATTGGATTATAACTCAAAGAATAAAATAAATATGAGTCCATATGGATATAAATTACTGAATAAATCAACAGGGAGAAGGGGCACATCTTCCTTACAGAAGAATTCCAATTAATAAATGTAGAAGCAATGAGGGAAATAAAAATCATTCTTAGAACACCACAGTAATATTTGCTACAGGCAAGATATACTGAAAAGTGATAAAATCAGTGGGTGAAGCTTTAAAGAGAAACAGAGTATCTGCATAGCCTGGAAGCATCTCCTCTCCAGATGCATAACTATGGAGGTTTTAGCATATATCCAGGAGTCCTTTGAAACTCCTCCCTCTAGTAGGTGGAGCTTAATTCTTCTCCTTGGGTGTGGGCTGGACTTTAGTGACTCTCTTCTTGTAAAGCAAAAAAGCTTTATAGTGGAGAAATCTGTCAGATGCCACCTTAAGCAAGGGATAAAGGTTAGCCTAACCAATAAGAAGTCATGTTGATTATCGTGTACCATCCCCGAAATGATGCAATGAGAAGTGCACAACATTATTACTTCTGTGGTCTTCTTGCAAAAAATGTACAACCTCAATCTAATCATGGGATAAGCATCAGACAACTCAAATTGAGGGACATTCTAGAAATATACCTGACCCATCTAAAGTGTCAAGGTCATGAAAGACAAGGAAAGACCAATAAACTGTCACAGATGAGGGGAGACTAAGGAAACATGATGACTAAACGCAATATGACATCCTGGACTGAATCCTCAGAGAGGAAAAGGACATTAGTTGAAACACAGGGGAATCTGAATAAAGCCTATAGTTTATAGTTGTACCAATATTAACTTCTTAGTTTAGATAAAAGTACCATGGTTATGAACGATTTTAACAGTAGGGGAGGCTGGGTAAAGGACATATGGGAACTCTGTACTATCTTTGCAACTTTTCTGTAAATCTGAAATTATTTCAAAATAAAAAGTTTAAAAAAAACAAACCTGATATAGTTACTTAGATACTTACCATGGTTACTTAGACCATAGCAAAGAGGGCACAAACATCTAAGCCACAAAGATGCTTTGGGCCACTCTAAAGTAGATTTCCAATGTTTCCATTTAAAGATTAAGGGTACTTTTCATGCCAAGAGAACAGCCAGGAGGACCCTAGAGAAATACGTGCACATATGCACCAGGAGATACATGAAAAAATGTTTAAAGCAGCTTTGTAACAGACAACTGGCAACTCAAACACCCATCAGCAGCACTGAATACACTGTGACATACTCATATGGTAGAATACCATATAGCTGTGAAAATGAATGAATTACAATCACACGTAGGGTTTTTCCCTGTTTTTAAATTGAGGTATAATTGACACATAACATTATATTAGTTTCATGGGTACAAAATGATGATTTGATCTTTGTATACATTGCAAAATGGTCACCACAATAAGTCTAGTGAACATCAATACATAGTTACAAAAGATTTTTTTCTTGTGTTGAGAACTCTTAAGATTCACTCTTCTAGCAACTCTCAAATATGCAATACAGTATTATTAACCACACTCACCATGCTGTACAGCTCCATGACTCACTCATTTTATAACTGTAAGTTTGTACCTCTTGACGCGTTTCACCTATTTCACCCATTTCCCACCCCTCACCTCTGGCACCACCAATCTGTTCTATTTGTGAGCTTGATTTTTTTGTTTTTGCTTTAAATTCCATATATAACTGAGATCATATGGTATTTGTCTTTCTCTAACTTATTTCACTTAGCATAATGCTCTCAAGTTCAAACCATGTGTCACAAATGGCCAGGCTTCCTTCTTTCTTATGGCTGAATAATATCCCATTGTATAAATATACCGCATCTTCTTTATCCATTCATCCATCCCATCGATGGACATTTAGATTGTTTCTTATCTTGAGCATTGTAAATAATGCTGTAATGAACATGGGGGTGCATATATCTTTTCAAGTTAAGTTTTTTTGTTTTCTTTGGCTATATATCCAGAAGTGAAATTGCTGGGTCATAGGGTAGTTCTATTTTTAATTTTTTGAGGAACCTCCATACAGTTTTCCATAGTGGCTGCACCAATTTACAATTCCACCAACAGTGCACAGGGTTCCCTTCTCTCCGCATCTTTGCAAACATTTGTTGTTTCCTGTTTTCTTGATAACAGCCATTCTAACAGATGTGAGGTGCTATCTCACTGTGGTTTTGATTTGCATCTCCCTGATGATTAGTGATATTGATCATCTTTTCGTGTTGGTCATCTGTATGTCTTCTTTGGAAAAATGTCTATTCGGATCCTCTGCCCATTTTTAGTCAGATTGGGGTTTTTTTTGTTTTGTTTTGTTTTGTTTGCTATTGAGTTGTATAAGTTCTTTATATCTTTTGGAGATTAACCCCTTATCAGATATATGATTTGCAAATATTTTCTCTCATTCAGTAAGCTGTCTTTTCATTTTGTTGATGGTTTCCTTTGCCATGCAGAAGCTTCTTAGTTTGATGTAGTCTCACTTGTTTATTTTTTTGCCTTTGCTGTCTTTGCTTTTGGAGTCAGATCCAAAACATCATCACCAAGACTAACGTCAAGGAGGCTACGTTTGCTTCTAGGCGTTTTCATGCTTTGAGGTCTTACACTGGAGTCTTCAATTGATTTTAAGTTAATTTTTGTATATGATGTAAGACAGGGGTCGAGTTTCATTCTTTTGCAAGTGGCTGTCCAGTTTTCCCAACACCATTTATTGAAGAGACTGTCCTTTCCTCGTTGTACATTCTTGGCTCCTCTGTTGTAAATTAATTGACCATACGTGCATGGGTTTATTTCTGGGATCTCTAGTCTTTTCCATTTATCTGTGTGTCTGTTTTTATGCCAATGCCATACTGTTTTGATTACTATAGCTTTGTAATATAGTTTGAAATCAGAAAGCATGATACCTCCAGCTTTGTTCTTCTTTCACAAGATTGCTTTGGCTATTTGGGGTATTTTGTGGTTCCATATAAATATTAGAATTGTTCTATTTCTGTGAAAAATGAAATCACATCTGTTTTTATGAAAAATATAATACTTTAAAGGGGAAAAACTGAAAAAAAGCAAGTTATAGTATACAAAGGAGTAGGCAGAATGCTGAATAAAAAATGGCAAGGAAATTAATGCAAAAGCCATGGTGCTGGTAACTTGTGCAGGGAGTGCGAAGTAGGATGTGAAGGAAAGGTATGGGTACATAAAGGGCTCCAAAGCTACCAGTAATGTTACATGTTAGGGTGAAGAGTGCGCATGCCAGTGCTCCTTGTCTTGTTTCGCTTTATAACTCACACGCATATTATACATGTTTTTAATATCTGGTATATATTTATTTTTAATTATGAAAGGAATGAGGAGAAAGTTCACCTTTTAACAGATACCACATCCTGCCAACTAAACATAGTTCATTAGGTGCTTCCACTTTTTCATATCTATAAAATCCCAAACTTGGCAAGTTACATTTATCTTTTTTGACTCTAGAAAACACCCATTTCTAAAAACGATTGCAGAAAATACGTCACCCATTCAGGCCCTACAACATAAAGCAAGTTCAGTTAATGGAGTCCGATGTTACACTGGGAGATCTACCTTCTTCCATTTCAAAGGAAAGAACTTTGCCCATAACTCCATTGCCATCCTGGGATAAAGTATTGTTCCTCGACAAAAAAACAAGCTTGTGTATGCTTAGAAACATAACAAAGAGAAACCCACTTGTGCCGTCATCACACAATTCTGAATACTACTCTTGTTATCCTTATGCCCAGACCAAAGTTAACTCCGTACTCTGATCAAAATTCTTCATATTTTGAAGTATTCTATGCATCTCATTTCTCAAAAGCTACAGGTTATTCATAAAACACCCTCAAAATAAATTTAGGATTAAATATTAGGATTGTTTTTTAAAAAGATTTTCAGAATAACTGTAACATGTTAGTTATCACACTTGGGTATAAAATACAGTTTAAAAAAGTCAAGGTAAAGGTATTTGCTGTACCTTTTTAATTATCTCTATGATTGATAAATAATAAAAAGAGTACATTTGTTCTAAATATGAAACACTAAGTGGCCCTAGGCTCAATACTCACACCTAAATATAGTATTCCCAAGAGAGAGGATTGACCAAAATCCATCATTAAGACAAGACTGAGCTACAAGATATCAAAAGTATGCTTATAAAGTGCTAACTTCGGTCAGCATTAAACTTTTTTTATTTTTGAGGAAGATTAGCCCTGAGCTAACTGCTGCCAATCCTCCTCCTCTTTTTTCCTGAGGAAGACTAGCCCTGAGCGAACATCTGTGCCCATCTTCCTCTACTTTATATGCGGGACGCCTACCACAGCATGGCGTGCCAAGCGGTGCCATGTCCACACCTGAGATCCAAACCAGCGAACCCCAGGGCCGCAAAAGCAGAATATGTGCACTTAACCACTGCACCACCGGACCGGCCCCAAACTTTTTTTTTTAACGTAACAACACTAACAACTGAATACTATATCCTTACTCAGTGAGAAATACTTGATTCCACATGAAAATAATAATTTACTTAATGGTACTTTCCAGTCAAGTTCTGATTTCAAAGGAAAATAAATCCCCAAACACCCACAGGGTACAAAAGTAACCAAGGTAAAGCTTAAAAACCACGCTGCTTTTTATGGGGATGTTTATAGCATTGTGAAATTTTTAATTCAAAAAACTATAAAATTGAAAAATTAAAGTAATTGGAGAAATCAAAAGGAAATAACTTACAGAAGATTTTATTAATTCCTGTATGTCTCTTGAAATATAAGTAACAAACTTTAAATAATGTATTTAATAGGGTTATAATTTAAAGCACAATTTGGATTTTTAAAAAGTAACAAATAATCTAGTTAGTCTGCCAATCTAAATTACTCTGACATTTGCACCCTGACTTCCTGAATCCAACTAAAACATTCCTGCCATGATGCCAGCTCCCGAGTCAGGCATTCTGCAAGGACTAAGGAAGCTCAAGTTCCTCCAGCTGAACAGGAGCCAGGATGCGAACCACTGCTTCTTCTGTGCAGTTGGAAGCAGTGAACACTCAGGAGAAATCACTCCTAAATCAAAGCAGTCTCTATTGATCACAATGACAACAACCACACTAGCCAGACGGCCAGTCTTCACGAGTCAGGACATACTTTTAAGGTAACAGGAGCTTCAAACTATAGTCCCTGGAAACAGACTTCTTGGAACCACATTATCCTTAAATAAATAAACCTCAATTGAATGAAGTAAAATTACAGATAGCCCTAAGAAATACACTTGACTACTTAGGTATTCCCAAAATGACCAAGGGCAAGTGTTCCTGGGGTTCCTCCTCCCTGCCAGCATTTATTTCTCCCTGGAAGGCAGGCTTGTCCCTGCCCTGAGCTTCACCTTCATGAATCATTTGGCTTAGCTCATAGAGGAAGGGGAGTATTTGCTTTGTATACTATGTACTACTTTGGAGTCCCATAAATATTTAGTAACAACAATAATAACCAACTGATTATGCAGGTCAAGCATTCATAGTTCAGAGAAGTGTAACCATTAGAGAACCAGGAAGTGATAAAAATCTCCAACAGTGGCCTGTAACTGTCAGAGAGCTTTATTAACCCACTTCAGGGAAAACGTGTTAAGGTGGAAATTCAGTAGACTGCACGCTTTTTAGCAGCCCTTATTTGGTATATCAATTATTTATTTTTTTAATAAATCATACAATGAGAAATCATTTAAAGCCAGAGTACATGATGCATTCCATTTTGGTCCCCATCCCCTTTCCCCTTCCCAACAGAAGGCAAGGCTGATGGGTCAAAATCAAACCACGTACAGCCATCCATTTTCGCTGCCTTCAGTGACACCCATTTCATATGTGCAGCAGAGAAGAATTTGAACAAACTGCCATTCCTCCTCCCACCTTTTCCTCCTACATCAGATTGTTGGAGGGAAAAGTGAGTGGAAAAATAATCCAAGATAAGGGGCAGAAAGATAGGAGGGAGAGAAAGGAGGGGCTGAGGATGTCAGAAGACAGGAGGCTTCTGGGTTGCTACTAGGTTCAGAGTTTCTAAGAAGCAATAAGGGTGCATCAATTTGGAACACAACGTTTCTAAAAGGAAGTTGTTCTTTCATCCCATTGAAGTATTTAGCAGAATCAGTTCAACTGTTGAGCATCTCAGCCCATCTCTGTGTGCCTTTCTGGTTAAGCTGTCAGTGAGGTGACTGACTATTCATACTTCCAGTCAATGTTCCTTCTTAGTTACCGCCTGAAACACACCTGGAGACCAATCAGGGGACAGGTGTTTCACTCAGACTGCCCTCCCATCTGCTTCCCACCTGTTCCTGTCCTAAAATATCCACTCTTAGAAGCAGAGAAAGAGAATGAAAGGAAGGGAGTGGGTCCCCCACAAAGCCTTATACAGTCAAGCATCCCCGTGCATCCCAGCGATGCTGAGAACGTGACTCCTGGAACTACGACAAAATCCCAGCACAAAGGACTACTACAAATCAAACTACTAAACACCTTCTGACGCACAGACTGGCGTAATGTAACGAGAGGAGAGTTGTGAGATAGTATATATGGCCTTATTCAAATCTGAGATACTAAAAACAATCAAATACAAAAGAACTATAATTGGAAATTCAAGAAAGTAAATTTAAAAATAATTACTTAAAAAGTTGAATAATCCTAATAATGTTTTATTACACACCTTTCAGTACTATTAAACATTGAAGAAAAGTCAGTGTGTGACCTGTTTAAGCTAAACGTTGTCAAATAAATACAGTTTTCTCCTATAAAATTCAGCTTAGGTGAGCCAGAATGAGAAACCAATGTGACTGAAAACAAATAGTGGGCATATCCTACAAGTGTAAGTGCTATTAGCTAAATTACTGCTCTACTGTAGTATTATGATGAACCTAGGACTATACAAAATGCTTACCAGGAATCAACATTCTTAGATGTAAATGCCAAAAAGAAATCTTACAGGATGACCATAAGGATTCAAAGGGGGAAAGAAGATGCAAAAGTTATAAGGACTGCCAGGGTGACACTGCTATCATTTTATGAAGTTTCCCAGCATATTCCTTTTATAGGTGGCATTTCAAGTGGATGTCAAAATATCCTATATACGTCTATTACTCTCTATTCCTATTGGCACTGTGATTTTCTCAGACACGTCTAATCTCTAGTCAAGGCCAGTCTCACTCAACTTCCACTCCCATCTGTGGCCTTATCCTTTCTCTTCACTCCTAAAATATGCTTACTTTTGACTTCCACATGACAAATAAATCTTCTCACCATACCCTCATACACTTTTTGGTTCAATGTTTTTGTTTTACTGTCTCTGAGAACACCAGATCAGGGCGAGCATGTCTCTCTAAGGTTGCAAATTCCTTGAACAATTTCTTTCAGAAGGCCTGCCAACACCTCTATCATCTCTCCTCCCCCAAATCGAACATGTTTATGTTCACATACACAGTATCTCATTTACTAAAGAATCATGGATTTAGTAAAATAAACATTAAGTTCTCTAACCACTTTAATAAAGTAATACTGCCATTCAACCAACTAGCTATGGAGGAGAGAATGAAATAGTGAATGAGAAGGAAACTCCTTTAACAGGCCTATGTTCATTTGTATAGAACGCTGATACTTTCCAAAGTGATTTCTATGATGTCATTCGATCCACATATCCACATATATAAAGAAGCAAAGACACTGGCAACAATTAAGAGGCAAACACTGTTAGGAGCTTTTAAAGTTTTACAACTCAACAAAATACATCTTATTCTCCAGATAGGGAAAAGGAAACGTGGAGCGCTACGATGTTAACGCGCTAAGTGGCAGTTCATCTGACTCTACTATACCGCGTTGCCTCCAATTGAACTTAATCAGATACATTTTCTAAATCACAAGTGCAGTAAATATGAGAAGACTGATCTGTGACACACTCAAACCCTGGTCATACAGAAACCATGAACATTAACCACATGAAAAGCCCAGGCCTGGGCAGTCAGAGACCCTGCTCCTTACACATCCCCATCTCCTCATCCAGCCCCAGACGACAGATGGGCTATGTGGCCTTGGACAAGTCATTTAACCAATTAGGCCTTAGTTTCCTACATATAAAAAGTGGGAGGTAGACTAGATAATTTTTAAGGTTACGTCCACCACTATTTTATTTCTCTCTGATAGTAACATTCAACTGTATAATTTTTCTTTTTTTTTTTTTTTAACAAATGTGTGAAACATGTCGGGGGAGGGATGAAAATCACTACCCTCTGGAGCAGGAACTAAGTTTATGAAGTTTTCCTTCTACGCTCCTGAACACAGGTGATTTACATTTAAGCATTTAATAAGTATCTCTGAACAAGGAGAGGTGAAGTGACTGGAGTCCACCCACCAAGTTCTCTTTACATCTAGTAGGGGTCCAAGGTGAGTCTGCCTAATTACCAAACTCTGGCTCACAGAAAAAAGGTTATGAGAATGTGTACTTTAGAGATAAACAAAACAGGAAAGGCTAACAATTTCAAACTTGGAATCACTTCCTAAACTGCCATGAAATTTTCACTTTTACACATAATCTCATGTAGAATATCCATAATCTAGATTAACAAGATAAACCCACTAGCTCATGCAATTTCACTTGCTAAACACCTGGATGACCTATTTCAAATCCATTCATCTCCACAGGGAAAGACTTCTACTACCTAGAACCTCACTCCCCACCACACACACAAAAGCATTTGTTCTCTCTTTTGTGCACCAAAGTACTTCTGCAGATTGTCATGACAGCCCCTTATCACACAACACTATGGGGAATTGTTCATATGCCTGTCCGTCCCAATGGACTGCAAGCTGTTTTATTCATCTTTGTGTCCTCAGTACCTACCAGGACCAGGCACATCGCTGGCATGCATCAAATGTTCACTGAATTGAACTGAACAGAACAGAAAATCTCCCATTCACTCAACCAACGTAGCTTGGGGCCTGACCATCCCGAACATTCACGCGCAGACATGTTTTGTTGCACTGGATAGCGAAAGCAAACCCCAAGGACCCTGTGGATTCAGTTCTCAGAGAGACCTGCAGGGAAAGGGCATTTCAAAAAGCAGATTTTAAAAAGCCTTCATATTTCTTATGGATTTGGAGACCAAGAAAAAGTAAGGTGAATGTCCCCAGCATCTCTAAAGTAATGCTCTGCTAATTGTTCTAATATTCATGACATTCCTTCTCCATCTGGGCAGGTGACAGGGGTTGATGATGCGAAACATGCCCTACCTCCTCTTCTCTACTCCCCCACGTGAGGAGTTAGTACTTACCCCTCCACACGATGAATAGCACCTAAGAGACTGCCGTTTTTCTATTTCACACAAAATCTGAAGAGAGATCTGGGCCTCATGCCAAAGAATTGTCAATTTTTCAAACAAGATTACCCTACCAAATCAGTCATCTTTCTTCTTCCATTAGGAAAGAGATTAAAATAGAATTACACTTCAAAATCTGAGCTCAACATTTTAAAACCACTAAACTTTTTGTATCCTCAATATACTCTAGCTTTTTTCTCCCAGCTTTTCTTCATCGTATTAAAAAAAACTGTGGCATGCTTTCCAGTCTCAAACATCTTTCCCATATTTTCCCCAATTCATGAAAGACTATTCCAATTACCGGAATGAAATATTAAGTCATGATTTGACATTTCAAGCATATTCCTACAATCCAGGTTAGGTAGAAAGGGCATTTGAACTATATATTAACTACATATAACTATCCCCACCACATTCTTATGAGAAAACCAAATTCTATGAGAAAATATCTGACTTTTAAAAAACCATCAATGTCAAAAATCCTTCAGAAGTATTTTTATATTAGAACAAATCACTTAGAAATAACAGCTTGGTGGGCCGGCCCCATGGCTGAGTAATTAAGTTTATGCATTCTGCTTCGGTGGCCTGGGGTTCACCAGTTCGGGTCCTGGGCATGCACCTACACACCACTCCTGAAGCCATGCTGCGGTGGCGTCCCACATAGAGGAGCTAGAATGACCTACAACTAGGATATACAAATATGTACTGGGGCTTTGGGGAGAAAAAGAAGAAAAGAAAAAGAGGAAGATTGACCACAGACGTTAGCTCAGGGCCACTCTTCCTGAAAAAAAAAAAAAGTAAAGAAAAAGAAATAATAGTTTGTCTTTATCTAATAAAGTTGAAGCTACATAGACTCTATAACCCAACAATTCCATTACTAGGTGTATATTTACTAAAGAACTGTGTGTACATATATACCAAGATACATAATCAAGAAGACTCTAAGAGTCATTGTTAATGATACCCTAAAACTAGAAGCAAACCAGATGTCCATCGATAGCAGAATGGATAAACAAAGGATGGTAGAGATATACAACAGATTACAGCAGTGAGAATGCTATAAGCAACCACACAGACAAATCACATTAATGTTAAACAAAAGCAAGCACAAAGAATACATAAATTATAATTCCATAACTACCTGTTCAACTGTAGGCATGTTTTATGTACTGTTCAATATGTATTTCATACTTCACAATAAAAAAGCAGTCAGTTCAAAAATTCTAGTCTCCACACATAAAATCTTTATTTTCATTTCAGATACAGCATTTATACATCTGTCTTTCCACCAGACTATAAACTGCTTGAGGGTGAAGATTGATTTTATTCATTTCTGGGCTCCTGGAACATCATGGTACATGGCAGATGCTCAACAAACATTGACTGGATAGCTGGAAGAATGAATTATGGACATACGGAAATCTCAAATGGCAAAGACATCTCCATGAGGCAGAAGAATAAAAGTCACTTCCCTTTTTCTGAATACAGGCAAAGACTAGTTTTAAAAAATCAGCTCCAAATTTCAACTAAATACATCCGCCTATTTCTAATAAATGGCTCTGTTGGACACAGGATAGTTTTAGTATGTATTTTATCAAAAGTGCAAGCTATTTCTGAGCTTAGTTCAATAGCCGAATTCTGAGTTTTCCCTTTTGCAATACAGCTGCCAGACTCCTGGTTGTCTAACCGTATTAATAATTCCTTAATTTAAATACAAAAACACATGCACAACCCTCTTTATGAATTTACCCCCAAGAGTTCTAAAATGTTTCTCCATTAAAAAGCACATCTCAGCACATCCTGCTGTTCTTAGAGCTGGAATGCTTTCCTCCTCCCAATTCCCCATCAGTCTCCTATGGACCATAGGACTGAAATTAGCTATTCATTACATGTGAAGGAGCACTGGCTAGAGCGGAGCCATGCAGAGAAAGACTGCTATTTTACATGTCAATTTCAGAACCAAAGCATCTGCTACCTTACTAATATGTATATTTAATGTCTCTGCATAATGTGCAGAATTATATGCTGTTCATTGCCTGTTTGTTCTGATATTAGGTACTCTTAAGTAGCATTATTCTAAATTATTCTTTTTGAAAAACGTGGGACTTTTTATTAGCTTTCTTCCCTGGTGTTGTCTGTAACACACGGCTCAAATGAACAGCATACAGAATATTGAAGACCAAAAAATCATGACTCAGGGTAAGGTAACCAAATATGACAAGTTTGTGGCCTACAGTTACTAATAATTTACTTTGTATCCTAGGCTTCTCACTTCTGGATGTAGTTTTACATTAGGCTGCTTGGGGAGGAGGGGGGCAGGCAAAAGAGGTGTAAATTTTTAACAGCTATTGGTAAACTCAGACTATTAGAATTGTTCTTCTGGAAAATCTGTACACTTACATTAAGGCATTTTTCTAGCATGTCTCTCTCTTATCAGCAATTCATTCCATATTAAAGATACAATTTTTTCTGTAAATTGTGGTGATACATGTCACTGAGTAAGCCTCTGAACGGGGTAGGGAGCAGGGAGTAGCTTTAAACTATATAGTCCTCACGCTACAAATTATAATAGCTTTTGTTCATTAACCTTCATCCTCAGCAGGAAGCTGAGAATGTTCAATATTTAAGAACCACCCTGAATGGCAGTATTATACTAGTCAAACCTAAATGATACTAGGCATACAATACAGAACTAACGCATGTGTTAACAGAATTAAAAGTGCCACACTAGCACAATAATCTGGATTGCTTTACCACAGGCAGTACTGCTGTGATTAACGACTTGCTCAGATTAATAAATAAGGCGATTCTAGCTTTATAAATCATCCATATTTGTAAGTGAATACTCCTTCCCTTTGGTTACAGAAGGCAACTAGTGGATTTTGGTTGTGTATGTAGTTGGACACTAGATATAGGCTGACTGGTGTGATGTACATACAGTGGCCATGTGAGGTGCCCACAGTAAATGACTGGCATGGTACCATCTGGCTTTAACTAACAAGTCCAAAACATGAGGCCTAGTAATAAACTGTTACTAGTAATAAAAGATTAATCTATTTTTCTCTCAGATGCAGAAGTTTAAGATTCCAGTACCCCAAGAAAATAAATCGATGCGTGCATGTCCATCCCACCCACCCCACACTATCTTTTACAAGCTCACAAGGTGGCCGCTGAAGCAACCTTAGTGCCTCCACTTCCCTCCCTTATGTTGTAGTGACTTTTCCGCTTGATTCTAGTGGGACTTGACACCAACTAATGTAACTGGGAGTGTGTGAATCTTGAAGCAGATGCTCATACGCAACAGCCTTCACCTCCTCTCAGCTGGAGAAGGTAGGCAGGCATGATCCAAGAGTGGTTGTTGGTCATCTGGCAAAACACATATTAGATATGCACAGTAGAAGTAAGTGCAGGCTGATATAATTAAAGCCATCAAGAATATTTCAGGCTGGAAATCATTATAACCTGGAAAAACACACCAGTTACACTGTTTGTATATTGATGAACAGAACTAGTTCTATTTCTTAGGAATAAGAACCATTAAGTAAGACACCTCTACTTTCTGGCACTTTATCACAACTACTATTTTACATTTGTTATATATAGAGTATTTAACATTTATCTTCCCACTAGGAGGCATGTTTCAAAGAACTAGGGTCATCTATTTGTTCGAGCACAATGCCTAATACTTCGTAATGATGACTCAATAAATATTTGTTGTGAATGTATGGGAGCATGAATGCCAGAAATAAGCAATCTGAGATTTAGTAGGAACTATCACACAAACCCACTGAAGTAGAGAGAACCTATCATCAAACCAGAAAAGAGTCAGTAGTGCCAGGGCTTCCATGTATATGCCAGGTCACAGGCCAACTAACGCCAGCATGTGAGGCCACAGCAGCTTTATATATTTAATGAATGGTATGGCACCAACCTAGCAAAGATTTTAATAAATAAACCATAACAACAACATACGTGTAGGAGGAAAAACCAAAATTGGAGGAAATATCCTCCAACACTCTCAACTTGTAAAACAGATTAAGATTACTAATACCGTGTAGTTTAGTTAAAACAGAGGTCAGCTGATGTCCAAATTGCTACCAACAACTCATGTGGTGATAAACGAACGGTGACTAAAGTTTTTTCAATATAATAATTAATTGCTCATCTTTACATTCTGAACTACAACCTAGAAAATAATTTTTAACAGACTACATCCCATCTTTAATCAGCATTTCAAAAAACAAAAGTTCTTTGTCATCTAACACAACCACCAGAAACCAACAACCTTAGAAAATATAATAAATCAGCTTCTTATTTAATCAACAATGATTTAAAAATGTAATCCTTAACAGTTGTTTAAAATATGCATAACTAGGATTGCAATAGTTATCCTGATTTAAAGCAAAAGCACATCTGTTTATGAGTAAGTAAATATAGTCTGACAGCAATTTGGAACATCTATCAGAAGGAATCAATGCAAGTTTAATAAGCATTATTTGTATTCCACATAATACTCTAGTTGTTCTTTCTAGCCACTGCAGTAATAAAACACACTCAAACTCATTTAGTGTGTACTAAATCCAATGTACCTAGGCAAAACACTGAAAATTCCATTTGGATGGTTCCCAGCCCATATAGCCCAACTTTTTAAAGTATTACTACCATCTGGTTACTAGTCTGTGTTTACTAAAACAGTAGCTGTGCACACATTTCTGTAGCAGCTGTGGTCAAAACTTTAAATCAATCCATTTGGCTAAATAAAAACTCTTCAGGGGAAAAACAAATATAGTATTTTGAATATATACTTAAAATAAGTTCCACTACTGGTTTTAATAATATTCCCCAAGGATAAAAATAGCAAAATTTTAAGCAGTATTTGAGACATCTTAATTATTTATATTTTCAATCATTTATCAAATGACAGAAGGTCCACAGAAGTCAAATGAATTGCCCAAAGTCAAACAACTAGTTAGTGGCTGGACTCTGTCCAGAACACAGGTATCTCTCAGTTTCCAGCACAAGAGTCTTTTCACAAAATTGTTCCAACTGAACCCTGGGGTCCTAGAAATAGAAAAGTGTCAAGGAAATATACCACTTAATAAATGCAAGTTAGAATTATTTTAAGAACATGGCATTTTCATAAAACGGCTCATCATAAATTATAAAACTTGACTTGTATTTGTTTCATAACTGTGGTAAGAGCTTAAAGTATCCTGTGAAATTTACAAGAATTTTAACTTCACTGACTTCTTTTTCACAACCTCCTCCCAACCCCTCCCATAAAAACTACGTCTACAAACCAATTCTGGTCTGAGCCTGGTCAAGAGGCTATTACTTTAGATCCAAAGGTAATTTCTTCCTACACACATCTTAATTTTCCCCTTTCTACTATAACTATATGTCACATTGCATCCTTTCTTGTAAATGCAAAGTCTTTTCCTAATTAGTACTATCAAATTTCCAAATGATTCCTTTCCCCCTAAGAAACAAACCTAATCCCCAAATATAAATTAATATAGAAATTTTCTATGCCTTGCTCAGAGGGGGAATGAAAGGCAGTAAGCCAAATGCAGTCTATATAAATCTTTTGTTGTTAGAATACTAGCAATTTCTCTGGCAAAACTTAAAAAAAAATTCAGGACATAACGGGGACTATTTTAAGTCTATTTGGGTTAATGAGCCACTATCCTTGCTTTGCCAAAAATAAATTGTGTCTTTTCTTCCTTTCCATGATACCTAAGAAGAAAAAATAACAATCTACCAAAACAAAGCCTATACTCCACGCTTCTATGTGAGTATTAAACTCCCAAAGGAAATAACTAGATACTAAATTATTTGAGGGTAAGGGTACAGAAGGGGTGGTTTATATTTACAGGTGGACTGCTTTTTGTTTTGTTGGCTTCCTGATTCCTGGTCATTTATTTTAGAACATGAGAACCCAATGGAAACCCAAACTCAAAACTTTTATCTACTTTCCTACACCACATTCAAGGAAAGAAGAGTTGGTATCAGTGGACAACATCTAGAAAAAACTGGGTACAAGTTAACATCATAATTATTGAGACAAATACACAACGGGGTTTACACTTTTACATCCATCATATCATAGGTAGGTGCCTCTCAACAAACATCCTTGTACAAAGTTGTTAATGGAACAGAACAAGCAGCATTATTGCCATCTGACAGATAAAGAAACTCACAGAGGTTAGATAATGCATCAGGGCCAAAGGCTAGCAAGCCAGACTCGAAGCTGTGATGAAAACCCAAGTCCTTTGGCGCCAAGACCAGCAGTCATTCCACAACATGCCTTAGTTCATTTCACTAGTTTCAATTAATTTGCAGCAAGAATGATACAAAGCTATGTACAATGCCTCACTCTGCACACCTGTTTTTAGTCTTCCTTTCTCTCTGCCAACACTCTATGAACTCGGTGGCTCAGCTTTGCTTGAGCCCAATATCAGGCTGAGACACCAGGCGTGTACTTCCTACACACATTTGTAGATTCCACATGCTGAAGCCTAGGATTCATTTTGCACAGGTGGCCAGGATCCCATTTAACCACTTGTGTGTACACAATTCTTTCTAAATTCAAACCTAGCACCGGCCGAAGTTTAGTTTAATGTTTTGGAGGAGAGGGAAGTAAAATTGTTTTGAAATTCTCTATGAAAAACAGCCTGTTGTATTAGAACAAACAGCAGCTTGTTCCCATCATGCCTTTGTTTGACAAGTCTGGGCTGGCTAGAAAGGTCATTTATGCCTCAAAGCATCAAATTAACATTTGAAGACATGAATTTTAAAAATGGCTATTTGCTCCTGTTCTGTGAATGGCTAATGTAGTTTAGAAAATCAGAAAAAAGAAAAACCCACTACAGTCTTAACCGAGTCCCAAAAAAGACTAAAAAACAATAATAAAAACAGAAAAAGGAAACCCAAAACTTTCCTTAGGCAAACTAAGCATTGATTTTCTGTCCATGTCAACACATGCTGACTACGTCTTAATTAAGCCGCATTCTTTAACAGAAGAATTAAGAATGTAGTTCAAATGGTCAAACTTTAAAGCAATACAGGAAAAATAATCACTATTTAATTATCACAAGACGACTTTTTGGCAAAACATAAGGTCCTTCCCTCTCATCCATAACCCTTCTGCCCCAACACTGTACAGGATAAACTCCTAATTTATTTAATACTGTCTTGGTTCAAACACAACATCTTTTTCCTTAAGTTCTATATTATTTTCCCAGCACAAGTCTATGCTCCTACATGTTTGAAATATAAGCCATCATTACTAACTACAACCTTCAATATATAAATATTCATTCAAGATCAGAAAACACTTTGGTTTCGTTGGAAAGATGAAGGGCTGTGAAGTGTAAGTTTCACTGTACAGTAGCGAGCAGCCACATGGACTGTGCCTGTCACACACA
The DNA here is from genome assembly GCF_041296265.1 of Equus caballus. Taxonomy (NCBI): domain Eukaryota; kingdom Metazoa; phylum Chordata; class Mammalia; order Perissodactyla; family Equidae; genus Equus; species Equus caballus. The sequence goes on from NC_091704.1 coordinate 26,621,493, forward strand.
AATGGGGTCTTTAACTGAGGTTTCCCTGCCATCTCAAAACATGAAATGATACAGACGTAACAAACTCAAGAAATAAAGTAACTTTTTCTCTAAATGACTGAGAATTGGTTTTATAATGGGAGCAATGGAACTACAGTAAATCATTCGGTGTTTCCTCTTCCCTCCTCACGACCAAGACTAACAGTCAAAGTGAGAGGCACAGACCACACTCAAGAAAAAGCACAAAGCCACCCAGAAAGCAAACATGTGAAGACCAGCACTGGGAGTAGATCAGAAAGAAAAGTTTTGTAAAAAGCAGAAAACCTAAAAGCTGGAGCAAGAGAGGTTACAACAATATGAAGATATCTAATGAAATATGACCATGTTTTCCATCTCTTCAAATATTTCTGGCATCCTTGTAATTTTGAAAACTAAAAGAGCCGACGAGAACCACCAAAACGGCTTTTAAAACTCAGGAAAATTACTAGAGCACTCATTTCAGTTAGGAGAATGACACCAGGCCAAGTGCTTTAGTTCACAGAAGGATTCATGCCTGTGTCTTATTCCTTTTCGCAAAAAAGACGTGACATTTTTTATTACTTGAGTCAAAACAAATGTCTTAAAAGTTTCTTGCCAAAGAATAAAAGATTTTCAGAAAGTTCCACATAAATTAGAGGTCCCTTTGCTACTGCCCCTTATCTAAGGGATTAAAGTCTCCTGTGGGCCCCCTCCACTGATACTGTTACAATCTAGCAGGCTCATACCTAACCTGTCCAGGAGCCACTGTCAAGGTATACAGGAACTGAGGAAGGTATCTTCAGTAGCTGGAACAGGAATTCTCAACAATGGCAGAGGTGGAAGGGACAATAAAAATCCCACTCTTATGAAGTGAGCCAGAAAAAAATCATTGCAAATATAAGAAGTTTGACAATTTAAGATAAGAATTTTATTCCAAATAATTGTTTGATTACAGTTAGAAACATCAGTGGAGGGGGGACCACAGGTGTGATTTTTTTGGTGTTTATATATATTCCAAACTTAAAAAAATATTGATGGTTTAGGCATTTTGCAACCACTGTAGGAAAGATTAGTTTAAGCATGAATCATCAAAAGATGCCAACCAAGTCTAGGGGAAATTTTGATGAGGAGCAGGATATTTTCATGGTCTTAAAGTGTATCCCCACAGATTGCTTATTAGTTTCAAGGGAAAAAATAGTAACTATAAAGAAACTGGAAAACACTGATGGAGTGATGATCACAATTAACACTACAATGAGGGGCAAATGGATCTAATGTACCCCCAGATATGATACCCTGAGAAGGGCACATTATCAAGCAGCATCCTGGCAGGGAATACACAACCTGAATCTAATCATGAGAAAATATCAGAAAAACCCCCAAACATGGAATGTTCATTAGAAAAAGGGGGAGACTATTCTTCAAAAATGCCAGTTGTCATAAAAGATAAAGAAAGTCTTTGGAAATATTCCAGATTAAAGGAGGCTAAAGTAAAGAGATGTGAGAACTAAATGCAATACCTGACCTAAACTGGATCCTGTTACTGAAGGAGGAAAAGATCCTAGAAAGAACATTATTGTATCAAATGATAAAACTGGAATATGTACAATAAATTAGTTAAAAGTTTTTATCAATGTTAAATTTACGGAAGATGACAGCTGTACTGTCTCTGTCGTGGTTCTGTAAGAGAATACCCCCACGGAACTCACTCTTAAATGGTTGAGAAAAAAATACTCTTTGTGTGTGTGTGTGTGTGTGTGTGTGTGTGTGTGTGTGGAGACAAAAGAGCTCAAATGATAAAGAAAATGTGCTAAAACGTCAACAATAGGGGCAAAAAGTTTACAGATATTCTTTGATTATTATTTGCACAATTTTTCTGTAAGTTTGAAATTATCATCAAATAAAAAAGGTTTAAATATAAGAAGTTACTCCAGTATTCTGCCACTTAATTTGGTAAATATAGTGTATGCATTTAAACAGTATTGTGAAAACAGGACTTCATCATAGAATCATCTCACAGCCTTAGGCCTAAAAAGACTCACTGTGTCAAAGAAGGGATACCTGTGTCAAAGGTTTTAAATGCAGCCTCCACACTTCCATAGCTGAGTATAAAAGAGTAGATCCCTTTACAGGAAGTAGAAGGAAAGAAAAGCTTTTCTGCTCACATCCCTCTACTGTTTAAAACCTCCAGTTAACTGCCCACTCTTTATTGGACAAAATGTAAAGTTCAGACTCCCTAGCTCAGCACACAAGAACTGCACAACCTAGGGAAGCTTCTCTCTTCAGATTTATCTGCTGCCTCCCCCCACCCCCCAACACCCTACATCCTCAACATTCCAGCCATACTGACTGTAAGCCCTGTGCCTTTGCACATGCTGTTCCCTCTGCCTGGGAGGTCTTTCTCTGATGCCCTTCTCTTTCTGAGCAGCCCTGTCTTGTGCTTCCTGATTAAGCTTAAACACCACTGCCTCTGTGAAGCCTTTCCTGTCTCTCAACAAAAGTTAGTCTTTCTCTTTATACTCTGCTCCCAAAGAATTCTGTCTCTATTTCTGGGATGTATGAGGATTTCTCTTTCCATGAGTTCTCCATAACTAGAACATGAGGTCTCTCAGAGCAGGGATCGTGGTCTTCCAAGCACATGCTTCACAAATGCTGACTACAGGACTAAACGAACTTCTCTAACAGGGACAGGGTCAACAGGGAACAGCAGCTAACCCCTGGAACGCTTATTGTGTATCAGATACCACCGCAGGCGCTTTGCAAATACCAACTTACTCCTCACAACAATCCTAAGACATAGGTTTTTCTCTATTTTAACCTCTCTGAAATTGGGATACACCAATGATCAATGAATCATAATTACATGGCTGGTATATCTTTCTTTCTTAGTGGTAAGGCAATGGTGCATCTTACAATCAATAGTATTAGTTTTGATAAAATACAGTGTTATTGCCAGGTAGTCCCTCATATTTACAGATGAGGAAACTGAGGCACATTAATTAATTGAGGGAAATTAACTGAGGGAATTAACTGAGGGAAATCAATTAACTTGCCGAAAAGTGGCACAGAAGAGTCAGGATTCAGTCCCCGGCAGACTGACTCCAGAATCCACACTCTTAAAGCACGTTGCTATACCATCTCCCCAACCAGAGGGATCCCATAGCATGGATGGGCCATTGGCACCAGAGCTGGGACAAATCCAAAAGTAGGGCTTGCTCTGTGAGGGTGCCAGGATCCTAGGAAATGGCCAGCATGCAGCTCAAGATTGGAGGCAGTGAACTAAAATGGACCTTTAAGTGTCTGAGGAGAAAGCCAAGAGCCTCTGTCCACATCTGCTCTCTCCGGGAGAGGCCCGGGTCTGAGTCCTGGCTCCTTCTCTATCCCCCACCCAGGAGACATTCTCCACATCTGTATTTTCTGCCTTAGGTTTGCCCTCAAGTTCCCAATAAATATAATTATAATTCTCTCAGGGCTAGCAATTACCAAAAATGACCTAATCAAGCTTTCTACCTTACATCTTAATCCTTGTAACATCATCTCTGCTAAGTAGTTATCTAGTCTCAGCTCAAACACTTAAGCATTTCCTTTTATTTTTACAAAGATGGAAAGTCTCCTTACATTAAAGTTCCTCTCCTCCTAATTTCCACCCCTAGTCCTACGTTTGCCCTCAGAATCTGCACAGCAAAGATCTTCTTCATGCCAGTCCTTATCCTTCTTCGAAAACTGTAGTCTTGAGATAGCAACTCATAGGCACCCTGCCTACTTCAAAAGCTTGCCATCGCCGGAAGTAATGGAGGCAGAAAGAGCTGGCAGTAACGAAGCATAAGCTGAGCACTAAGGAAACACAGAGAACGGGCAGCTAGTCTGTGGGGGACAGAGAGTGGGGGTGGGGAGGGAGTGAAGGTTCACACAGGGTGGCTTTTGAGGGGTAAAATGTTGTCAGCCAGTGTCAAAATTCAGTATTACACCAGGAGAAAAATTTTATAAAAACAAAAAGCTGAAATTTTAAACATATGAAATGTTTTTGGTTTCTAACATTCTTGCTTTCATTTTATGATTCTGGGCAGCAGGCTCATTGGCTCATACAATTTGTGCAATGCTGAATGCATAGATAACCACCCTACTGACAGCGGAATGCAGGGCTGGAATAAACAAAATGAAACTTACCATCTGGGTGGTGTCATCAGATTTGTAGCAATATCATTTGCTGAAGATTTTACTTGTATTCTTCACTAACAAAAGGTTTGCTCAGGTACTTCGTTTCTATTCATCGATATAGTAAGAAACTAGCATAAATGCAATCTCTGTAACTGCATCTTAATAATCAGTGACCAAGTCATTCTGGTCCAATGCACACCTCGCCTCACCCTACCCACCCCACACCCCAGCAGCCTCTGCTCCAAAGCAACTTATCTGACTCACTATACAACGTGGAGAGTGCCTAATGCCAAGCCCCAACTCTCAGTAGGACCAGAAAAAAATATTTATTTTGGTAAAAATACTAGAAGCTTCTGTATAGAGAATATTTAAAAACCTTATTATAAGTATTCCTTCCATCTGATGTTAAAATGAGTTACTTACTGGTCCGGGAGCAAGCGAAATGACTATGATATTGTTAGAACTTTTAGATATACTCTAAGAAGCTGGGGCACAAGTATCATTTTGTAGGTCTTCAACATAGTCCATAACTTATTCATATATTGTCATCAGACAATTGGCTGATCTATAAAGCACACGTTGGCTTCTTTGTATGGTCATTTTCTAGCTCTTTATAATCAGTTCCTATGATCCCTTTCAAGCAAAGCTGACAGAATTTAACGATTACTACTGCAAATCAACACTGTTGGTACATGTAGTTCCTATCTACCATAAAAATATTTGTATAGTCTTTACAGTTTACACAGTACTTTCCAATCCATTTGACACTCACAACAATCTTGTGAGATACAATCCTCGTTTTACAAGTGAAGAAACTGAAGTTCAAAGACATGAAATGATTAGTTCAAGTCCCTAGAGGTAGTAAGGAGCACGGCTGGATCTCGACCCGGATCTTCTGATTGAGATTTCCGGGATCTTTCTATTAACAAAACCATAGCTACTTCTAACCCAGCTGCACACCTAACTCTGGCCCAGATCAACCCATTATCTGTCCCATACCCTGTTCTGTAATGAACACAACCACCACTGTCCTGAGGGGCTTTCAGAGACGCTTGCATTGTGTGGACGCAGAAGGATATTCTAGACTAGCACTAATAACAGCTTTCTACAACGACGGAAATGTTCTACACCTGAGCTGGTCAATACGCTAGCCAGTAGCCACATGTGGTTACTGCGCACTTGAAATGCGTAACTGAGGAACTGACCTTCTAATGTTATTTAATTTTAATTAATTTAAATTTAAATAGCCACATTTGGCTAGTGGCTTCCTTACTGGGCAGGTTGGTTCTAGACCTTGATGACTGGAAGCAGAGCTTAATGTTGACATCTTAATATTGTAGCCTTAAGCATAAAGGAAAATCAACTAAACAGTGAGCCCAGAGCACAGCACTGGTTCATGGGAACCAAAACAGATGTGATATCATCAAAAGTAATACAACCAAAAGATAATCATAGAATAATCTTTCAATCTTTGTAAACTCTCTGGTCAGCTAAATCTCATGAGCGACTGCAGAAGTCCAGGTCTGCTGACAGTATCAACTATGAAAGGCAAGGAACTCTATTCTATAGGCCACAATGGCTTTCCTGGGAAAAAAGAGCTCATTACTCTGCATGGAAATTAACCTAACTAAATTAGAAACAGGAGCTGATGGATGTGAAAAGCAAAGTGTCTTAGTAAATCAGGCATTATTCTCTAATAACCACACTACATCCATGCACTGAAGAATGTAAAAGGGCATCTTCAAGGCCATCCCCTTGTCTCTGTCCTTAAGTATCACATCCACACCTCCATCACCATCCATACTACTTCCCTCTGAAACGTTTGTTTCTGTGGTTCCCCCGTCGTTCACCTAGCTAGGCACTAGGAAGTTTCATTTAAGTAAAAGTGATAAACTCGTTTGGCATCAAATCCTTCTTTGAGTGAAAACTGAGACTTTCAAAACCCCTAGGTAGGTTTTATGATTCCCATGAACAAAAGCAGTTGTCATTTCTTATTCTTTTAGCTTTATCCCACATTCAAAGCACCTGACTGGTGCTGATAACAGATCTGAACCGCAAGTCAAGAACCTATGGTCTTAGTTCTGGTTCTTGGACTACTAGATATTTAGCCCTCTGCAAAGCACTCAATTTCTCATTTGTAAATTGATGGGATGATCTGATCACCTCTACAGTATCTTCCAGTTCTAAATCTGTACTATTTTGTAATATCCTCAATGGTTTCCAGTCGGGTTCAAGGTCTTTCGTAGAGTCTCCTATTAAGAAAAAGCATTTATTTTGCTTATGTACAAAAACTGTGATATGTATAACCTGCTTCAAAAATTCACAGATCAATAATCCACTCATTCTCCAAAATCTTGAGTATACCAGTTCTTTAAGTATAGAAAAAGACATTTATCTCCAGTGTTTTAAAACACAAATCCTTCCTAACTGTGCAAATTAAAAAGTACCCTCTTGAGAGGTAAGGATGTCATTACTTACACTGTTAAGAACCTGGAGAACAAGGAAAAGCCCAAGCTAACATGGACCTTCTTTGGTTAGTTTTTGCTTTTCCTTTATTTGCAAACTCTACTCACACACTGCACAGTCACAGCCTCTTGGACAGCCTTCCCACTCCTGTGTTGTACAATTCTGAACCTGTGTCCTCTAACTATATCTGAAAAATATAAAAGAACAAACAGCTTTTCCACCTATGTGAATGCTTCTTTGGGAACTTGGATCTATATATACTCAAACAATCCACTTTTGAAACTGAACTTGAGTAACTGTAGTTGGCATTTAGAGAAGCAGGACCCTCTAGCAGAGACAGGCAGTGAGCTCCTTGTGAACGGAGTCTTTTTCATTTCTACAGTTGCAGTTCTGACCTAATTTCACTTAATCCACAGGCAGATGCTAACAAAGTATGCACTCTCTATTTGACTCTTTCTGTCCATCTTTCTCATTCATTCCCTTCACATCTGTTCACTTCCCTCAACTTCGGTTCTTTCATATGGGCTTTGTGTTTTTCTAGTCTTAGTAACTTATTTCTGTCAATCCACCTTTTCAATTAATTCTGGTTTGCAGTCCAACAGTGATAGCTGGCAAGGCAGCAGACTAGGGCTAGAGGGCTCCATCAGGCCAAAGGAGGTGACACAGCTAAACTTAATTACTCCCATAGGGACAGACCCACAGGGATCAGGCCCTTGATTAATCTCATTGCCATGAGGTCCTAATCACCTGACTAAAAGGCCTACCTGCTGGTCACTCATCATTTCTGAGAGAATTTAGAAACAGGATGCTATCCCACTCCCAGAAGGAAAGCAGAGGTGTATAAGCTCTGACAGGTATATAATCAGCTAGGAGGAAGATCAAAGGCAGCATGATATCAGAGGCTGTGGCTCCTGGAAATTACTGCTAGAGTATCTAAAATTCTTCTTAAAATTTTCAATAGTTTCAGAGTTTCTTGGGGGGAAAGATGAAGCTATATGAAGAGAAGTTTTACTAGAAGGGAAATCCCAAGGGTCACCAGAATTGACTCATCTTAAGAAGGCGTGCATGAGGTTATCAGCAGGTAGAGCAGCACTGTGAGAACCAAGCCCATCTGCTTCCTCTCTTCCCTCCCAGCACGTGGACTCACTGAGCGACAAAGGAATGCCTTTTGCTCTGCAAGCTCATAGAGGGCCTACTTCCACCTGCCCTTTCCGGCCCCAGTGATTCCTAGGATCTGCATACTTCTCCACCAGACCCACATGTAAGAAGGCTAGACTTAGATTAGGATCTGTGCTTTGAGTTTTACAGTAAAATCAGACTGCTAGTATTCCAAGCCCTGATAAGCTTATCTTGAATAACTTAAGCTCCCATTACCTTTCACTGGTAAATTTTTTATGAAGTCTTTTGCCCTTAAAGTTCTCAGTTATTTAAAACAAACCAAAAAAGAAAAGAAAAGAGACAAAGGTCTAAAGGCCTAACTATTCCTTCTGAGGAAGAACGCGGCATAGGCATTAACTCATCCAGCAACACATACTGAGCCATGGCTTTAGGTGACCAGTAATGCTATCTTCTGTGACCTTTGAGAGTTGTTGAGAAATAGAGCCCAGAACATTTATGTGGCCAATCCAAGTTCTCATCTCATATCCATCTCAACAGACAAACATATTCTTATATAGAAATCAGTATTTCTATCCTAAATATTCCTGTACCACACAGTGAAGTAACACTCCATTCATAACACTCAAAGTACCCCTAAATTAACTTAAGTCCATTTCACACATTTCAGCTTCTAAGCTAACAAGCAAAAGCCTATTTGAGCTCCACCACATTCACTTCTCTGTGTGCCACATTACTCCAGAAAAGCCTGCAGAAACACAGCTGGTTCTGTGCTCCCGCTGTAGAGGACAGTGACTGAGAGCACAGACTCTGCCGCCAGTCAAACCTGGGTTCGAGTCCCAACTGTGGCATTCGTTAGTTCTGTATGCCTGAGCAAGTAATAACCTCCCCACAACCCAGTTTCCTCACCTATCAAGTGAGGATTCAAACACCATTTATTTCACAGCCTTCTTGTCAGGATTAGGTTTGAATAAAATAATGCAGAGAAAGCGATTAGCATAGCGCAAGGCACAGTGTTCGGCTTTTGTTGTACTACTGTTTGGGTCACTTCTGCCTCATTACTAGAGGTCTTTGGTTCTACACTCCTATGACCCTATTTGCCATATCCCCAGCTTCAACAAAGTCTTATCTTGGACTAAACCCAGCGTTTGCAATCCAATCTAGTCTATATAATCAGGTATCTCAGCTCCTTAGAAAAAAGTGCCAAAGGAAGCACTATTTGTTCCATTCCACAGCTGCAAATTTATCAAGTGCCTCTATCATAAACATGTAACTAGTTTTAAGGAGAATCACATGAGAATGTCTGGACACATCAATACCGGAAAAACAAGTCAAAGGTAGGTCCTACTATGACTAGGTCAATGGCATCATCTATAGAAATGAAAAATAACATCATAAAACACCAACTTTCAAAGCTTCTATCCAATACAGAAATGTACCGAGGTTGGAACAATGTCCTAATTTTAACACCATTCCCAAAACACAGCTTTATACTATTTCTAATTTTCATAAACTAATCATCTGGCAAATATCTATACTCTTCACTTTCTATTTTATTATTTTATTGTATTATGTCTTTTTCTTTAAGACACCTAAAATCCCTTAGGGAAAAAGAATTCAAAGAATAAGCAAAGAAATACTTAAAAATCAATTAATCAAAAGAGGTATTGGGTGCTCACTCCTCTGAAACATACATAATCTTATTTGATATCCCTCCTAATCATATTTCATGAGCACAGCAGAGTTCTCTCACGCTGCGTTCCTCAGGTTGGGGGCTGTCTGTTGCATTTGTAACTACTACAGGATATTTCCCCTCCACAGAGGAGACGGAAGTCTCCTACTATAAAGTGGGAGTTATTAAGAACCCAAAAAGTAGGAGTTAAGATCCTATATCTTCAAATTTTTAAAAGCATAATTCTATAGACGAAAAGAAAAAAAGATTTCAGCCACTCTACCTACCTGACTTCTCTGCTGAACAGCTCAAACTTGTGTCCAAAACCAAACTCTTCATTTGTCACACTCCAAAACCCCTGCAGTAGCTGTTCAAAGCAGAAACCTGGGATCACTTCTGATTCCTTCCTCTTCTCCACCCAGCCCATCCAATCCCATCACTACACCCTGCTGGTCTGTCCACTTCCCTCCATCTCCACTGTCCCACACTAGTCCCAGCCCATACTCCTGAACCACTGCGACCACCTTCTCTACTGGACGCCTGGGTTCCACTTGTCCTCACCAACCTATTCTCCACAGAGCGGCTGGAGAGTGGCTTATCACTACACTCAGAATAAAAGCCAATTCCTTACAATGCCCTAGAAACAACTCATAGGATCTTGCCAGCCCCACCCCACTTCTCCTAACCCGTCTGGCATCTCTCTCCCTCATCTTCCTCTACTTCACTACCCACTCTGGGCTCCTTTCAGTTCCTTGTATACATCAGGTCATTCCCCCCTCAGGAACTTCCTTCACACATACTTTATATCTTTAATTTCTATTAGGCTGCAAGCTCCATAAGGCAAGAGAACTGTTTTTATTCAGCAATACGTACCCAGCACCTGACATAAAGTTTGGCACATAGTACAGGTGTTCAAAAAATATCTGAGAAAAGAATGAATGGATGGGAACAAAAAATAAATTTTAATGACAAACACCATCAACAATAAAATGGAAAGCAATTTAAGAAAGCCATACAAAAGACCAGCCTCAGTGAGAGGAAATTCACAATAAACCTTTTTAAATTTAATATTCAAGATGGACACTCCTAAGAAAACAGATTCTTTCAGCAATGTTCTTGGGAACCAAAACAGAGATTAACAGAAGAGTTTTGGAAACCGAGTACAATGTGCCTCTTTTCAGATTTTGACAATCTGTTTTCACTGTTGAACTTGCTCTTCAATCTCATCTCAATAGAAGCCAAGAAGTAGCCCATAAAAGGAATATGCAAATAGTTAAAAACACTAACCAGAACTAAGACACAAACGTGCTGCCAGCTGTTCCAAATAATACAAACAATAAATGCCTTCACATCACTAATTTCTGAAACGCAAGGAAACGGGAGGGGAGGGTTGTAAATTCAAGCCCTGAAACAGTGAAACCACAGCACTATGCCTGAGCCATCAGCCTTCACAGGATCAAACCAAGTGCTGCTTTTCGGCCCACTCCCTTCCAATTAAACAAGACGCCAGATCTAAAGCACAATAGTTGCAATTCTGACCTACCCAAGAGTTCTATCCCTGCATGAAAACAGCTCAACCTTCTCCTGTGAGATTTTTCTCTTTTAATCATGAGGTCTCAGAATAAGGGCCCCAGTCTCCACCCTCTGTGGTTTGCTGGAAACAGTAATAAAGTACCTACATGCTTTGCCCCAATTTTCAAACCATCTAATAGAAATTAAAGATTTACTAGGAATAAGCTACAAGGTATCTTTTCTTTTCTGGTGAGCTGGAATTAAATCAACTTAATGTGGTTGTATTGGTTATCTGAGGTGGTTTGGTATTGCCTGCCATGTCTTTGGTTATTTTTTTGAACTGAATATGTAATAATTATAAATGCAAGTACATCTGTAAATAGTCTCTTTTAAAACATGGGTTAACTAGACAAAAGTAATTTAAAAGGGTTCTTATTAAAGACAAGGCTGAAGCTCCCTGAAATTTATCAGTATTTGGACAGCAAAAGCATACTGTTTCAGGCAAAAGATCCGGGTTAAGGGGTTCCTTCTTCACTAACATTAAGACTGCTCTGGGCAGCAATTTTTGCCATGTTCCCATCCTTTATGACCCAAAATGTGCTTACCTTACTTGGTATCAGATAGAGCTTAAAAAGCAGTTGATTAAGTCACTTTTCCTCTACAAAGTCCAAATATAGACTCATCCAACAAGATGTGAAGATTTACTCTATATTTTGAAGGGGTTTTACCTTAGAAGAATTAATAAGTATTTTACAAAAACAAATAAGGAAGGAAACTCTAATTCTAAAGCCACACTCAAAGCCCTCACGGCTCCGCTCGCAAGCACAGGGCGGAGCGCAGTGAGGACGTCACCACAAGCGCACTGGGCCGCTTCAGACGAGCGGGAGATGGAGCACCACTGAGCATGCACATCAGGTCTTCATTCGTGTGGCCTTATTCCCGGGGAGCCCAGCCACACTGGATCATTGCTCAGAATATTTTTATGTTTGATAATAATTGCCTTTTTGCCTTGAGTCTTACCATGGGGGAACTAAGAAAAAGCATTTTCCCCTGGAAAAACCAAGACACACAGTAAGATTAAAAGTGAGTGGACAAAGTCATATAACTGGTGACCACGCAAGAATTCATAACCTCTTTCCTAGCTCAGTGTTCAACATATCACATATTCCTGTTGGATATTCCACGTGCTAAATAAAATAACCTTAATATCTGGATCCAATGTAACAGAATAGTTTATAATTCTTGATACATTTAATATTATTCTGCATGAAGCATATTATCGCCAAAGGTATCTAAGTAAAACACACAAGTCCTTAAAGTCTAGCCTGATGCTTTAAAAAGAAAATAAATCAATTATTATGATACTATTCACAAACTCAGGACAATTATAAATTCTGTGCAATTGTGAACTTAGGGCTGAGCACTTGAGCATGTGAGTAATTTAGGGTCCAGCATGTTGTCTTTTGCTGATGAAGGTCCTGATGTTTTGCTCTGTTGTTTCTTCCTGGTCAGTAGGCTGACCTCCCCTTAGCTGGGCTGCTACACATAGGGGAAATTACAGTTACTGACTTCAGAAGGTGAACGCCATCAATGCCTCAGGAAATGATCAAAATCACGCAGAAGCAGCTTGTTAACAAGGACAAATAAGCACAAGCCGTCCTTTCATGAAAGGCTAAAACGTCCTCTATCAAAAGTCATAATAACACACTTTTATAAATTTGGAGTCCCTGAAACAGTTACTCAAAGCAGTCAATTCAATTCACTACACCAGATAACTTCAGTAGCCACTTGAAATAGTATTCCTTTATTGGCCTGGTCAAGTCACAAAGTTTACCACCAAGCTAAAGGGCTCCTTCCAGATCCTCGTTTATAAACCTGTACTGCATCACCAGCCACACCTCTCATGGCCCCACATATCCCCTCCACAAAAAGCTAATAAACTTGATTCCTGACTATGACTCCCATTAACTAAGAACCAAAAGATTAACAAAACTCTTAAATATGACTCAGCAAAATGATCTAATTAACAAATAGTTGAGAAAAACATGTTTTTGAAAGTAAAATTAACCACATGAAAACAAGAGATAAGGGGGAAGATGTGGCTGTAAACATGATGTTTGTAAGACGGCCAGGAAAGAGCCCACATTTTTCTTCAAAGGCTTAAGAATCAGCAGCAATAACCCAAACCTATCATGGCCAAAGGTGTTTTTAATGGAGTTGTATTCAATTTTGGCAGTTTTCCACATAATGTTTCTTCTTTTTGATCTTTTGTTTTATAGAATTGCATTTGAGAGCTTTTACAATTTCTTTTCGGTACCAATTCTGAAATGAAACGGACTTCGGGTAAGAAAAATGAAGAATCTCATTACCCAGCAAAGTCATCTCTCTAGCCCCTCCACCGTCATAAGTCACCATAGTTTTTACTGTTTCTCTCTCCCTCTCAGAAATAAAAACAAATAAAACGGCCCATGAATTTTGACAATTTGGTATGTAAGTTATATTTAATTTTATGTTTATGCTTATGCTAACTGCTTAACCTGAAGCAATACAGAGCCCTGACTTTCGAAAACGAAAAAAAAGGTCTTTCATCCTCCTACAAGGAAAATCTACCATCAGAATTTAGTATTCGTTAAGGAACTGTAAACCCGCGCGCCGCCCGCCTCCGCTCTGTCAGTCACACACACACGTGGCCCCGCCCCCGCCCTGTCAGTCACCCGCAGGCCCCGCCCCGCTGTCAGTCCGCGGCTCTGGCCGGCGGCTGAACCGGCGGCGCTGACGTCAGCTGGCGACCGCGGCCGCATTCCTAAACAGTTCAGACAAACCCACTGGTGGGAAGCTTCGAAAGCCCTCAGCTGTAGTGCAGAAAGCAAAGGCTTGGCGAGCAGCCAGACTCCTGAGCTCAGCATTTTGTAATGCACTTCCTTTTTACTTAACAGCTTGCATAATGCTCTTAACCCTTCCTTCACCTGCACCACGCCTTTAACCCCTTCTTTTCCTGGTCGAACTTCAAAGCAAACTTCGGAACTCGGTCTCCCATAGGGTTTTAATATATTCTGCACCAAATCACAACTGACTGATTTTTAATATCGCTGAAGAGGCAATTTAATTAAATACACATGCTTCCCCTAAACAGCCCACTTTTTTTTCCCTTAAAGCAACGTTACTTTTCAAGCAAGGAAACTAAAACATTTTATTAAAACAATATATTTTAATGTTCAATTTTTTCCCTTCCTTCCTAATCTCTCTCTTAGAAGTTATTTTTTCAAGAGATAATACCTTCAAATGGTCCAAACACAGAAAGAACAAGAGAGTATTATGCAGTGACAAAAATCTCCCTCCAACCCTGTGCCCCAATCATCCGGTTCTCACTCCACAAAAACTTACGTGATTTATTTCCCTTGTATTCACCCAGAAGTAGTTTAGTTACACATAAGGAAACACAAATATATTCTATTTTCGCCCTTTTTCACACAAATGATAGACATCACACGTGCTGTTCTCTTTTGCTGCTGCTGCTTTAGAACTGCATAGAATTTCATCACGATTTATCCACTGGTCCCCTGTATATGAGCATTTAGGTAATTTTCAATCTTTTTGCTATTACAAATAATGCTGCAGTGAAAATCTTGTATAAATATATCTCTAAGATAAATTCCAAGATGGAGAATTGCTGAGTCAGAGCAAATATGCATTTGTAATTTTGAGGTGCCTACAAAACTGCCCTCCATTGAGGTTGTTCCTCTTACCCTCCCACCAGCAGTGCCTAAGGATTCTATTTCCCTCCTGCAGCTCAGACTGTCTCCTGAATTAAGAGGCTCTCCTTTATTTCATAAGGATCCCAGATACTTTGGTAGGCCATTGTTACAGGCCATTGTTACCAAGCTTCCTTATTTTTGTAAAACAGATCTGTGAAAAAAATGGTATCTCAATATAGTTTTAATTTATATTCCTTATATAAATGAAGTTGACCATCTTTTTATAAATTTAAGAGCCATATGTATTTCCCTGTGAACTGTTAAATCATCACTTTTGCTCATTTTCTATTGTATTGTTCATCATTTTCTTAGAGCTCTATATTTTTAGGAAAGTAGCCTTTTGTCTGTGATGAGAGTTTGAACGAGCTTTTTATATATTAAGGAAATTAGTCCTTTGTTGTGATAGGAGTAGCAAAAAATGTTTTCCCAGTTTGGTGATTTATTTTGGTGGTTTCTGCCATACAGAAATTTGGGGCTTTTATATAGCAATCTATTCTTTTATGGCTTCTGGTTATTCTATCAGACATAGAGTGTCATTCCTCATGCAGTTTAAAAAAGAATTAGCCTGTGGTTTCTTCTAATACTTATAAGGTTTTCAAGTTTCACATTTCAATATTTGGAGTTTTAACTTTGGTGTTTTCCTAGATGGATATCCACTAGTCCCAACATTATCTACTAAATAATCTATCTTTCCTCACTGATCTGAAATGCTACCTTTATTATATTTACTAAGTTATTTTATGTCAGTGGGGTTCATAGGATTTTTATGCTGCATTTATCATCAGTGATCACTTTAAAATCTAGCAGAAAGTAAGATATGTTTTCCATAGACAACATGATCCAGTTTCAATAAATACATTTCAGATTTGGGGAGTCTTGTTTATTTTTAAACCAAACTAAATCCTTTTCAGGAATTCTGGGATAAATTAAAGCACAGTATCACTGGGTTACATTTAAAGGCTTATACTGAAATCGTATCTAATGTCATTTCAAAGTAACTAGCCTTTTGAAAATAAATATCCATTCAGAAACATTACTCCTGACCAATTATGGCAAGTACTTTTAGTTTTCATAAAGACTTCAGATAATTAGCAGAAAGATGTAAAATGTTGAAAGCATTGTTAAAGCAACATGTTGATACCAATTGCATAAATCTTTGCCTTTTAATATCTCCTTTAAAGAAAAACGAGGGACAAATGAGGATGAAATAGTCTTTCAACTAGTTTTTGCCCTTCTTTCCCTATCTGTTAGAGATTATTACATCTGGTCTCTATGAAATTCCTAGGTTTACATTTATGTAAACCATCATACTGATAACAATTACTTATTCTATTGAGTACACAAATGATTAAGCATACAAATGGTTTCAAGTTTTAGGAGATGTTAAAAGATAGCAATATGCAACATTCATCAGTTGTTGAAGACACAGCAGAACCCACTGTTTTGAACAGGACCTCATAAAGTTTGGCAGATGGTTCCCTAAAGGGGTAGCAAGACGACAGAGACCTTCAGACATAAGGTTCAAAGTACCTGTATGTTAAGGAGGAGGGGAGGGCAGGAGGCAGGAGGCAGGCGACAGGCAGAAGGAGAGCACAGAACTGCCAGAGGAAGAAGTCCCAAACTGGGAGAGGCAGAAGATCTTAACGTAGCTCAGGCTGTCCTCTATATGGTGAGACTATCATTTACCCCACAGGAGGCCCAAGTCTCAGCCCTCTCAGTACAGGCCTGCCACAGAGCTACAGGACCACAAACAGTGTCAAGAGAAAGCCTTTAAAGGTATTTTCCTGTGTGATAGACACCTGCATATATGCAGTTTTTAAAGTTCTCAAATGTAACTCAAACA
Organism: Equus caballus; assembly: GCF_041296265.1. NCBI lineage: Eukaryota > Metazoa > Chordata > Mammalia > Perissodactyla > Equidae > Equus > Equus caballus. The sequence goes on from NC_091704.1 coordinate 26,638,012, forward strand.
AGACTTTATCCTTCTAAGATATGGTGCTACAATTACATTTATGAAGTTACTAATTTAAACTCTGAGTCCATTTCCCTATAAAAACTATGACACAGAGAATAAAATCCCAACAGAAATTACTTTAAAGCTCCTGACACCCTTCCCCTAACCTACCCTTCTACTCTTTTCTTTCAAGGAGCCCACACTCTGGCCTGTTTCGGAGCAGGGCCTGCTGTTTCTCAAACGTGCCTGCTGACTTTGCTCACATTTTCCTATACCTGGAATATCCTCCCCAAAACAGTGAATACCAGTCTCTAAACTCACATCTTCTCCCATCTTCTGGAGGATCAAACGCCACCTTCTCTGTAATTTCTTCCCCTCCTGAGGAGTCAGCCCTCAGAAACTCCACTGGCATCTCCAATGATGATGAAGAATGTTAAAGAGAAATGTCCTCAAAGTACATGTTTAAAATTCTCATATTAATATGAATATGAAAAAAACTAAGGAAAAACTATACTCCAATAATGGAAAAAGATGGACCATTATCAAGAAAAAAAATGTAGGTCCTCTTTATTAAAAATCTACTTGGGTAGGGGCTGGCCCCGTGGCCGAGTGGTTAAGTTCGCGCGCTCCGCTGCAGGCGGCCCAGTGTTTCGTTAGTTCGAATCCTGGGCGCGGGCATGGCACTGCTCATCAGACCACGCTGAGGCAGCGTCCCACATGCCACAACTAGAAGAACCCACAACGAAGAATACACAACTATGTACTGGGGGGCTTTGGGGAGAAAAAGGAAAAAATAAAATCTTTAAAAAAAAAAATCTACTTGGGTATTGCATTTATGTAAACAAAGTATACACTTCTTTTTCTTTTCTTTCTTTTTCTTTCTTTTTTTTTTTTTGGTGTGGAAGATTGTCCCTCAGCTAACATCTGTGCCAATCTTCCTCGATTTTTCGTACTTGGGACACCGCCACAGAATGGATTAATGAGTAGTGTGTAGGCCTGTGCCCAGGATCCAAACCCACAAATCCTAGGCCACTGAAGCAGAGCATGCAAACTTAACCACTACACCACCTGGCCAGTCCCAAGAAAGTAGATATTTCTTACTAGTCTCTTCTTTTAGGGGGGCAGAGTGAGGCTGTCAGCTTACCCACTGCACCTTCAAATGCAGCTTTCCATCAACTTACAAATTAAAAGGAATATAAAAGAGGATAAAGCTTTAAAGCATACTTTAAATATGGTACTATTAAAAACCAACCCCCAGCAACAGGATGATTACAGATAAGTTCTACTGCTCTCCCATTCCTTGAAGCTCTGGCTATCATCTCATGGACCCCTAGGACCTGTGGCCCTATCTGTCATGCTGTAAGTCCCACCAGTATTGATTCATATGCCTAAGGACTCAGAACTCCTAAGGTTAGGATGAGAGGCATCCACCAGTTCTCAAATCGAATGAGGCATCAACAGCACCTGCGTAACTCAAGAAATATACAGCGTCTCAGGACTCAAGCCCCAGACTTCCTGAAGTATAACAGCAGATGACAGGGCCCAGGAATCTATTTTGTAAAACAAACTCCCCAGGTGATCATCTGATTTGCAAACAAGCAGTTTGGAAGATGAGAAGATGGGGCAGGGCCATGAAGGGTGGTGAGAATCCCTCTCCTCTCTTGGATCGACCTTCTCTCTCCCATGTCTCAACCCCAACAAAGAGGAGGCAGCTACTGCGAGAAAAGAACAGCACAGCAAGACTTACAGGAATCTAATGGCCACAGGAGCTTCCTCTCGAAAGCCCATCTGCCCTTGTCTACCTTAAGGTCTGCTACCCAACAACACATCTGAACCAGAGAAGGCAAAACAGGGATGGCAGTTCCCCTTGCCGGGTGGTAGCCATGAGCTTCAGGAGGGTGCTGGAAGCCCTTTGAGGTTTTCCATATGTCTCAATTTACGCCATTCTTTGCCTAAAGACTGGAAAGTAACTAAAATTTAGTCACAGGGAACAAGAAAAAAAATGCAATCATTTTAAGAATTCAACTGATAAATGAGAAGTGGGTAGGGGGGGTTGCTGTGGTATAAAAAATACTTTTTTAAACCTCCCAGGATGGTTATTAAAGAGACATTATGAGGTCACCTAATTCATCTCTTACCAGGCAAGACTACAGCTAATACTATCCAGGGAAATATACGGGAAAATATACTTCAGGGGCTGAATTTCCACCTAATTTAATTGCTCTCACTGTCAAAAAATATTACTTAAATACCAAGAAGTTCATAAGACTGGAAACTAAGAACTGAGCATTAAAAACTGCTTACTTTTTGGGCCAGCCCCCATGGCCTAGTAGTTAAGTTCAGCGTGCTCCGCTTCGGCAGCCTAGGTTCGATTCCCAGATGCCGACCTACACCACTCTTTTAGCAGCCAAGCTGTGCTGGCAGCCCACATACTAAAAAATAGAGGAAGACTGGCATGGATGTTAGCTCAGGGCAAATCTTCCATAGCCAAAAAAAAAAAAAAAAAAAACCTGCTTCCTTTTATGGCAAAAATCTATACTGGTCAAAAAAGTTTTCAACTCCCACACAGTGCCCAAGTATGCATTATTCTGTACAATTCCAGAATCTTGTTTGCATGTTAGTTTTCTCTTCTGACTTTATTCAAAAGGTTCTCTTTTCTTTCCCAAGTGCACTCTCTAAGTCTGGAGACAAAGTTGCTCCTTGTCCTTGGCTCCTCTGTGTGTTGAAGTACCCATGTGAGAACTAAAGGAGCTAAGGGCTCATAGTGGGCTCACTTGTTAGTCTGTCAAAGACTGAGGCTGCCAGCTGCATATGGATTAGAATGGTCCTGTTTACAATGGCTCCCTGCTCTATAGCAAGAGGAATGGGACCGACCACATGCCACATGGTTTAGAAACCCCAGGCCATGTTTTACATTTTAGTTTAATTTTTCTAAAGCTAATAACATAGCTTTCACAGCCCAAAAAGAGTTCTGAACCGTAAAAACTCTAGATTTTTGGTAACATATAAACTGTGCCCCAGTGAAAAACCAATCTTAAATTACTGCCTCAGGTGGGGGTTTTCTAATAAGTGCTGCTGATGGTTTCAAGGTAGTCTTCAAGGACCAGAAAGAGTTACCTCAAGAAAGATATCAAAGACATGTGTCCTCAATGAAGTCTGAAATCTTTGGCTTCTAAATTAGATGTGTCAATTTGGCAAGTGACATCACTTGTAAACAGCACATTATTACCAACGCAATGCACAATTGCTCCCTTGTTTTATTACAGGATCCCAGACTTAGATACGTACATTTCCCCCCTGTTCCCTAAGTGGACAACATTAGAGCAGGGATATTTGTTTGATTTATTAATTTCTACATTCCCAGGTCCCATCACATTGTTCAAATCATTATTGATGAATGAATCTTGCCCAATTAAAGTATATACAAAAATGAAGTTAATTTCTCTCATTCATTTAGATATAAGACTCAACTATATACATATTCAAGTATAAATTAGGCATTATGCCCAACAATGCAAATTCTAAATCTGCCCATGGGGACCAAAACAACAGTTATTGTGAGAATAATAACTTTGAATTTCCTGAGTTGGGGGCATTGGACACTTAACCTTTAAGGTGCAAAACTGTATGTATTTAATAAAATTGAATCCCATGAGAATTCTAATTTCCACATGCACCCCTACAGCACTGTAATCTAAAAGCCACACAGTTTCTTGTTCTCTGCAGAAACTTAATCATTAAAAACACCTTCATTTGGAGAGCTTCTGGGTATAGTATTTCCTACATTAAAAAAGAGAATCACTGGAGATTCATCTATATATTGCTCCCAGAACCAATGCTGCAAAAGTTTAACTTAAATTTACACTTCAAGTGATAAAGGCTTTATATGGATTGGGAGCCAAATCTAACTAAAGCAAAATTCCAATGATAATGAGTGATATCCTGGCAAAACTCCATTGTCATTTTAAAAGTTCTATTGTGACTAATGATTAAAATTTCAAGCATTTATAGGTGCATCTTCAAAACCACTCTCACCAGTGACTCCTCCATTCCCCTAAATGTACTTACAATTGTTATAAGTAATCTTTTCTAATCCTCACAAATAAGGTCCTGTAATTCTACAGAGTGTGGGCTTAATTACTGCTTAACACTAAACACTAAAGAGCATCTCACACACAGAAATAGCTACTAACTGCTACCACAACTTGAGATGTACATGTTCCATAAAAGATATTTTAAGTCACAAAGAGTTAGTCCTTGAATTTTGTCCCATCTTTAAAGGAATTCTGGAATGTTTTTTCCTGTCTCTCCTTTTACCCCTGGAGCTGGGGTGAGAAAAACGAGAATGGTTATCAGTATGGGTAGAGACTCAAGCACACAGATAGGGGAGTACTTGGGGGAGGGGGAGCGAGAAGAACAAAAGAAGTGGCAGCAGGGAGAGAGGGGACTGGTCTCGCCTGTTCGTAAAATGATTAGCTTAATGGGACATTTGAACAGTGATATTATTCTGGAAACATTTATGCTCAAGCTTCTCTTATAATACATCAAACTAAGAAGAGGCCACATTAAGTTGATGCCGCTAAGGAAATTCTATTACAAAGTACAAGTCATGAAATACAAAACATGCAGGGATAGCCTACCCCATACAACCATCTCCATGTCAAACTCTGACACTTCTCTTTAGACAGATGAACAGAGAAGACTTAAGTAGCATTTTTGATATACCAATATCCCATGACATACTCATACTGGTTTTACCAGCTATTTACCAGATAAATTTCCTTCATATTTTTAACCTATCTCATCATTATCTATACATTCGCTATTTTTTAAAAAGTACTTTTTCAATATACAACATTACTCAGAATATCTGGAATTAGATTTCAGTTTATTCTCCTTGTGAACTGCGTTTTAAACTTTATCTCCCCATAGATCATACTTAAACTGGCTAAAGCTACCATCTTTGGAAAAACCTTGGTGTGTCCTTGTAGTGGTACCTCTGAAAAGAGAGTGGAAACCTTCTTAACATAAGAGATTTCCTCCTTCTTTTGGTTCACCAGCCCCCCCTTGTTTAGCACTCAGTATTGGGCACTCCAGGTCAGGAAACCACGGGAAGACTGTGAATGCAAAGAAAAGAAAAGCTAAGGGCAATGTTATTGGAGATCACCAAAGCAAAACCCAGAACACAAGAACTGTGAAAAAAGCTAGCACTGGTAGTCCAAATGTATAGAAAAATAAAAACAAATACAGAATTTTGAGATAAAAGATAAGTTAATGAGAAACCTGTTTGAAGTCAAGGTTTCAAACCAAGACAAATTACATCCAACTCTGATTAAAAATATATTGTCAAAAGGGAGCCAGGAACCACCATCAGGGTTCCCCGCAAGTCAAATGTAAGGAGCAGAAAGGCTCTTGCAGTCAGAAGAGCCTCCACTTGGCTTTGCCCTGGTCACCATTTTCATCAACCACTTGGGATGGACTCAGGAGCAGGCACAGCAAGAATGAGGAGACAACAATCTGTGGGGCTCCCTTATACCCAGAAAGACAGAAGGTTCAGAAGGATTCGGCGGTCCAGAACAAGAAATAGATATAAAATAACAAAAAAAGAAAAATAAATATAAAGTACTACCCTGGAGCTAACAAGTAAGCTGCTCATCCATAACATAAGGCCTTACCTATGAGCAATTCATGTGAAAGACAACACCAAGGATAATATTTACATGCTCAACACAGCACATGGCTGTCTGTAAAGAAATCCAACAAAAACATCAACTTGTGCTATAATACTGAAATTACAGTTTTTAAACCTTCTTAGCATGTCCTGTGCTGGTTGCGTCCTATCTAAAGCACTGTATGCTTTTCCAAGGACCACATTTAAAAGGGGCGATGAGAAACAAACACTTGAGGGAAACCAGCAATGATTATGGAAGCTCTGAAGCTACATCAAAGAGGGATGGGAGACAGAGCTTTCGCAGAATAACGTAGAAAAGAATCGACATAACTCTTGTTCAATATGTGAAGATGTGCCCTGTGAAAGATGGGAAAGGCAGAATTAGGACTACATTGGAGGGCTAGGAATCCACACAACAGGACAAGCTACCTAATATTAAAGCTGCTCGAAACTGCCTTGGAAACCAAGAGTTCCTCATCTCTAAAAGGGAAGCCAGGGGCCGGCCTGGTGGCGCAGCAGTTAAGTTCGCATGTTCCACTTTGGTGGCCTGGGGTTCGCCGGTTTGGATCCCAAGTACGGACATGGCACCACTTAGCAAGCCATGCTGTGGCAGGCGTCCCACATATAAAGTGGAGGAAGATGGGCATGGATGTTAGATCAGGGCCAGTCTTCCTCAGCAAAAAGAGGAGGATTGGCAGCAGATGTTAGCTCAGGGCTAACCTTCCTCAAAAAAAAGGGAAGCCAAGCCAAGGCAGAATGAAACAGTCAAATAGAGACAGAATAACGACCTGCCGAGGATGCTCTATCCTCTTAAACAAAGTTCCCCAAAGCTACTTCCAACCCGTGACCCTGGAGATCACGTACAGCTCCTGACTCTCCAGGTGAAAAAGAAACTGAGGCCAGACCAGGGAACCGCCTTGTTCAGGTATCACAATCATAAAATAGCAAAGTCAGAACCTGAGGCCAGCCTTCCAAACTCCCAATCCACGCTCTTCATTCTGTTCCATCTTCTCACTCCAAGTATGAGGCCACTTTGACCCTCGCCCACGGAGAAGCATTCTCTTCATAAGAGTTCATTCACACTTGGGAAGTAGGGGTTGGAAGAACAAATCACCTTGTTTGGGACAAGCGATTTTGTTTTTCACTTCTTTCCGTAATCTTCAAAGGTACTCAAACAGTCCAAGAAATACCAATCTTTAATGTACACAGATACCATACATGTTTTCCCACTAACAATTCAGCTCTCAGGGCTTTACAACCAGAGGATTCAGGTCCTTCCGGCTCACAAAGAGGAATGCCTCATTGTTCAAGCCTTTCACCTAATTCAGTGAGGGTTGACAGACCCTAGAAAAGGGAAAAGAGGATCTTATTTTTTCCCCTCAGTCAAAAAGACACAGACGGAATCTCCACTGGCCAAAGACAGAGTAGTTTCAGTGTGTAAGACAAACTGGAATGCCAGTATCAGTAATTTCCTCACTCCAGTCACATATGAGGATTTAATCCACAATCAGACAAACTCAATGTTTTCAATCAAAATACATTTTCAAATAATAGACGCTGATTGTCTTTTTACAAAGCCACACAACTAGCTCTCCTTTGGCCTCCTGAACTGCCATTCAGCCATATAACCCAAGGTCACCCTTCCTTTCCTCACTAACAAGCACCCTAATAACACTAGTCTACAAATCCCATTTGCGCCCTAACTCAGAGAAAATTATCCTCAGAATTGATATCACACAATGCCTGGTTTAATCATAAAAATCACAATCTTAACAAACCTCTGCTGGAGCTGAGCAGGTGCCAGATGCTGTGCTAAGTACTTTACAGGATGTTGATAAGGTAAATATTATTATCCCCATATTATACATGGAGAAAACAAGCCTCCAAGAGATTAAGTCACTTGCCCAAGGTCAAGAGCTACTAAGGGTTACGATCAGACTTCAAACTCAGAACTCCACGTTCCCACGATCTGAACCCCAAATAATGCTGCCTGCCTACTCTGCTCAAGAGGAGCGCTGCTGGGGGCTCCAAGCATCCACTGGAACCACGGCAAGGGAGGGGGTCCCAAGTTCACGCGAGTTTCACAGGGACGGGATGGCACAAAGTACCATTCTTTGAAATACTGCTGAGATACTGTTTTGTAACCAGAGGCTTAAACGGCAGCAGGAGGGATTAAGTTTAGACATGAAAACGATCTTCCTTTGCTTTGAAGGTAACTGGAAAGACTCTAATAGTTATATTAACAACGGTTAAATTTTAATTGCTTTCTGTGTTAGGCACTGGAAGCTAACTCCTCTTTTCCCTCTCAATGTGGATTGAATGGATTTGGACCACAGACCCCATTCTCTCTACGTGGAGTTAGTGAGCTAAACAGGCAGCAAAGATTCCGTCCCCTTCAGAAGTCACCCCTCACAACAGCCTGGTTGTCACTGATGGGCTGCACGTGCCATAGTCCCTGGAGGGCCCCCGCGGCAGAGCTGAGATTCACTGCACGTGCAGACCAACAAAACAAACTGCCATTTTTCTGCTGAAATGTGGATTTAGTCACAACTGCCACCCTCAGAGCATTTCACTGATTCCCTAATGTAACACTCAAGGTGAATCCGATTAAGATCAAATTTATTACAGGTAAATCCAATGCATTTAAATTATTTTAGGTTAAGAAACTGATTTTGATTATTGCTCCACATAAACACATTTTTGTAAGATATTTTAAAATATATAGCATTACACACAATTGAGATAATGTTTTGTTTTTGGAGGGGGAAGAATACATTCTGAACTAATTTAATGATTTAATGTTTTTTAGATTAAGTCTAAATCAATGTTCAAAACTGAATAACTTACTCATTTTGTACCACAAACAAACTCAGCTAGATATTAACAATAAGGCAACAAGTCATAAGACCTGTTTTAATTCCAGGTCTCTCTTACTACTTACTACTGGGACAATCATGAGTAAGTCATCAACCTCTCTGAAAAGCAGTTCCCTAACCTGTAAACAATAATTTTTTAAATTCTGAAAGACAAACTTATGGGTATATTTTTTATTAAGATTATGATAGTTTACAACCTTGTGAAATTTCAGTTGTACATTATTGTTAGTCATGTTGTAGGTACACCCCTTCACCCTTTGTCCCCTTCCCTCAATCCCCCTTTCCCCTAGTAACCACCGATCAGTTCTCTTTGTCTATGTGTTATCTTCCACCTATGAGTGGAGTCATACAGAGTTCGTCTTTCTCTATCTGGCTTATTACACTTAACATAATACCCTCAAGGTCCATCCACGTTGTTGTCAATGGGACGGTTTTGTCCTTTTTTATGGCTGAGTAGTATTCCATTGTGTATATATACCATATCTTATTTATCCAATCATCAGTTCCTGGGCACTTACGTTGATTCCACGTCTTGGCTATTGTGAATAATGCTGCGATGAACATAGGGGTGCATGGGACTTTTGGAATTGCTGATTTCAGGTTCTTAGGATAGATACCCAGTAGTGGGATGGCTGGGTCATAAGGTATTTCTATTTTTAACTTTTTGAGAAATCTCCATACTGTTTTCCATAGTGGATGCACCAGTTTGCATTCCCACCAACAGTGTATGAGGGTTCCTTTTTCTCCACAACCTCTCCAACATTTGTCACTCTTGGTTTTGGATATTTTTGTCATTCTAACAGGTGTAAGGTGATATCTTAGTGTAGTTTTGGGTATTATATTTTTTAATTTATTTTTATTGAGATAAATTAACATAACACTATATTAGTTTCAGGTGTACAACGTAATGATTCAATATTTGTCTGTATTGCAAAATGATCGCCACACTAAGTCCAGTTAACGTCTATCACCATACATAGTTAGAAAATTTTCTTGTGATGAGACATTCAAGACCCACTCTCCTAGCTACTTTCAAATATGCAATACAGTATTATTAACTAAAGTTGCCATGCTGTACATTACATGCCCATGACTTACTCATTTTATAACTGGAAATTTGTACCTTTTGACCCCCCTTCACCCATTCCCCACCCCCAGGCAACCACCAATCTATTCTCTATATCCATGAGCTCAGTTTTCGGTTTGGGTTTGGGTTTTTTTTTTTTTTACATTCCACATATACGTGTGAGATCATACTGTATTTATCTTTTTCTATCTGACTTATTTAACTTAGCATAATGCCCTCAAGATCCATCAGCTGTAGCAAATGGCAAGATTTCACTCTTTTTTATGGCTGAATAATATTCCACTGTGTATATACTGCATTTTCTTTAGCCATTCTTCCACTGATGGATATTTAGGTTGTTTCTGTATCTTGGCTATTGTAAATAATGCTGCAATGAACATGGGGGTACATATATCTTTTTGAATTATTGTTTTATTTTTCTTTGGATAAATAGCCAGAAGTGGGATTGCTGGACCATAGGGTACTTCTATTTATAATTTTTTGAGGAAGCTCCATACTGTTTTCCATAATGGCTACACCAATTTACATTCCCACCAACAGTGCACAGGGTTCCCCTTTCTCCACATCTTTGCAAACATTTGCTATTTCTTGTCTTCTTGATAATAGCCATTCTAACAGATGTGAGGTGCTATCTCACTGTGGTTTTGATTTGCATTTCCCTGATGATTAGCGATGTTGAGCACCTTTTCATGTACCTGTTGGCCATTTGTATGCCTTCTTCGGAAAAATGTCTGTTCAGATCCTCTGCCCATTTTAATAGGATTTTTTTTTTTTGCTGAGTTGTATCTATTTATTGATAAATATATTGTTGTATAAATACATACATATATTTATATATTTTGGCGATTAACCCATTATCAGATATATGATTTGCAAATATTTTCTCCCATTCAGTAGCTTGCCTTTTCATTTTGTTGATGGTTCCTTTGCTGTGTAGAAGTATTTAGTTTGACATAGTCCCATTTGTTTATTTTTGCCTTTGCTCTCTTTGCTTTTGCAGTCAGATCCAAAAAATCATAGCCAAGACTAATGTCAAGGAGGCTATGTTTTCTTCGAGGCATTTTATGGTTTCAGGTCTTACACTGCAGTCTTCATACACAAAAATTAACTCAAAATGAACTGATGTAAGATAGCGGTCAAGTTTCATTCTTTTGCATGTAGCCATCCAGTTTTCCCAACACCATTTATTGAAGAGACTGTCCTTTCCCCATTGTACATTCGTAGCTCCTTTGTTGTAAATTAATTGAACATATGTGCATAGGTTTACTTCTGGCTCTCTATTCTGTTCCACTGATCTGTGTGTCTGTTTTTATCCCAATACCATACTATTTTGATTACTATAGCTTTGTAATAGAGTTTAAAATCAGGGAGCATGATGCCTCCAGCTTTGTTGTTCTTTCTCAAGATCGTTTTAGCTAGTCGGGGTCTTTTCTGGTTCCATACAAATTTTAGGATTGTTTGTTCTCTTCCTGTGAAAAATGCCATTGGAATTTTGATAGGGATTGCACTGAATGTGTGAATTGCTTTGGGCAGTATGAACATTTTAACAATACTAATTCTTCCAATCCATGAGCATGAATAATATCTTTGCATTTATTTGTGCATTCTTCAATTTCTTTCATTAACGTCTTAATAGTTTTCAGTGTACAGATCTTTCCCCTCCCTGGTTAAATTTGTTTCTAGATATTTTATTGTTTTTGATGCAATTGTAATTGGAAATGTTTTCTTAATTTTTCTTTCAGATAGTTCATTATTAGTGTAGAGAAATGCAACAAGTTTTTGTATATCGATTTTCTATCCTGCAATTTTACTGAATTATTATATTTATAACACTTAGAGATTATCTCCAGTTCAAAAATTTAATAAGGAATATCTGGAAGACATTAGAAGGATCACTCATTTAAACACTCCCCCCTGCAAAAACAAAAAAATCCTGTGTTTTCTGAATATTTTTATGCAACAGCAAGTAAATATTTTAACCAAAAACTTAAATTTAAAAATGTGTAATTAGTTTATTTGTGAATGTAGAGTTTTTTCCTTTTCTTTAAACTATTTAAGCCAAGGTAATGTAAGTTAAATATGCTATGCCACTAAAAAAATAAATAAAAGATCTGACACTCAACACTGCCATCTTACATTTGTACAGCATTTTGTGAGCTAAATAAAATGTTTCATTCACATATGAACAGAAACATTCAATTCTCACAATAAACCTGTAAGGTGAGGAGGGTGAAGTGTTATAAGGGTAATTTTGCAAGAGATAAGTAAGACATCTAGCGCACACTGCTCGAAGTAGTGTAGGTGCTTCTGGAAGCCTGGCCCTCTGGGTGCGCCCGCCCAAGCTCACGCGTGCCTCCAAACACCAACTGTGTCTTCTGATCGCAGTGTATTCGGCAGACTTTTAAAGAAACACCAACTTCCAGGATTTTTTTGTTTCCAAGCAACACACTGACTGAGAATGCCTTAAAGCAACACCTACTCCTCAAAAAATCATATGTAAAGGTTACTAAGATATTCAAGTTGACAGCCCACTGACCCCCACTGAGTAAAGCCATTTTCTTTACTCTATCTGCATAATTTAGAAAACAGTAAATTCTCCGAGAACACTTTTATATCTGATTACTAATATTGTCCATGGTGTATTGTGTCTTACTGAGAAAACTTTGCATAAAAGGTCAAGTGACTAAAACATCTTAATTTATAAATTAGAAATTCTAAATCTTAACCTCTCCAGATACAAAAAAAAATAGAATTTTTTCACCAAGTGTTTTTCAATGTTTGAAATCCATTGTTTTAAAGACAGGTTTTTAAAAAATCAATTAAGTATTTACTGAGTTATCACCATGTGTCTAGCCCTATGCTCGTTTAATCAATTAAACCATTGATTTTTATCTTAACTCTGACATTGCTTAACTCAGTATTCAAAGATGACACCCTGACAGATCCATATCTGTGTGCAGGTATGAATAGGGGGAAAAAAAAATCAATGCACAGCACACAGTCTTTTTTGTACAGCGCAAAGACTGCTGTTACTCTTTGCACAGCCTGCCGTCTGTCCTGTGTCGGGCTGTCAGGCAAGGCTATGCAAGAACACACCCTGTGCCACCCCATACACCTGTGTCCCTTCACCAGGTTGGACTGCCTGCACAGAAGTTTTCTCAGCACCGAGCAGCCATACCATCTGTCTGAAATGGTGTCCCCTTTATTAAAGGAGCCTTTCTGCTCACCTTCCAGGCCACGGTAGCCTTGCTGACGGGCTGAGACACTATAAATGTACTCCCTCCGGTACTAATGTTTAGCACATCCCCTAACTTATAAATGGGATTTTATCACTCCATGAAACGAGCACAATAGGCTTTCATTTTGCTCCTCATGACTGGGCACAAGGCTAATTAGAGCCTCATGACGACAAGTCTAACTCCTCAACACGGCACACAAGGTTCCACTACGGTCTGGCCTGTCTCTACTAGGTCCTCTCCTACCACCAAACTCGGCGCCAACTATGGAAGCCGTGCAGAATCTGAATCACAAAAGGGAGGTAATTGTTTCCTACCTCCACACCTCTGAAAAAGCTTTACCTGCTGCTTAGAATGTATTTCCATAACTCCTCTTCTGACCAAACACCTCTTCCTCTCCCAAGAGCATTTGCCTGGCCAACTCCTCTGATTTCTCATCGCTGGTTCCAAGCTTCCCCTTCTCTTCTGGAAGCCTTCACAGATCCCCAAGAAGAACTGGTAACCCGCCTCACACACATCAGTCAGAGGGTACTTAGTGCACTGTCAATCAAGTTACACGCCTTGAGACCATCTTACTTTCCACCCGGTGAGCTCCAAGAAGATGGGGAAGGGGTCCAATTCAGCTTGGCATTCCCAGTACTCAGCCAGTGCCATGGCAAATCAAATAGTCAAAACTGGAGGGAGAACCATTACTGCTCAGCAGCCCAGGGAACTCTTTCCATGCAGGGGCTGCCAGGGCTCAAGCAGTCAGGTCCCGCTAACTCCCTCACAAGCAGCCCTGGAGAAGACACTAAGTGGGTTGGCAGCCCAGGGAGTATGCCCAGAGACAAGGATACGCTTCCCCAAGCAAGAGCAGCACAAGTGGGCTTCCTCTCGTACCGGGCAGAGAGGAAGCGACGAGGCAGACACTCCAATGGCACTTCCACCAACCTGAAGGAAGGGAATTTCCTAATCATAAAAGCTTGCCTTTTATCTCAATGTATATAGCCTTGTCTTCTACATTAAGCAGTAAACTGCTGTTTTGTAGTAGAAATAATTCAATCCAGCAGAGCACGGACATAAAATAACAGCCTCCAAACTAAAAGAAGTCCTTACCTACCATAAATTCAACTTCAACAACTTCTGTATCCTACCCCTAGAACTGGAACACTCCACAGATTCTGACTCACGGACTGCTTGCTTTTATTTTATACATCAGATGATAAGATTGGTTATCTCATTTCCAAGCTCCCTACAGATTAAAAGCAGCATGTTTGAGAAAAGAGTTTTATAAGAAAGATGACAAAAAAGCTATAAAAAAACAGACCCAAGAACCCCAAAGTCCAGCAATCTGGACCATTTTGGCCCTAGAGATCTGAATGCTCAGTACATTCCATCTAAAAGGGCACAGTTCAGATTCTTAAAGGGGCAAATCATCACCTTTCTGGGAATGCTGACTATACACAATTATACGTTTCCTAATACACTGCCATAGCCAAAGTATAATTATATTTAAAACAAAATTATATTAGCAATTCCACGTACAGAAATTTGCCCCCAAAATATAAGTAGGCAAGATGAATGTGCCAATATGCTTAATGTAGCATTGTTCACAACAGTGAAAAACTGAAAACCAAAAACAGTTCTGAAAGCTAGGATATTTATATGCAAGGATATTTTACATACAGCTCTAATCACCCTGTCCATTTCAAATAGTTTCTTAGTCCTATCTGGAAGAAGTACTTCATCAAATTTTTAATGTTAAAATACAGTGGCATGTCAATCAATGAGGGAAATACACTCTTGAAGAAAATGTATACAAAATGGAGGTGGCCACATAGAGGCCCACTAGACAGGAAAAGAGGCCTTGGCCCAAGAAGTTTTGAAAACACTATTTTTGAGATTGCTACCCAACTGACAATGGGGATTCACAAAGATTTTATCATGTATGGGCTCTCCAAAGCAAAGGGCAAAGCAGCGGGTGGCCACAAGGAAAACATGAATTTACATTTTCACAGAGAAAACTTTGAAAAACACAAAAGATATTACTTTGTCATAAGCCCAGTTTTCATAACGGGGGGAAGAAAAAGGTATCTGAAGCTAATTGAGCTAAAAAAACAAAAATTGTGATTTGGGCATAATAGTAGTCACATTAATACTGAATTCTAATTATTTTCTTCCTTATAAAAGGCTTAAGAGGACAAAGAAATTTATGCTAATTATAGTAACCTTCTTAGTCAAAATGAATAGCCCTACAGAGAAAATGAAGAACTTTTAAAAATAAATATGGTAAAGAATTCTGAAATGTCATAGTCTCTTCAATATGCAGACTAGCTGCCCTTGAATTATTTTGGGAAGGTGAGACATACCATAGGTAGACAGGCAGACTGGCAGGCAGGCCAAAAGAGTTAAGGAAAGGAGAGAGGAAATGAAGAAGAAACGGAGCTCTGTAGCAAATAAGATGGAAGAAAGAAAGGAAAAGAATTCATTTCTGCCTCATGCTGCAGACACTCTCAGGAAATGTCATTAATGGCATGTTCTAATTACAGAAATCCCCAAACTGGCCAAAGGACTTATTTTTTGGTTTCCAGATCAAAAACTACACACACCTTCTGTATATCAAGGCTACTGCACATATGGCACATGGCTAAGAAATAATTCTCAGCCGAGCATGTGCTCATCAAGATACATCTGTGGCCTACTATAAACTCTAATAACAACACAGACAGTTGCATGGAGGACCAACACGGCCACAGAGCAGACAGACACAAAATGGATTTAAATCTGTCAAAACCGTATTCTGAGACTCTTAAACTGGATTTTTCTCGTCCACAAGATAGTTTCCAAATGCATTTGTCTTTGAATCACTGCAGACTTTTCATTTCCCTAACTTCTCCAGGAAGTTGCACATTTCTTAAGCTGTAAGAAAAGTATACTATGTCCATTTCAGTAAATATGTGTGGCAGCACAAGTCTCGGTGAGGAGGGCCTTCCTAAAGTGATAAGCCAGACTAGGCGGGAGGAGCTCTCTGGAGCAGGAGGCACAAAGAGGGTTTCAAGGGTGGGAGAACAGACCAAGGGTTCACTGACAGATACTGACTTTCATCGTTGTCTCTTCTTTCATTTCTGCTCCCCAAATGAGTTTGGGGACTAGTGTCCTAGTTTGCCAGAATGCATTTACGGATCTTTAAGTGATAAAGAATAAAGAAACACTGATCTAGAATCATTCAAAAGACAGGTTAAAGGCAGTCTTTTTGCTGGACTGCAAAATCAAATTCAGAATTTCCCAAATTCACTTGTGAAATTGTCAATTTCACAATTATTCCTACTTCTATGTAAACAGTATAGATTTCCATGTTAAGGTTTCCCAATAGCAAAATACCCAAAGTCAGAATTCTAACCCAAGAAAACTTAAAGCCTCTCAGTTACTACACAGTGAATTGGTTAAGAGCATAGATTTTCCATCTTTCAAGAGGAAAAGGAAAAGGAAAAGGAAAAGATGTTTTGGGAGGTGTTTTTGTTTTTCAAAGGGTAGCTTTGAGACAGGCCATTAATTCAAACTAATCATAAATACACGTGTAGAGTATTCAGCATGTGAAGTGCTTTTGCCTTACAGCTCTGGAGTATGGCCTGTTACAAGCACCCAATTAATTAAAAAAGCATTTTCCTACTATATAACTTTCACATTTGAATCACACAAGTGTTGTTTTACCCTTCTTCTCCATTTCCTACATTTAAAATATTCTATTATTTTTAATTATATTTAAAATAATATTTTAATAATTTTTAAATTAATTTTTAATGATTGTTATGAAATATAAAAATACTCTTCTATTTTTAATGATTAAAATAATGTAAGTTTCTCCAGCATGAGGCACGGAAAAGAACATGAAATGGACACAATCCCGGTTTTAGGCAATGTACATAAAAATGCTGTTTTAGGGGGTAGCAGATTTGCTCTCTCTTATTACTGAGATGACCCATTTGTTGATTCGGGGAACATGTAGATTTCTCCCCAAAGCAGATGGTCAATCTACTATAGAGAGTTGTTTCAAACACAAGCAACCACCAACAGAGAAGTAAATTCTCTATAATCAGAACAAGCCCCTTTGAACTCTACGTAGTGCTCATTATCGATATCATAAATAAAACAATAAAAGCAAATGTTCCCTTGAAAAGAGTCTTAGCAACTGAAGATAAAGGGATCTGCCATACTTGAGTTGGATAGAGGGCACTGGCAAGGGCAAATGAGTAAAGAGCCTTAAAGGTAAATCATAATTTTGTTGGGATACAAAAATAAAAGAAAATTAGAGCTAGTAACATTCTTTAAGAAAGTAAGATATTCAAAGGTATGAAAAACTTTTTTGAAATGCATACAAGGGATTTTAAAACAGGAAAATCTATTCACTCACAAATTGTTGGATTATTTTTCTTAAGTACACACGTTTTAGAAACTTCAGAATCACGGAATATATTCCTGATTAGCAACACTCATGTTTCCAGCTGCCTTTACATTTGTTCACTTTGTCAAGGCCCTATTTCTACACCAAAGCTCTTTGTCCTCCTCAAACGTCAGCTCAGCTCACCTTACTGGAAAGGCTCTTCTGGTTTTGTCAGCTGTGCCCATGATAAGCAGCTGGGAAGTATGGAAAAACCATTAACTATTGACTGAAAAAGAGTGTGGACATGGAGTTTCACCATTTGTTGCAGAAGAGGTTATAAAAAAATGTAAATCAAAAAAAATGAAATTAAAAAGACTATTCATTGCTCCACACCTGCTCAGAAAAAGCTTTACAATCACCAATGCATGTAAAATAACCACAGCTCAACTAAAGGAAGTATTAACCCTTGTTTAAACAGAGAAGAAAACACTGCAAAGGCAAAAGCACTCCGAAGCAGGAAGAGAGACGTCCACTGACACACAGGGGATAAACTGGAGCGCTCTCGGGTCGGTGTTGCCCTGATGGAGCACTTGAAACCAACAGCGAACTCAGGGCAGATAGACATCAATCTGGAATGTAGGCAGAAGAGCTGTTCACAACTTCAAAGCATAAAAATGTGTTCTCAATTAGTATGTAATTATAAAAGCCAAATGCCAAGTAGGCCTCAAATATTTCCCTGCCTTAGCTTGAGATTTTCCCATCTTTAGCAACGTTCAATTGCTGGGCAACAGTGCCACTGTTCCCATTATCTCTTATGCCTACCCATGCCCACCACTCCAAGTGGTGTGGCTATCAGGAGGGCACTCACCTGAGTGTGAGTGCAAACCCCCATATCTGGAGCTGGCAATAAATTATATCCAACCAGACATCAACAGTCTGGGGTATTTGCTGCTATTCAAAAGACAGAGAGCCAGGTTAGCTACTCCACAAAACCCCCGGCACGTGCTTATGATCACCATGGCTAGCAAGGTTATGCACACCCTTCTGCCTCTGGGGCATAGGGACTGAGAGCAGGCTCTCAAAAGAACCAAGATCCAGGTAGACAGTCAACGACAGGGCCAAGTAAACTGCTCTGCCTTGTTATGTGAGACAACATGTGCCATAGAGAATATGTGCATCCATCAGAAAACAATGGAGGAAAAGAGCATTAACACTGATAAAGGGCCTATATACACTGGCCTAGACACTAGACATACATCATCTCAACTAACACAACTGAGGCCCAGAGAAGTTAAATAACGGGTGCACAGATCACAAAGATAGTAAGGGCTAGAACCAGAATCCAAACTCAGGTCTAACTACAAAGCAAGTGCTCTTTCTATCAAATCATGATAGCTTTTATTATTTTTCCCATCATCATGCTTCCCTGAATAGTTAAACTTCTACTGTGGGCATTTACAAAGGTGGTTCAAAACTCAAAAGGGAACTGAGCATTTCCCTGACAACCCAGCAGTACACACTGGCTTGGGAGAACTCTTTTAAACACTAAAATCTTTCTACTTTTACCACTTTTGATGAAAATCTTTCTCAAAATACATAACTGCCTTCTTAAACAGAACATACCAAACACCACTAGCCAGTAAATGTGTTGCACCATGTTCATGGTGTTCTACCATTTGGGATAAGAGACTGCACTCATCTTAAAGATGGAGGGGCTGCACAGACCACCCAGTCAAACCCCATGACTGCAGGATCTTCCACAAAAGATCTGTCCAAGGTGTAGGGCTAAAGTGTTAAAAATATGAAAAGAAAGCTATTTACACATGGCTCAATGGAGCTAAAATTTATTTAAGCAGCTTTTAGGACACAAAGGTTCCAACATCCATCTAAACTCAAAGCCATTCCACCAACACTTGAGTTTCATCCCAGCAAACAGAAATAATGCTCACAATAGCCAAACTGGTCACCTGTCAATCTTAACATTTTCTAAATCCTGTACTCTCATCAATTCAGATCCAACTGTACAATATTAAAGCAAATGCTCATAGGTTTTGTGAGGGTGGTAGTATTCTCTTACCCTCCGTCAATCTTCTTTCTTCCATGCCCAGACTCATGGAGCTACGTACACTTTTCACTACTATACATGATCTAAAAGGTTTTCATCAGTTTGGAAGACTTCTTATCAATACGGATCAAAGATTTTGTTTTAGCAAGGAGAGAAACATTTTAACACTGTAAACCTGACCCTTACCTGACAAATTTTTTTGTGTCATTAAACTAGTAGTTTTTCCAGTATGGTGATTTCTCAAAAAATTAAAAATAGAAATACCATATGACCCAGCCATCCCACTACTGGGTATCTATCCAAAGAACCTGAAATCAGCAATTCCAAAAGTCCCATGCACCCCTATATTCATTGCAGCATTATTTACAATAGCCAAGATGTGGAAGCAACCTAACTATCCATCAACTGATGATTGGATAAAGAAGATATGGTATATATATATATATATACATATATATATATATACACACAATGGAATACTACTCAGCCATAAAAAAAGAATAAAATCGTCCCATTCACAACAACACGAATGGACCTTGAGGGAATTATGTCAAGTGAAATAAGCCAGACAGAGAAAGACAATCTCTGTACGACTCCACTCACGTGTGGAATTTAAATATGTAGACAAAGACAACAGATTAGTGGCTACCAGGGGACAGGGGGGTTGGGGGATGGGCACAAAGGGTGAAGTGGTGCACCTACAACGTGACTGATAAACAATAATGTACAACTGAAATTTCACAAGGTTATAAACTATCATAAACTCAATAAAAATTTTTTAAATAGTAGTAGTTTTTCTCAGAAATATTACTCACTTTAGTTATCACTTTTTTGTTTTTTCTAAATAAGATTATGTATCACTTAAACCAATCCCAAAAAGTATTCGCATGTATAAGAAAAAGTTCTTATACATCACTAGGTACCAGATTAAACTAAGAAATGTCAAAATAATACTGTTATGCTAGAGTCATCAAGCTTTCCAGGCCTTCATTTACTCAAAACAAGATCAAGACTTCAATTATGATTACAGCCAGCTGCTTGAGTGAAAAGCAAGCCAGCCAGCCACACAGTCCTCCACTCCCATCATCTGCCTTTCATTATTCTCCCACCTCCCTAAATTTAAGGTGCAGCTCCAAGCTGCCCAGAAGACCTTTAATCTAATGGAGAGGAGACTGCTTGTCAGCTGCCTAGTCTTTTTGCTGACTGTACAGTTGTTTCGGCACTCCCCATGAAACTTGAAAGGAAAAGACATCCTAAATAGAAACAAAATACAGGGTTGTGAAACAAACAGAAAAAACAGGATAAACTTACTTTTAAACAGTATGTAAGTTACACTTTCAAAAATATGCTCAATCAACAAGCACACTATTTCCTTGCATGTACAGACGTTTTGGACACACTATACTTACTGTACTTCTTTCAGATTAAAAACTAGATCCATTACTTTGAATTTAGAGGAACTTCACCTGGAAAGGTGTCTGGGGGTTAAAGAAAATCATACTGAGCATGTTATTTGAAAGTAAAACTAACATGCTGTTTAAAAATAAGTCTATTTTATGTTTCCTGACTTTTTGGATACTCTGGATTTCAATTCATTGCAAATTAGCTCCCTTAATTTCTCACCTACTTCCCCACCCACCTCAAACACCAAATTTCTTTCTACACAGAAGCCATCATGACTTTATTGCTTATGGTGTAGCACTGCTGGGAAACTGAAGAAACTATGAAAGAGAGAACTGTTGGCTCCATTCGAGTCCAGTTAGTTTTATCACTGACTGCTGTGTAACCATCGGTAAGTACCTAACCATAAATAAAAAGGCATCTCTGGAGATTATAAACGTTGATGCGAGTACCAAAGGCAAGGGCAGTAGGGCAGTTACACAATTACTTCGCAGAAACATCAGAGACAAGTTGAGGTGGAAAGGATTACCTCTTGCTGCTCCAAAATATAAAAGACGAGTATTCTGGCTATTTTATCACCAAATGACTGACAGCTACGTGTAGAAAGAGGGGGAATGCACTTGACAGAGCACGCAGGACCAAGTGCCACCAGCCACACTTGTCTATCAGATGAACACGAAGCTACTTAGTCTTGGTTGCATTCATCGGGAACAGACCAGCTCTTGGCCTGCATTCCAGTTCTCATTTTCCTAGCATATCTGTATCACCCCACTTTCTATCGCTCAACAAAGAACAAAAAGTTTACCAGGTGGACCTTTACTAGTATAACACAAGTTAGCTACAACCAACTTCATCTGTTCTATCAAGAAAGATATCTATATTCCACTCTTATGTGAAAGTTCCTAGTAAATTTTATGTTTGTTTTGAATGGATTGTGTTACATTTATCCGCACAGTAAACCACATGATGCAACTGTGATGGAAGGATCTATTCATTCCACACTGCAGGAATGCCTCAATTACTAAAGAGGAAAAAAAGCCCTTCTCCTGGCATTCAAAAAGTTGGCTATATGGAGTTTCAGCTGAACAACAGCAAACAATATATCACTCCAATGATCAAAGAGGTAATATACTGTATGTTAGTTTCCTACAGTCAAGAGGCCACATGTCATAGACTAGAAAAAAATAAACTACAGACAACTGCTCACCACTGAAGCATATGTGCACCTTCCTTCACACTTTAAGATGAAGCTGTGACATGCACATCACGACATTAGTTACTTTGAGCTCTCTGTCCAGAAGAGATGTACCTAACTAACTTTAAGTAAACCCAGTATCATCATACGCAAAAGAAAAATTTGGAGATGATTTTCACTTTGAAAACAATCTGCAATGGTATTCTTTAAAAACAAGTCCTAGAATGACTCATTCTACAAATATATCTATGACATACTATAAGGCACAATAACTGTTTATGAACAAATGAAGGAGTTTATGCTTGTGATAACAATTCTAAACTAGGGGTTGGTAATTGCTGACACAAAAGTGAAAGAGAGCAAAAGTCATCACTGAGTAAGACTTAATGGTCCGTGCACAGGGGTATCTCCTCCCTGGGCTCCAGTCAACCTTTCCCCATAAACAAATATTTCTTGAATACCTACTATGTGCCACACAACCCTACCTGGCTCAGCATTTCCTGCATTTTTACCTCCTGACCTGACACCCACAAAGGACTCTTGAACTATATGGAGAATGCTGACTCTGGTGCAATACTCCTAATACCCTCAGTTTTGTCAAGATTTGACATCCTACAAACTGTGAACGGATATTTACAGTACTCTAGTGTTTTCAAAAACTAGATTTAAATATGGTGAGAAAACCATTCTACAGATGCTAATTGTCAGGAACACTTTCCGGAGCTCTACTACTACAAGAGAGTAGTTAACTAATGCTGACTGTCCAAAGCCTGAGAAAACTTTAAAGCTTTACAAAATCTAGTGTGAGGATGGTGATCAACAGAACCAAACAGTTCCAAGGCTATTCAAAGTCATAAAGAACAGGCAAAGCCATTTTCTCATCTTAAATCTCAAACAAGCTTAACATTTTGTTTACTGTCCATCAGATGTAGCTTGGCATTTGCATTGCTAACAGTCCTTTTTCAAAGTGTGCTCTTTGATAGCAACAACTGGATCTCCTGCCTACCCGAGGAGTTGGACTAGCTAACAATGTCACACTGCAGAAAAGCATACTGTCACATTCAATATATCACCAGAGTAGAAATTTTTTTGAAGGGCTGTGTTTATTTTCTTGGGAAGCCTCTGTATATAGGAAGGTTCATCCTGCTTTGTTCTCGTTTTCACTTGATATTCTACAAAGGGTGGATCCAAATAGAATTTATCCCTCATGAAAGACATCCCTCACAAGGCAAAAAGCAGTGGAAATGAAAAATACCCTAAAAGAGCTGCTTTTCCAATAGACGCTAGAAAAAAAGGACTTCAGTGTTTTGTGGTATCAAATTCTTTGTCTTCACACAGTTAT
The DNA here is from genome assembly GCF_041296265.1 of Equus caballus. Taxonomy (NCBI): domain Eukaryota; kingdom Metazoa; phylum Chordata; class Mammalia; order Perissodactyla; family Equidae; genus Equus; species Equus caballus. The sequence continues at coordinate 26,661,227 of NC_091704.1, forward strand.
CAACTCAAAGCTAGTCGAAGGACCCTCTAGAAAGATGAAACTGTAAAAGGCAATGGATTACCCAACCACAAGTAAATTCCTACAACTTTAAGATGCCAGTATACTTCTCTACAGTTGTTCAGACAATAAAGATTTAAAAGAAAAGAGAAGCAATAAAACACACTTTACAAATCCAAATGATCATTCCCAGGATTGAAAAAGAATTCCCTTCCCAGGGTCTAGCCCAAGGAACTGCAGTAAGAAGTAGAAACCTTTCCAAATTAATAAACTGAAGATACAGACCTAATGTTAACTTCTGAACACTTCTTTATTTACCTTCCTAATTTTTATTTAATTTTTACTATGGCTTAAAATAGGAAAGATTTGAAAGAGTATGCTTGCCCCCAGCCTCTCTCAAGGCACCTTTAAGGTTATCATTTTCTTGTGCATCCTTCCAAAGATGTTATATGCAAATACAAGCAACATATAAATGCTTGTATATTTATTCTCTTCTTCTCAAATGGCAGCATGACACACACTATTCTACATAGGTTTTTAACAAATATCTACATCATTCCATATCAGTACAGTTTCCTCATTCCTGTTTACAACTGCATAGTAATCCATTATGCAGATGGACCATAACTTATTTAACCAGGCTTCTATAATGAACATCCAGGTTGGTCCCAGTGTTTTGCTACTATGAACAATGTTTTAATAAACTACTTCATTTCAATTTAGCCTAAGATAAATTCCCGGATGTGCACCTGTTGGGTCAAAGAGGTCTGTGCATTTATAATTGTAATGGATGCTGTCAAATTATCCTCCATAAAGACTGTCCAATTTATATTCCCACTAGCAATGAATGAGTGCCTATCCCCATACCAAAGCTAACAATATGCTAAATTTTTATTTTCTTTTTATCAATGTGATAGGTTTCTTTTTTAAATGGCATCTGGTGCAGTTTTAATTTGCATTTCTGTTATAAAGTAAGTAGCTTTAGATTTAGATTTCAAGCCATTTGTATCTCATTTCTGTGAAATCTCCATACATATCCTTTGCCCATTTTTCTACTGAACTGTGGGTCTTTTGCTTATTGATTTGTAAAAATTTTGTATACATTAAGGAAATTTGCCCATTATCTTTGATGAGCTGTAAATGTTTGTTCAACTTGTCTTTGACTTTGCTTGTGTTAGTTTTGCATATGCAGAAACTTTTTTTATAAAGTCTAGTTTATGAATCTTTTCCTTTTATTGCTTCAGAGTTCCATGTCAAAGTTAGAAAAACCTTCTCCATTCTAAATTATTAAAAACTTCTCCCCTATTTAGTTGTATTTCTTTTGTGACTTTGCTTTTTAAATTTAAAATTCAGTCCACTTAAGATTATTTTGGTGGAAGTATGAATTATAGATCCAACTTCACTTTTTTCCAAATGGCTCCCCAGTTATCCCAACACTATTTACTGAATAAACTTCATCACTGACTTGAGATGCCAATTTCATCATGCCCTGTGTGTTTTGGGGTCTCTTTCCAGTCTTCCTATTTTATTTTGTTGATCTGTAGATCTATACACATGCCTTCATCACAGTTTTAATTAACGTAGCTTAATAGTATCTTTTAATATTCTGTAGCACTGGTCCCACCTCTCATTACTTGTCTTTTTCAGGATGTTTATAAGTATTATTGTATGCACATTTCTCTATTAATTTTAGCATTAGTTTGTCAAGCCAAAAAGAGATCCCATTAGCACTTTTAGTGGGGTCACTTCTAATTTACATAAAAACTGAGGGAGTTTATTTACCTTTAAGGAACAACCCTAACAGCTGGCAGTTTTGTTCCACTCAGTACGAATTCATGACTTAGCTAGAGCACTCATTTTTCATATTAGTATGCCTCCAATCACAAGATGATGGTCTTCCTCACAGGTAATAGTGGTGTTTGACAGTAACCTTCCTCCTACAGACAAAAGGATTGTATGAAAAAAGTATGAATGCCAGAAGTACTGTTAAAATAGCATATTCACTGAGTTTATCCATAAATTAAATATAAATAAGAAATAGTTCCATGGTCACGTTTTCTTAAAACGGAAGCTAAAAACACAGAAGTGAAGAATTGAAAAAGACCTCTACAGATGATTCAGACAGGTTCTAAGCAACCTTTTCTTCTGAATATATCACTACTATCATAACGGTTTATTTTATGTACTGTTTCCTAATTTCCCATTCAAAGGACACTCCAAATTGGAAAATCATGTCCATTCTACCCCAACATTCCTATACAATTGTTACCACATGTACAGTATCTCTCATTATCATGTAGATGGAAACAAAAGTAATGATAGATGGGAGGAAAAAGTAGAGGGAAATAATATTTTACAATATTTACAATTTACAAACATTTTAACATACACTACTTCATTTGATATATATGCACAAACTGGACTGCTGACATATGAATAAAGAATACATAAAAATGAAGAATAATTTTTATAAGTAATATTTTAAAACCAAAACATTCATTTCTACCATATACTATAATTTTAATACTACAAACCTTAGATATCAAAACAGAAACATGTTCTCTCTGTTGAAGGGTGGGAGGAGCAAGATATGAGATTAAAGGTGTAGGCATGGCCAGATCATAAAGGGTCTTGTGCCCAACGGTAAGAATTTTAGACTTTAGCCTTAAAGGGATTTTAAATAGGGAAAAGAACAAGATAGTAAGTGCTTTTTAAAAATCACTTATATACAGTATGGAGGATGGGTTAGTTGTAGTGTGGCAAGGGCAGACAGAGAAAAAGTTATTGCAATGAACCAGACCAATGATGGTTGGACTTAGCAACCATCACTGCTAAGTAGCAGTAGTGATGAAGAAAAGATGCGCTAAAGAGACATTAAAGAGGTAGAAATTATAAGACACTGATGATATTCTGGCTTAAATAACTCAGGGGATGGTGGTACCATTTACAGAACTAGGAAACATATTGGGAAAAGCAGGTTTGGAAGGAAAATAGTAAGTTTGAGGCACAACTGTGACAAGCAAGTAAAAACAGCCAGTGAACACTTAGACTACAGGAGTCTGGAGCTCAGAAAAAGTAAAGGTTTGAAGCTGGTATGTGGAGTTCTGAGAGTAGGTAAGAGTAGGAAAAGGGCTCAGAAAAGTGGGCAGAAGACCCCACAAAGGAGACTGGAGTTACCAGAGAGGTAAGAGAAAAAGCCAGGGAAGCTTGGATTTATGAAAGTCAATAAAGACTGTTACAAGAAAGAGTGGTCAGCTTTGTTGAGTGTTGTTGAGCTGTCAAATAAGATGAGGAAGGAGAAGAGCCCACTGCATTTAGAAACACTGGGATCCTCAACAAGCACAGCTGCAGGGCAGGGATGGAGCAGAGGGCTGAAGAGTGAAGAGGGAAGGGAGGAAATAGAGTATAATCGCTCTTTCAAGAAATCTGGATATGAAAAAGAAGAAAAACCGGTCTGTGAGGGAAGGAATGGAGTGAGAAGGCTTGGTGTCAGAGGAGGATTTTTTTTAAGGTGGAAAAAATTTCCCCATGTTTAAATGGTAGTTATGCACAATAGTAGTATAGAAAAAGAACAATTCCTTCCTTTCAATAATGTCCCCAATTTTTTCCAGTTTTATGGAAAAATAATTGACATACATCACTGTACAGGTTTAAGGCATACGGCATGATGGTTTGATTTACATGTACTGTGAAATGATTACAATAGGTTTGGTTAACATCCATCATCTCATATAGATACAAGAAAAAAAATTTCTCCTTGTGCTCAGAACCCTTAGGATTTACTCTCTTAATAACTTTCCTACATATAATACAGTAGTATTAACCATAATCATTATGTTGTGCGTTACATTCCTACTACTTATTTATCTCCTAACTGAAAGTTTGTACCTTTTGACCTTCCTTCAATTCCCCCTCCTCCCACACTCTGCCTCTGGTAACCAAAAGTCTGATCTCTTTTTTCTGAGTCTGCTTGTTTTTCAGTTTTTTTTTTTTTCAAATTCCTCATAACAGTGAGATCACACAGTACTTGTCCTTCTCTAACTTATTTCACTTCACATAATGCCTTCAATCAAGGTCTATCCATGTTGTCACAAATGGCAGGATTTCCTCATTTTTTACGGCTGAATAATATTCCTGTGGGTGTGTATAACACAATATCTTCATCCCTTCATCCACCAATGGACACTCAGGTTGCTTCCATTATATCAGGTCTTGGCCATTATAAATAACGCTGCTATGAACATGGGGTGCAGATATCTTTTCAAGTTAGCATTTTCACTTCCCTTGGATACATTCCCAGAAGTGGAATTGCTGGATCATACAGTAGTTCTATTTTTAATCTTCTGAGGATCCTTCATACTGTTTTCCATAACATATGTACCAACTTACAATCTCACCAACAGTGCACAAGGGTTCCCTTTTCTCCACATCCAAGCCAGCATTTGTTAGCTGTCTTTTTGATGATGGCCATTCTAACAGGTATGAGGTGCTATCTCATTGTGGTATTAATTTGCATTTCCCTAATAACTACTGATGTTGAATTAATGCCCCAAAATTAATATAGGAAATAAACTGCAATGCTGCTCATTTCTGAGGATGGTCTTATGGTTGTGAGAAATCTCAGTCATCCATAAACGGAATTTGTTTGCTCCTAAAGATAATCTCTAATAAATTAAAAAAAAAAAATCTCTAAAAAAAAATCAAAAAAATATTTTATGCAAACATAAAAGTTTATAGGAGAAATAACTTTAGGATGCTCACATAATAATGGAATCGGAATTCAAAGTTCATACGCCAACCAGTTATTTGTAAATTCTGAAATAGACTTTCCCAAAACAGTCAGGTGAAGGAGAATAATCTGTGGATCTAACAGGTCAGCTTCCTCTGATTCTTCCACAGATTAAAGGTTTTACAGATGCCTTGAAATGAAAGGAAACTGATGGTTACATGATGGTTTGCTTATTTACACCCCTTGAGGCCCATACGAGGCACACCTAATGGTTCTGCCTTGAGGCAAAAGATTTAACAGATTGCCCTCCTAATTGCTCCCTGGACACTCTGAACACAAGGCCACATGATTCTGAGGTACAGATTCCTATATAAAACTCACCTTTAGGGAAAAAAAAATCAAAGATAAATATCTCACCAACTACTTCTGAACAAATAAAACTCTTTACAATATCCAAAACCTAACAAATCACCACATGAGCTAATATACCTAATAAATTCTGACCTGGTTCTCCCTAAAATAAAAGCAATTTAGGTAAAGACATTAACAAATTATTTAAACAATATCATCATGCCAATAAACTTCTGAACATTTAGCTGTACTAAAAATACAGTTTTAAAACCTCAAACATGAGAAATTTCATTCCTGAGGAGTGTCTGTTATGTCTTCACAATAAGCACAGACACTTAGAAAAGCCATCAATTTTAAAAGAGCTTAAAATATAAAATAAAACCGAGCTTGAGTAAGGAGATAAAAGGATTTTTTAAACTAGAAGAAAAATAGATCTGAATATTAAACTTCTGGAAAGGTGAGGAAAGTCCTCTAAATTTAGAAAAGAAATTACAATGAAAAAAACTTCTGAATTCCTAAAAATAAAAAAATCTTCAAAATGTTCCAAAATGGCAACTAAACTCTGGGTGAAATGACAGCACTGCCCACATCCCTCACTCCTAGGGGCCAATGCGTGGCGTGGACTGGGCCGCGTGTCTCCAGAACTCATGTTCTCCACCTTTGGGCCCCTTTAGCCGACTTTTACCAACAGGTGAAGAGGAGGATAAGAAAAAATCCAGGAAGTAGGAAATGTGATAAACATGCAAACATACAGGAAAATATTTAACTTCCTGAGTAACTCAAAATTTTCACATTAAACAACAGGTACCTTGTTTTCGGCAAACTTTTGGTAACTTGTTAAACTGGCAAAAATATAAAGCCATGGTAATATCCAGTGCTGGTAATTGGTGTGTGAAACCGGTAGGCAATTTGGCAATAAGTACAAAGAGCCATAAAAACATCCACATGCCCTTTGGCCCAGTTTCTTCTTCTAGAAGTCTACACTAAGGGGAAAAAATTAAAATACGGGCAGAGTAGGGGTGTGCTTACCGCGCATGTGCAGAGAGGCTCACTGACTCATAAAATATAGCACAGAAACGTCTACGTCCAAAATAAGAGAACAGGCATGTAAAACAGAATAAATTCACTGGTTTATTATACATGGTCATTAAAAATAATTACAAAATGTATATAACATGAAACTGTTTTTCATACAATGTCAAACCAAAAAGAGCTGGACATAAAAATGTGCAGATGGAAACCCTTTTTTAATGCATAAGAAAATACAAGAAAGGAAAAACACTAAAACTGCAACTATGGTTGGTTAACACAATGGTATAGAATGACTTTTTCCCCACTATCTTGAAAATGTTTCATTGCAACTGTTTGAAAGGGTATCATATTAAAATATTATTTGATAAGGAAAATGTATCTAGGCCTGTCTTAATAGCTCTCAAGGTGTTCCTGCACACATTATATGCCACCTCACATTCAAACCAGCCTTCTGAGTTAAGCAAGGTAGGTATTAGTACGCCATCAGAGATGATGAAACTGAGCCTCAGAAAGCTTAAGTGATTTGCCAAAGTTCACAGAGCTGTTAAATGGCAAAGCAGAAACTACACTTTGGGGTGAAGGACACTCTTACCTGCCTCTCTGGCCCATGCCAGATCTCCACCAGAGAGCCGAGTGACTTGCATCTTATACAGGCAAAGTGAGCAAAGGGAAAATATACGATGACATCCCAGACGCACGGCCTTTCCTGGTAGCCAGCCAGCAATAAGATTCGTTTCATCTACTGACACACACAACAGAAAACCCACAGTTCTTGACCCAAAAGGCAAACTGATCATTAAAAAGGTAAGCCTCCAACTGAGCCAAAGCCCAGACTTTTTTTTTAAGAATTTATTTAAAAGTTGAAGGGTGAACAGCATACAGGAAAATCACAGGCAGACCTCTCAAGGGTTTTGTTTCCCTTCTTTTCTATTGTTTACACGAAGCAAGACACCATCTCAATATCAGAAATGATGGTGCCAGTTATCCTAACATTTCAATAAATGATGACCCCTTTTAAGCATTAATACTTTTTAAATACTTCAACTGAGTAAAATGTTTCTACAACTTATTAAACATCTTCTTTACCTTCTTAAATATACAAAATTACTGGTGTGTCTACTATGAATCATGGATAATTGTATTTTATATAAAATACAGCAGCTAACATGTTTTGAGCTCTTAACCACGTGCTGTGCACTGGGCTATCACTGAATTCTCACAACCACCCCATGACACAGCTACAACTTCTATAAATGTGGAAATGGGAGCACTGAACATTAGTGAACAAATCAGAAAGTAAGAAAACCGGGATCTGAAGCTAGAAGTCTAACCACTACATCACACTGCCTTCCTGTGCTCTCTCTGCCAGTTCCCTTGTGGGGGTTGGAGATAACAGGAAGACACGGACTGCGGAATCTGACTACCTGGGTTCAAATCCTAGCTCCCGCGCTTACCGATGACTCTCAGAAAAGCTAGAGAAAATCTGTCCCTCACTTTTCTCAACTACAAAATAAATGTAAGAGTTGACATAACAGTTCTCGCATCACAGAACTATTATGAAGAGAAAATCTAACGCTTAGTAAACAGGAACTGGCCCACGCTGAGGCCTCAAAACTGTCAGCAAGCAGTAACACGGAGATCCTTCAAGGGAGAGGGAGTCGTCTGGGGCTTTGGTCCACACCAAATGGCCTCAAACTACTCTTGGTGGCTTCTTGGCTCTTTCTCTTCTTTTTCAAGGTTTTGCTTTCCCCAGTTATCACTTTCTCGGGCTGGCACTTGCGGCGGCTGATGTGCCCATATGGGGCATGCCCTTCTCCTTCCCCCGCCACTTCGCCTCTTTCAAAGACGCTGTCAACTGGAGAGCCAGACTTTCTAAAATGATTTCTAAGGAAGAATAGCCAGGTTCTGAAGGAGGATTCAGGGTCTCCCTAACTAATTAAGAGAAAAACGTGAGTGTATGGACTTGGTACCGTCCAGTTTTGGCTTTTCAGAGTTCTTTTTTTCTTATTGAGCTTCTTTGCGGGTTTTCAAGAGTGCTGAGGATACCATACGTTTAGAGCTGTAGATAAATGTGGTTGCTGGAGCACTCTAGAATGTGGCACTGCTACTACTCTGTCAACCAGATATTCAAAGACAAAGTGAGGGACAGCGGCTTCAGCCTGGTCCACCGGATTGCTCAAAAGGTCCAAAAGAGCACAAACACCCCTTTTCCTCTGGCTCACTAATTAAGGCCTAGTGGAGGTTAGAAGTAACAGCTAATGCAACATAGGGATTGGGGTTTGAGGCCCTGTATGGAAGAGGAACTAAGGTATCGCACAGACGTCCTCATTTTAGACACATTTGCCCAACTTACTGCCAAATACAGCCGTGTGACAGAACAACTGTTCTCCACACTATGCCACCCCAATGCTCTCTGCACACACTCTCATGCTCTCCAGCAAGGCAGCAAGAGAACTGACTCCAGCTTTCAGTGATGAGCCCATTAGACAAAGTTAAGCACCGAAAACCACTAAACGTTAGAAGAGAACATCATCACACTGTTTACTGTGAGACAAAGTCTTCACCGGATCAAATAAAAGCACACAAGGGATGATGAAATGGAGGGGATCATACAAAATGTATCTGAGATACCTCAAAAGGAGAAGACAAGGGCCGGCCTGGTGGCACCGCTGTTAAGTCTGCACCCCTGGGTCACCAGTTCAGGTCCCGGGCACAGACCTACACACCACTTGTCAAGCCATGCTCTAGCAGGCATCCCACATATAAAGCAGAGGAAGATGGGCACAGATGTTAGCTCAGGGCCAATCTTCCTCAGTAAAAAGAGGAGGATTGGCGGTGGATGTTAGCTCAGGGCTAATCTTTCTGGGGAAAAAAATAATAATAATAAATAAATAAAAATTAAAAAAGAGAAGACAAGTTGTCAAATCCAAAAGCAAGTTTAGAATGTTCCACTCTTACTACAGCAACTATATTAAGAGCTGCCCTATCTCTGTATCACACCACTGGTAACTAGCATTTTCAAATAATTTTCAAAATTCAACAAGTCACTGATTCCCTATCTAAGAAGCTGGTCTACGAACTATATATACAGGAACAAATTCACACTTTTAACCCCCAAGCCCCTCTTATTACCTATGTTTGAGACCATGAAATTCCACGTTGGAACTTTTAAAATAATCAAGTTCCCTGATGCAATCGATGAAATATGTTACATTCCAAAAGGCTATGAAACATACAAGCCAGGGGTGAGCAAACTGTTTCTGCAAAGGGCTTTTTCTATTTTAGGCTTTGCAGGCTGTAAGGTCTCTCTCCCAGCTACTCATCTCTGCCGCCGTACCATGAAAGCAGCCACAGACAATATGGAAACTAATGAGCATGGATTTGTTCCAATAAAATTTTACTTACGGACTCTGAAATTTGAATTTCATCTAATTTTCATGTCACAAAACATCACCATTCTTTTGATCTTTTTTCCAACTATTAAAATAACATAAAAACCATTGTTAGTTCACAGGCTATACAAAAACTGGTAGCAGGCCAGATTTGGCCAATGGACCATAATTTTCCAATCCCTGATATAGCTTACCCTAATATTCAAAAACGGAAATGCAAAAAACCTCCCTTCGCATCTGGAGGGCGTTGTGGGATAGTCCACAGGTTACACAGTGTGCTGTTGTGCTTTTGCAGTAGAAAATATGCCATACAGACTATTTAAAAATCCTGGCTTCTGAAGTTAATACCAAAATGTTAACCAAGAGAGTATGTCTTTTTAATAACTTTCAAACATATTTTAGCTTCCCTCAAGAATGACTGAAACCTCTGCAGTGTGCATATTATTAGCACAGTATTTTTAAATCCATTCTAGCGTAGCCAGGGTCCTCCTCAAGCCCCACAAGTCAACTAACCATTAAGTCACTGTGCCACATGTAAATTTCTACAGCATGATAAAAGCGATTTTCTGAAGCTTCATTAGAACAAATGTTGTGTTGGGTCTAAAGTATGATAACTCTCTGGGATCACAGAGGAGGCTCTTAACACTGGATTAGTCAACCTTCTGTGAGCTTAGCAGAAGTGTGCAAGGTAAGTACCTGTAAAATCTTATTATAGGGAGGTTCTGTTATAGATATATTTAAACCTGGTACTATACAATCTGACAATTTCCATGTGTCAGTGGATGACTGAGAGTATCCTTACCAATTCTAAATAATAAAACAATTCTTAATAACCAAAAGCTGGCTCTGATTCCATAGTGACTCTCTCGAGGATCTGACGTGCTCACTCCTACATGGGAAAGCCTTTTCAATCGGTGTTGTTGCCTGCAACGAACCTTTTCCATTTGGTCGGGCTCAGCGGACTCCAATCAACCACCTTCCCTGCGTGGAGAGCCCCCGTGGGGTGGGAAGAGGAGAGGAGGGTGCAGTAGAAATAAGAGGAAATAAGTTTCCTCATTTTAGCAACTTCGCTCAAGTAGGTGTCAGAGATCTGCTAACTGGACAGGTGGTAAAGAAAACAGCTCTTCATCTTGAACCTCAGGGGAAAAAGAGATGAACTGAAACCAGACTGACTTACTTCAGGTATTTGAAAATTAGTGATTCACTAGGAACATATATAATTTGTTTTGGGGTACCAAAATCTCAACTCAGCATTTGGAGGGAAAAAAACACATGGGCCAGACAATTTTGGGTCTGGCAGTTATGACTGGTTTCATTTCATAACTTTTTAAAATTAATAATTTCATTTATCCAGACCTTGTTCAGACAGGGAAAGGGCAAAAACGCAATTTCTTAGGACTGTCATCCAGCTAGTGGTTGGATTGTCAGTGACCTAGATAAGAGCAGGCACAGTCCAAGAAATGTCAGCTTCCCGATATAGGGAAAAGCAAGGAATCTACTCATGCCTTCTTTCATTTTATAATTATTCATTGCACTCTAAATATTTCTGGTCTCCAAATATGTGGGCAGGCTCCCCACAACCTGAAACATCTCTATAACATCTACAGCGGCTCAAGAAGTGTTTTTCAAAACAGTGGGTCGCGATTCACTAATAGGGCAGAGACCAGTGTTGTGGGTCACAGAGAACATTTTTGAATGAAATGAAACAGAATACTTTTGAAAACGTCAGCAAGGATGGCGTGTCTTATAGGTAATTACTGTCTTTGGAACATGTTTCTGTTATGTATTGTAATGCATGTGTGTACTGGGTTGTGATGTAAAGTTTCTTACTTTGGGGGGGTGCAGTCTAAAAATAGCTTAAAATACCTGCTAGACTTAAGCAGACAGAAGAGATAAGTAAGCAATCAGGACAGTAGCCAGACCTGGAAACAAAAATTGGGGAGCCATCATCACTTGGTGGCACAGAAAGCTTTGGTGTGGTTGGCATCATCTAGGAAAAGGGCATGAGGTAGTACAAAAGAGCCCAGCCTCAAACCCTGGGGACACCAACATTTAGAGGCTGGATACAGCAAGACCCACCAAAACCAAGTGAAGGTGTGGTGAGAGAGGTAGCAGGAAGACCAGAGGACCCAGGCTCCCCCGCAGGCTTCCTCTAACGCAGGGAAAGCCAGTAAAAGCTAACATTTAAAAAAGAGGCACAGCCCTTTCAATTCTCCATTTTTAAAAAATAAGGTGTGACTGAGGAAGGGTTGGAAGATATTTACGAGTAAAGAAGGTAAAATAGATGCTACACAGCCTAGAAATGGCCTTACTCTGTTGATATATACACATCTCGGAATACTCACTTGCTATTTTATGGTGGGCACTGTATACCAAGAGAGGATGTTGGTATCCAATTAAACCACCTATTTGCAGGTTTGAAGACAACACATGGGTGAATCACATGACAGTTAACCATTTTAGGGTTATCTATTGGCTTTCTAAAGATGTCAAACCACATTACAGTGAACCTTGCCCTTAAAATACATATTTCACTATCTTCTTGCAAATCTCACACTAAATTCCCTGCAAGGAAAGTAAAGACTCTTAATGATCTGGAAGCAAATGCTCTCAACAGAAAGTATAATGGAATAACAGGGTTGCCCTTTGTTTAGACTCGAGTTGTTCCAAAGCTATTATCCTGAGCCCTGTCAATAAAAGCCACAGCCTCTAATGTTCTGGGCAGCAGCCTCATTTGGAGGTAATGGGGCTCTCTTGAAACTTACATGAAGATCTATCATTGTGAACACTTTAAATGCCTTTGCTCTACTTCATAACTTCTACAAATAACATATTAGTACTGTAGGTCTTAATAAAACGGGACGTTTCCTAGAGTAGGGTGGCAACTTCCTTTTTCAATATTAGAAGCAACTACTGCTCAGGACAACCAGTATGCGCTAAAATCAGAACGATGGTACTGAAATGGTGGAATTCCAGATAACTGGGTATCAGTATCAAAAGCCAGAAATAGATCAAGGATGAGCAGAAACTGAAACAATCCATTATTTTGGCTATAAAATCAGAGGTGATCTTGAAGAGAGAGGTTCCAGAGGTAGAGGAGAAAAACTGAAGCCAGTTAAGAGATATGAGAAAAAAAAAAAACTGCAAAATCAATGGAAACAGCTGCTCATTTGAAGTGCTCAGCAATAAGGAGAAGCATTAAACAAGAAACGTATGGAGGAAAGATCAAAAGCTAAGAACACAGACTCTGAAACCGGACTACCTAAATTCACATCCCAACTCTGCCAACTTGTCGCTGTGTGACCTTAGGAGAATTAGTTACCCTCTCTGAGCCTCGGTTTCCACACCTGTAAAGTAAGAATAAAAACAGTACCCACTGTGCCAGTTATTTTTCTGTTGGTTCTGATCTCTTCTCTGTATTACAAGGGGCTGGAAGTCTATAAACTACATTTTCCAAACTCTCTTGCCAACTAGCTTTCAGGTAGGTACTGCCCATGGGAAACAATGGCAAGAGAATGCAAGGTGAGAGAAAAGAAAAACGTCTTTTTGTTTCCTGTTTCTGATGGTACCTCCAAAAGCAGCAGCAGCAGCAGACCACCACAGGCTCCAGCAACATCTGTGGTGCTTCCAAAGCAGGAGAACCAGTGAAGGTCTCCAGCAGATCTGTAAAGCATGCGGTTTACGCAGCAGCCGTCTGATATCTGAGTAACATCCCCTTCTCCTTTTTGCTCCATCAACATCACCTACACACACGCGCACACATTCTCCGTTTTGCTCAAACATCCACCCCCCCAACACACACCTTCTTCTTTTTGTTCCTGAAACCCCTCTAAAACCACTGTAACCAATTCCCTACATTTAACCCTTCTGTGCTTAAAACATCTAGCGCTTTTTATTTTCCTGACTGGGCACTAGTCAGTAACACCTACTTCTTACGGTTGCTATGAGAATAAAATGAGTTTAAAGAAGTAAAGTGCTTAAATCAGTACCTGGCCCCTGGAAGGCACTTCATAAATGTTAACAATTGTTGCTACACAAGCATCTTAAAAATCCACGTGTCTAAAATCAAGCTGCTTGTCCCCCATACAGACTCTAATTCTGAAAACGGCCCCATCACCCTTTCCTTTACCCAGCTTCCAAATTGGAGTCGCTTTCTTCACATCAATAAGCGAAATCTGTGGGTTTCCACTTCAGGGTGCCCTCCACATCTCCACATACTAAGGGCAAGCCTTTAGTATTCTTTATCTAGCCTGGATCAATGCCTTCCCGTGCCCAGGGACTGATCTGCTCGCAAGGTTCCAGTTCATTCTACGCTGCCCCAGGAGGATTTTTCTAAAAGGAGGAGGGGAGATGTCTGATCATGTCACTACCAGTGGTGCCCAAGGTCACAAGCCCATTCAACTACATAAAGGCCTCCTGAAGTCAACTCCTGCCTACTTTCTTAACAGAAGCTCCCACTTTACTGCTTTCTATTTGCATCCTCAAATCTTACACCCAACCACATCAGAAATCTTCGGCAGTCACCTAACTCTCTGCCCTTTGGCGCCTCTGTGGCTTTGCACGCGACAATCCCACTGGACAGAATGCCTTCTGTGCCCCACACCTCTACAGAGCCTTTGCTAGAGCCCTTCCACCTCAAACAGAACTAACCTCTCCTATTCTTCCCTAGCATTTCAGCAAACCAACACTATTATAATAACTTAGCACTACACGCTTGTGTTCTAAGTTCCGGATATTGAGCTCCTCAAGAGACTAGGACTCATCACCCCTTGAACGCCCTCTATACAGCACACCTTCCCAGCACGAGAGCCGGATGTTGAAAGCGATTAACACCTCAGCTTTTGGAGGTCTGATCCTTCCCTATCTTTGCGTATGTAGAAGGTATGCAGCTCTTCTACAGTTAGAAATCTCCTACCCCAGTGTACTGTACAAAATATTATCTTCTGTGTGTCATCAAGTAAAAGACATCAGAAGCACTGCTCTATAGCTTAGCACCTTGCACATAAAATAACAGCTGGGGCTTCCACCAGACCTCACGAACTAGAAGTCCTCCATTTCCAAATTTTTACTGGCAGCATTCCCTATTATAAAAACCTACAAGCAAAATGAAAACCATACCAGTTCCTCACATATCTACCTTTTTCTCAATTTTTGGAATGTGAATGTAAAAAAGTTAGTGAATGAAAGCACAGATCTTTCAAATATAAGAATATATATTCCAGACTTACTTGCATTCATAAATACTGGATTTTTACTTTGGGTCATTAAACACATAATTGTATTCTAAAACAGTCAGTCAATTGGAATTCAGAACACAGTCTCCTCAAGGGGTAAAACTGTGGTTAACTTCTTAGCTTCCATCTGTTATAAATAGTATAAAACAATACTGCTTCAAGTAACAGTAGTTAAATACTGGTGTCTGGGAAAAAACAACATTAATTTAAAGGATGAGGAAACGCATGACTTTTTTTTTTTTTTAAAGATTTTATTTTTTCCTTTTTCTCCCCAAAGCCCCCCGGTACATAGTTGTATATTCTTCGTTGTGGGTCCTTCTAGTTGTGGCATGTGGGACGCTGCCTCAGCGTGGTTTGATGAGCAGTGCCATGTCCGCGCCCAGGATTCGAACCAACGAAACACTGGGCCGCCTGCAGCGGAGGGCGCAAACCTCACAACTTGGCCACAGGGCCAGCCCCGGAAATGCATGACTTTTTGCAGAGATTCTCAGGAGATCTTTCAAGGGCTTAAACGGTTCAAGACACTATTTCTAACTTTATTTTGCAAATCTACAACTTGCATTTTCCTTGTTACAGGCCTAGCATTTTAATTACCCTTCTTCTATCAGCCACAGTTTAATCATAACTGAAAAAACTAAGGAGAAAGGGAAAAGAGAGAATATTGGAAAAGTAAGGGGGACAAAATGTAAATAGTAGAGGCAAAGAGGACATACAAAAAAGTAGAACTAAGCTTTAAGCAACAAACAAAAGGGGAAATATGAAAAAGAAAAACATCCGGGAAGTTTCAAGTAAGTGGTCAGAGAAATTAAGGAAACAGATTTCCCATATCTGCCACAAGGTGGTGCTAACAACCAAGGACAGCTTGGTAACGCCTTGACTAGGAAAGCAGGGTTAAAACAGGTCCTGGAGTAAACAGGAAATAAAAAGTCTTTCAAATACATAAGGAAATGTTTCCAAAACTCACAGATGCTGGTCCCTGAAAAGATTTCCTTGGCCAACAGTGAAAGTATAAAAAGACAGTTTAGTTTTTATAAAGCTCACGTTATTCCATGAAGAAAAATGTCCTCTATTCTGAGATTAATTTTTGGTATTAAAAATGCCTTTATGTGTGGTGATAGGTGGTGATTAGACTTTGGGTGGTGAACATGGTGTAGTCCACACAGAAATTGAAACATATAACGGTGTACACCTGAAACAAAGAGTTACAAACCAATGTTTACCTCAAAAAAAAAATAAGTAAAAAAATGCCTTAAAAATTGTTTAATTATATCAAAATATAGTTTTGTTTTAAGGTGTAAATACTCGCTGTGCCTGTCCTGGGCCTATTCATAGCACAGATCTACCCTCTAAGAGCTCTTCACCTCAGGAGCGCTGGTCACTGCAGACACCACCTCTCAGGCTCCTAGAGCGCTGGCTTTTCTCTGGGTTCAGTCTATGGGAAGCACTGGTGGAGAACCGGCAGGTGGGGGGAAGGGAGGAGCCAGAACACGTCTCTCTCTCCTCTACTTCAAGCGGTCTTCCCAGCAATGGCTGCATTTCTCCCCCGGTTCCAGCTCCTACCAGGAGATTCCAATCACCTCAGGGTAACCCTTCCACTTACTATTCTCTTCCTGCTGCTGTTAATCTCGAGGCTGCCTCACCATCCTATCACCATCCTATCTTGCTGCCTCAGCTCCTCCATCACCTGCAACCCCCTGCACTGAATCCCTATGTTAAAAACTTAGAGGGATTTCCCTTTTCCTGGGTGGACCCTAATTAGTACATTAAGCCAGTGGCTCTGCATATATCAGAATCACCTGGGGGTTTATTAAAATCCAGACTCTGGGCCCCAGGGGTTCCCAGTCAGTATATCTGGAACCCAAGAACGTGTACTTCTAAGAAATCCCAGGTGATACTGACACTACTGAACCAGGGACCACATTTTGAAAATTACTACAATAGACAAAACAAAGAACTGGCCGTGTTATGTTGGTCTGTCCCGCCTCCTTTTTTTCATTGGACAATAAAATCCAAAAACACTTTGAAACTCAAGGAAACCCCACCCTTCTGTCTTCATATGAAAAATCAAACCTTTAAGACAGTTTCCTCACATTGTTAGAGGCCCATGGGTTTCTAAGGAACAATTTTTAAAAGTAAATATAATTTCAGCTCTCACTGTATACCTTACCCAGAAACAGAATCCCAACTTTAAATATTATAACCAACCCACTGAACTTTTCTATAAAGATAAAATGGATTTAGATTCTTAGATTATTGGAAATAACTTCGCCAATGAAGTCTCAAACGTAGAGAATAATCAGTTGGCAAACGGCTCTTCCACCTTAGAAATTTTAGACTGAAAAACAGTCCTAAATAATTTGAAGGGCGACTAAAAAAAAGTGGTCTTGGAACCTAGGTTTAAGAACCAATATAGGGTGTTTAGATTTATGTCGACCAAAAGTTAAAATCGAGTATGTAACCAAATCATAACTGAACTGTGTACATAAACAAAAAGAACTTATTATGAGACCAAATGGTACAGACCAGCAAACAGAAAAATGTGGGGCCAGCCCCAGGGGCCTAGTGGTTAAATTCAGCATGCTCCACTTGGGCAGCCTGGCCCAGTTCCCAAACTCGGACCTACATCACTCATCTCAGTATCCATGCTGTGGCAGCATCTCACGTACAAAAAGAGGAAGACTGGCAACAGATGTTAGCTCGGGGCAAATCTTCCTCAGCAAGAAAAAAAAGAAGAAAGAAAAATGTAAGCCACCTATGTAATTTTAAAGTTTCTAGTAGCCACATTAAAAAAGGTAAAAAGAAACAGGTGAAATTAACTTTAATACATTTCATTTAACCCAAAATGCCCAAAAAATTATCCTTTCAACAAATTATTCATGATGTTATTTTACATTCTGTTTATTGTTCTAAATCTTCAAAATATGATGCATGTGTTACACATCCAGCATATCTCAGTTCAGGCTAGCCACATTTCAAATGCTCACTAGTCACATGCAGCTGGTGGCTACCACATCAGACAGCACAAATACAGATGGACATTTACCAGTCTCCTTACTGAACATATGGATACTTGGAATACTGGTAGTGTCCTGCCATACTGATACTTAGCATAGTGGTGGTGTCCCACTGTGCTTATGAATTATATTTTTAAGAATTTAAAGCTTTAAATGTTTGTACTGTTCTCAGACACTTAGTTACAAGAGTAAGTTAACATTTGGCTTCTACCACCTAATACTGTATGAAAAAAAAATCCTCTCAGGAGAAGCACCTTTTAAACAGGTAAGCTACTATCACTGCTATTTTGAGTCCCAAAGCCGGCAGAATCTCAACTCGTCTACCTCTAGCCCAAGGGGAGACCTAGCAGCCACCATGGGCCTCCAATGGTCCCCAGTCTAAGGAATTCTCATCTCCTGGGCTTGTGAACAGGGAGCTGAGTCATAACGACCAACCAAATCCCCAAAATGAAGGTCCTCTGACGGGGAAACTGACGTAACATGATCACTTTACACTAGTCAATAGCAGCACAGTTAACTCACCGAATGGGGCTAGTAGAATTGTGATAAAGAAAAACTATCAGTTACATTTTTAATGTGATTAAAATATTATTTTAATAGTGAAGTAAAAGTAGGAAGGACAAATCAGCTTGAGGTACTACACCTTTAATTCTTCACGAACTGTAGAATGAGACCAGACAAATAACCTGTAAAGAAAATTTAAATAGTCTAAAAGAGTTTTTATTTTCAGTAGGAAGCCAGAGTATAACATTTATCGCCTTTAATTAATACAACTGATGATCAAAATAGAGCCCAAGAATGGAGTGTATAACAAGCCACTGGGTACGGCGGCAGCAGACTATAAACCATAAACACAGTCCTTTGACAAACTCCCTAGATTGCCCTTAACATTTGAAATCCATAGTTGATACTGGTTTACTCTGCAATCCGTGATGTA
Organism: Equus caballus; assembly: GCF_041296265.1. NCBI lineage: Eukaryota > Metazoa > Chordata > Mammalia > Perissodactyla > Equidae > Equus > Equus caballus. Next base: position 26,679,913 of record NC_091704.1, read on the forward strand.
CGTTTAAATTCTACCCTAATAAAATGCAAGGGAGTCCCTCTATCACAAAACAACCTCTGAGCCCTCGAAAATAAGACTGTTCCTTCACTCATCAAAAAGTGAGTTTTCTCTTACACATGAAACTCTTGCCGTAAGCATAAAAGTACTTGTGTGTATGTGCAAGAGTAGTGAGATAATTACACGCCTTTGGGGCTGAAACGCATCTGATGTCACATCACACCTTAGGCATATAGTTATTTCACTTTGAACCACTCACTCCAGAGAGTAATTACTCATCCCATAACTTGGTCATGAAAAGCAGAGCTTACTCAGTACTTCAGCAATTACACAGCATAGGTGGATTTTTATATGGTACTTTTGTAAATCGGATAATCAAAATATACACCTTAATAAGTTAAAGTGCTAAAATTACGACAAGTTATATAGACTTTCTAAACTTTTAACTTGTGACAAGTCTACACAGTAGGCGGAAATTCCTGCAGACAGACCCGGCTATAGAAAAAAAGTTGAAACCACAGGCAGTTCTCTAATTCAAGAGGAGGGGTATGGTGGCAGCAAGAATGAGGCCACAAGAAGGCAAAATTTACTAATCCAGGTCTTATAAAGGACAGTGTCCTGACTTTATTCACTATCGTATATTAGCCAGTCAGGCTGCACACCCTTACACTCCCAACTGAAAAAATAAAGGGCTTGGCATCTCAGCCCAGCAGATTAAAGAGCCTCCAGAAACGCTCCTCTGATATGGTCTCATGGTTACACACAGGAGGGAGCAGGAGAAGGGGAAGACCCTGGATGTTGCCTGGAAAGACACATCTAATCTTTCTTTGCCTGTAAACAGGAATTTCCTAGAAACAAAAAGAGGGAAAGGAAATTTTAAGGCTTGCTCTAAGAGTTAGACAGGTCTTTAGGCTATAATACAGTAGTAAGAAAATGTCCACAGGACTTCAGCAGACTGCTCCATCTCTCCATCAACAAGGCGGCTAATACAACCCAGCAGCACCCAGAGCTGCCTTCCAGTAACAGCGCTGTGTGCACCTCGGCTGCCTCACACAGCTTCTCTCATACCAACCTTCTCTGTGAGGTATCTCCTACACTGCCCCCAAGTCTCCCACTAGAATCAAGGAACTAATGAAAGAGAAAACGGTAATTATTTCAAGCCACACTATTAATGTCATCAAATGCTGTGACAAACTCTATTTTAAAAACCTCAGCAAAGAAAAAAGTGATATTCAACTGCATATAGTACCAGCTCCGAGAAGCAAGAAGGTACTACTGGTCAAACATCCATCACTACCTATCAAGGAGAAAAAAATACAACATAGCACATTCCAGAAATCCTGGAATACAGTTAAAAGATCAGGGAGCTAATTTTGAAAGGTGTCACACACCACGGAGGTCTCGCTATGGTTTTCTTCGTGCACGTGCAAGAAGACAAGCTGCCCCTAGCAACACTTAGAAAAGAAGGCGGCACAGTGAAAGGATACCACTGGAGAGCTAGGAGGCATAAGTGTCCAGGTCTACACGGACTGGCTGGGTGCTCCCAGACAAGTGACTTAGCATCTCATGTCTCAGCTTCCTCAGACAGAGAATGAAGAGAAGACCTTCTTCCCAAAGTTGTTATGAGGGCTGGAGATCACGCTTGTAAAGTACAGACTGGTATTCAAAAAGTAGTAGATGTTATGAGCTACAACTATATAAAATAGTAAATAAACACAAGTTTCAAATTAGAGTTGACCTTCACCCACACCCCAAAC